>NW_012116422.1:269244-365917 GCF_000951035.1 Colobus angolensis palliatus
ACAGCAAGACCTTGTCTTAACAACCAACCAACCCACACCATTGGTTGGGTGTGGTGGCTCAGGCTCAGGCCTGTAATCCCAACACTTTGGGAGGCTGGGGTAGGAGGACTGCTTCAGGCCAGGAGTTCAAAACCAGCCTGGTAAATATATAGACCCAGTCTCTACAAAGGAAAAATTTAACAATGAGCCAGGCATGGTGGTGTACACCTGTAGTCCCAGCGACTTGGGAGGCTGAGTTGGGGGGACTGCTTGAGCCCAGGAGTTTGAGGCTATAGTGAGTCATGATTGTGCCACTGCACTCTAAGCCTGGGCAACAGAGTGAGACCCTGTCTTGAAAAACAAAACATACCCAAAACACTCCCCCATACTATATCTAGGAACTTTATTTTTTTTGAGACGTAGTTTTGCTCTTGTTGCCCAGGCTGGAGTGCAATGGTGCGATCTTGGCTCACTGCAAACTCTGCCTCCCAGGTTCAAGTGATTCTCCTGCCTCAGCCTCCCAAGTAGCTGGAATTACAGGCATGCACCATAATGCCTGGCTGATTCTGTATTTTTTTTAGTAGAGACGGGGGTTCTCCATGTTGGACAGGCTGGTCATGAACTCCCGACCTCGGGTGATTCGCCCTCCTCAGCCTCCCAAAGTGCTGGGATTACAGGCCTGAGCCACTGCACTCTGCCTGTAGGAACATCTTACTTTTTAACAGAGATTTCTAAGGCATTTAAAGAAACAAGTACTAATTACCATAAAATACCAGAGTAAAGACCATTTAATGTGTTCAGCAATTCATTTAAGAGCCGTTAAGAGAGCTTGTCAACATACCATCCGCTTCGCTATCTGCATCAGTCACATCTGCTAGTTTAGGATGGAATGGCTGCAAATTATGTCTCTGAGGCTGAGTTACAATCTTCGATGGAACACAGGCCACGAAGTTGCTACTGAGAGAGGCTGGTGGCAGTCTAGAGAGGCTGTTATGCATCATCTTTGATCTCTGCACTGCCACACTATAATCTGGAGGTTTTAGGTGTGGGTGGGGTCCTTCCTTTAGGTCGGCTAAAGAAATTCCCAAATATCCTGGAGGAGTGGGAGGTGGCTCCCTATACCTATCATCCTTCTTGGGTGAGGTGACACAGTACACTGGCATGAAAAATAAGCAATGAAAATGTTAATGAAAAAGAAATAAAAAAAAACAACAAACTTACTGCAATGACAAAATAGAACTTAAAAACAGACAAAATGAATAAACTTGAATGATGGCAGATTAAAAACATTTTTAAAAAGTTTAATAAACAAACCTCTTTTTAAAATACATAAATAAACTATATTAAGTCCTGTAAACATTAAACAGAATGAGAGAGTTGAAGGAGATGACACTGATGACAAGCTTCCTTCTGCAATTCAGCCCCCATATCACAGAAGTACATGACAACTTCTGAAGTCACACCAGCCCTAAAGATGTCAGAAACATTTAAAAGTTCACCCTAAACATCTATTCTCTGTAAACTGGGAGAGTTTACATAGAAATGACATTTAGGCCATCTGTTTAAGGGCTGTTTCACCTTCTCCCTGAGGCATGAGCCACTGTTTTCTGGCACTCCTGCGCATATTAGTTCTCGGTCCCAGCACATAAACTTTAACTTTGCTGGCATGAAGGAACTAATTCCTTCAAGAACTTTACTTCTGGCCAGGTGTGGTGGCTCACACCTGTAATCCCAGCACTTTGGAGGCCAAAGTGGGTGGATTACCTGAGGTCACAAGTTTGAGACCAGCCTGGCCAACATGGTGAAGACCCATCTCCACTAAAAATACAAAAATTAGCTGGGTGTGATGGCGGGTGCATGTAATCCCAACAACTCGGGAGGCTGAGGCAGGAGAATTGCTGCACCTGGGAGGTGCAGGTTGCAGTGAGCCGAGATCGCAGCAGTGCACTCCAGCCTGGGTGACAGAGTGGGACTCTGTCTCAAAAAAAAAAAAAAAACAAAACAACTTTACTTCTAACATCTGTGTTGTAATTAAGTTGAGAATAAAAAAACAGAATTTTTGAAATTTCATCTTAAATTTCTCAGATTTTCAGCAGACATTAAAAACGATGACTTGACACACTTTTACTTAAATTTGTAAGCCCTGAGACTAAGGTAAAGCTTCAAAAATCATCATAAATAGGTTAAAGCAGAAGCTCCAAGAAATTAAGACTAGTTCATAAGACCAACAGGAAAAATGGCTCTGAATATGTTGATTTTGCAAGTGACTTTTAAAACACACAAACTGTCTGTATACAAGCTGAATAAATTTTAAAAGACCATCAAATAATTCTAATATTAACTTTACCATTAGAGAATTTGGTTTGTCCATATTGAATTTTCTATAATTCTACCAGTAAAATTTGCATGTACTATCAAGGTCAGAAAGGCTTTCCATTCCCATTTGAGGATGGGATGGGTGAGGTGACAGAGGTGGAGAGGTTGCCAAGAGAATAACAAGAAAAAGCAGGCAAGTGATTTGCCCACAGTCAATAAGAAATAAATGATTAAAAAATCTATATTCCTCAATGGACAAGAAAAAGATTTTTTGTATCTCCATATACACGTATGCTCATAAAGTGGTTACCCGAAAGGCTTCAATAAAAAATCTTGGGCCAGGCACAGTGGCTCATGTTGGCAATCCCAGCACTTTGGGAGGCCGAGGCAGGTGGATCACTTGAGCTCAGGAGTTCGAGACCAGCCTGGCCAACATGGTGAAACCCCATGTCTACTAAAAATACAAAAATTAGCTGTGTATGGTGGCAGGCACCTGTAATCCCAGCTACTTGGGAGGCTGAGACAGGAGAATTGCTTGAACCTGGGAGGCAGAGGTTGCAGTGAACTGAGGTCGTGTCACTGCACTCCAGCCTGGGCAATACAGCAAGACTCTGTCTCAAGAAAAAAAAAAAAAGTTGGAAAAAAATGAATGAGCTAAAAACCCAGCCTATAACGCAATTTTAAAAGTAACTATAAGATCAACATGTTTCACCTTCACATTTTTAGTAGTTAAATGTGACACTATGACTGTTCTCTAAATTTAATAGTTGATTATGATATTAATTCAAAGTACAGTCATTCCATATAAGTAGAAAAGCAGGAGTTTTATATCTATGTATTTATACAGTCCAGGAAAGAAATTTGTAAAAAGTATTTGATGGTTAAATACTAACAATGTTTACTAAGAAAGCTTGGAATGGAATTCAGAAACAGGAGTTGGCCTACTCATGATGTACACCAAAAGAGAATACTGAAAAATGTTCTGGACTTCCTTATCGTATTTTCTCTCACTTACCTAAAATCAATAGCAGAATCAATGTTTCTACCACATATGCATAGCAATTGTGGTCCGAACAATTTATGAGGTGATAAAGAGAATAATCCCTTTATTTACCATTGCACACTAATGCGATGATATTCCTCAATAAAACCAAAAAGAACTTAAAAACAAAAGACAAACAAACTTGTCCCTCTAATTAAATACCTTCACATCAGACTTTTCATTTTAAGGGGCTGAATAGCTGCTCCAAGGTCTCTGAGAAACCATGAATTTTTGGGAAATAATTTGTTTGTGAAGGAAAGAAAGGTTGTTAGAGAATGAATTTTTGCAATGATAAAATCCAAGATATCTCTAAATGCCACAGACAACAAAAACACAACTTACCAATCAAGCCCTTTTCTGTACTTGAAGTGACAGTTTTATAAACTGGGTCAGTGGCATCCTTGGGGTCCAAGCCTTCAGATGACTCAGCTGGAGTGCTCTCCAATATTCTCCGTTTAACTGTCCCATAGTTTGGTTCATATGTGTCAGACAGAGAACTGGAGGAGGCCCAGCTCTTTCTCTCTAGGCTTCCTTTGCACTGCCCACAAGTTCTAGAGCAGCTTTTAGGACATGAATAGGGCTCACAGTCAGTGGGTTCAACTTCAGCAATGGGGTCATCCAAATGGGTATGTCTGTAAGAGTTCAAAAAATCCCAGCTTTTTGGGTTGGGAAGGCTTTGGAAGTTGTCATGGGAGCTGCTTGAACACGAAGTCCAACTTCCACGACCACTGTCAGCTGCTTCTATAATGACATGCTCATGAGAAATCTCTTCACTGCTCACAGACGATGAGACAGCTAAACACTTGATTAGAGATGGCTTCAAGACTGTCCACCTAAAATTGGAGATAATGTACAATTAGAAGTAATTTACAGGCTTGCTGGAAAAACTATCTTCTCTCTGTTTCAAGTTATTACTGCCTACGAGAAACTATAGACATGTACCACAAGTGTTCACGCCAAAGTAACATCATGAAGAAAACAATATTATCCATTATTTATCACTAAATTCCTTATAAGTATTTAGTTAACACTCAGAAGACACAGTAAAGAAACTCAAATGCTTAGCAAAGTTTCCTTAGAATTTTTCTTTTTAAATTTTAAAATGCTAGTTTTTTGTTTTTTTTTTTCGAGACAGGTGTCACTCTGTTGCCCAGACTGGAGTGCAGTAGCTATTTATAGGCACGATCATGGTGCACTGTAGCCTTTAACTCCTGGGCTCAAGTGATCCTCCACCTCAGCCTCCCCAGCAGCTGGTATGGACCAGAGGTATGCCTGGCAAGTATTTTTCTTGAACTGATTTTAAATGAAAATGCAAAGATGAGATCTGAAATGAATAACATTAAGTATACATATTCATTCTTGGTCATCACAATATTAGACTACTGTCCATACAGAATTAAGAGTTCCCAACTTGAAGAATCATGTTTTATTTTTCAACGTTATCTCTGAGGTTAGTCCAGTACAGTGCCAAGTAAACAAGTAAACAGCAACTTCCCCAATTACCTATGAAATGAATCATTTATGGCAGGGGTCCCCAAACTACAGCTCATGGGCCAAATTTAGCCAACAGCCTGTTTTTGTACAGTCTGCAGCAAAACCTTTTAAAAAGTTTAAAACAAAACCAAACCAGAAGAATCTGTGACAGATACTATATGTAGCCTGCAAAGGTGAAAATATTTTACTATCTGGCCCTTTACAAAGAGTTTGTAAACCCCTCATTTACAGTATAGAGCAGAGGGTAGCAAACTATAGCCCAGGGCCAAATCTGGTGGTCCCTTTGCTCATTTTTGTAAATAAAGTTCTAATGGGACACAGTCATGGCATTTGTTTATGTGTTGTCTATGGCTGTTCTGGTGTAATAGCAGAGTAGTTGTGACAGAGGCCTTACAGCCTGAGAAGTCTAAAGTGTTTACTATGTAACTTTTATAGAAAACATTTGTTGACCTCTGGTGTAGAGATTATAGTTTAGAAACCTTTATAAATGTGGTAATACTTTATCTTAAATTTTTCATATTAAAGTAGATCAGATTTCACAATATTTATCAGTTAGAATAAATTTTCTCAAAGATTTCCATGTTGCTTGATTCTAAATAGAAATTTAGAGTTAATTTTTTTTTTTAAATTAACCTTTGCTAGGTGATTATTCTTACTCCCCAAATTACACTTTCAGAGAACAGGGATCAAGGGCTAGTCCTACTCTCCCAACCTGTCTACAGTGTGCACAGCACTGGAGGCACTTTCCAACACCCAACCTTTTTGATTAACCTATAACAGCCAGAATTTCAAAAATTATCTCCCCTATATAAATAGCAGATGCACTTTGAGTTCTGACTGGAAAGATACATAAAGATAAAAAGTTACTTGAATTTGGTAACACTTCAAAAATGAACACCCATACATCTTTCAAAATAGTGCTTATTTACATATTCAGAATACAGAATATGTGCTTGGCCCACATATTCTTTTATGGATAACTCTGCAATTACCCCATGGGAGGTCCAAGGTCAAGCTGGGGAGCACTGCTTGCAGTGGCCACTTGGCTTGGGTTTTGTGTTATGAACACAGACAACGATGCTTACCCAGGGCCATGTTGACTATGATCTCCTATCCCTGAGGGATGCTCTGTCTTTTCCAATGCCCCAGTGGATTCAGGGACTGCCAGGGCCTGAGAGGAACACCGTTCATCCTGTAGAGCTGCAGACATGGAGTCAATAGAACAATTGCTCACGATGCTGGACCGTGAAGAAATCTCACTATGGCTGGAGTCAGACAAGTTGTCAGATTTAGCTGATGGAATAGGTGTGTAACCTGAACAAGAAAAGAGCATTGATCAAACTACAAAAAAAAAAAGGAACATAGGGTGGGGGTAGTAGGGGAAAGGATGAAAAAAAACCCCACAAAAATAACAGAAGACAAAGTAGAAGCAATTTTAGTTTCCATCCACGTAGATACAATGGTGCCAATTACATCTCCACACATTCCCCTACACATTCCCCTACATATCCATTCACCTACCCATCCACACCAATACAACTACATTCAAGAAAAAGACAGTCAAAGTCCAGTGTTACTAAGAAAACTAGTTTAAAGGTATATCTGTCTCAGGCTCTCCCACAGCTATAATAATCATTTAATAAAGTAAGAACATTACAAATATTTAAAAAGTACATGTCTTTAGGGTTTCTCAACTTCTTTTTAACCCAATGCTCCTTCCTTTGATTAATATGAATATTTCATGACCTGATCTGAATCCAAAATACCATCTTGAAGTAAGGATAGGGGTGGGAGTCCAGGACTCAAGGGAAAGAATTACATTTTTGCTTCATCAAACTATATATACTTACCCCAGATATTCTGCATATCCCACCTAAGAAGTCTTGTCTTGAGTTGAGAGTCACCATTTTAGATTATTTTTTATTTTTTAGACACAGGGTCCTGCTCTGTTGCCCAGGCTACAGTGCAGTGGCATGATCATAGCTCACTGCAGCTTTGAACTCCTGGGCTCAAGTGGTCCTCTTGCCTCAGCCCCAAGTAGCTGGGACTACAAGTCTGCACCACTACACCCAGTTATTTTTAAATTTTTTTGCAGAAATGAGGTCTCATTATGTTCCCCAGGCTGGTCTTCAACTCCTGGCCTCAAGCGATCCTCCTGCCTCAGCCTCCCACATTGCTGGAATTATAGGTGTGAGCCACTGTGCCCAGCCTGTTTCAGTTTTTAAAATTGTTTTAGGTTTAAACTGAGTGTCAGACTTAGTTTCCTTTTTCTTCACCAACCTTGCAGAATATTAAACAGCTGAGTGGACACAGTTTTAATAATGTGTTATAGAAAAAAACAGCATCTACACGTTCTATGTTGTTCTGTGACTTACTGCACAGCAGACAACTAGAGAGATGTTCTTCTGGATTCTAGGGATGCATTGAGGTGAAGGACCCAAAAACAAATCTTCAAGAGAATGGCTAATGTACATAATAATCTATTTTGATAATTGGAAGAAACTAAACTTTTGTTTAGAAATAAAAGAAAAAGAAAATGCCCTAGTAATCCCAACGAGGGATGGGTCTCAAAGAAGTGAAAAATATCTTCTTGTTCACAGAGGAGAGTAGGGTTTAGTAGATATGTGGCCTTTGGACAATACCTAGAAATGTCATTAGGAAGACTCACAGGCTTTGGGTATGTTACTGGAATTCTCAGGGCCTCATCTTCATGCAGAAAGAGGATGACAACATCCTTAGTTCCAAGGTCCTTCTCTGTTTATGGATCTTGGAGTTATTCACATATAACTCAAGTCATTTAAGGACTAATTTGTTGCACAGTGACCTTATTAAGTCATTTTGTTAACTATTTCAAAGAGAAAAAGGCCCAGAAAATGTGTGATTTATACTTGGCCTATGTGGCCCGGAACAGGGTAAGCCAAGACAAGCCAGTCTTCTGACTTCTATCAAACATCTCTGAACTTGGGATCATTGCTATTTGTCAATGTCCATGAGCTGATTAGTTAATTTTCAAGAGGACCAAGAAAGTGGATGTAATAAGTAAATTAAAAATAAATAAATACCTTCTTCCTCAAAAGAAAAAGTCATTGCTCTACATAATCGTCTTGCTTCATTGTTTTAAAAATAATTTCATTCTTATGTCTGTTTGATCAGTATTTCTCAAATATAATAATACTAAGAACCACCTGGCAAGTCAATTAAAATAAACATTCCGGATCCCATTTCTGGCAATTCAGGTTTATGAAGTCTGGGGTGGGACACAGTAACTGCATTTTTTAACAAGTTTTCCAGATGATTCTGAAATTGCTATGTTAGACTAGTCCCTTCTCCCCCAAAGATATGTAAAAAGTAGAGGATAAAAAAGCCTCCTCTACATATTTCACTCACAGATTCAGCTAACAGTAGAAAATAAAGTCAACTACAGAAAACAAGAGTATAAAATTTACTAACTCAATACATTAATAAAATAACATATGTACAAATGAGGCATTTTAAAGTGCTTATAAATAGTATTTTACTAAGTTATCTGCCTAAGTTTTGACAAATGGTTTAATTTAAGCCATGTACACATTAATAACTGAAAACAAACTTAACACTAAAATAAAATAAGGAACTTCATCAGAGTGTCTTCCTCCTTTTAGACTTGAATCGCGTATAGAAGCAGTTTAAAGTGTTACTGTTGCCTTGGCTATTTGAATTGAAGATGGCACTCCCTTTCTCATCTTTGATGTTGCTTCCAACATCCTTCACTTTCTCACAGCTTTCTGTAGCTTGATTGTGATCTGTGTCCTCTTTTTGGCTGTTGACTAGTCTCTCCCTTGAAAGCATTCTTTCCCTAAGTCTTCTAAACGGGGATGTCATTCTTTTTCTGGTTGTGTTCTCACAACTTGTCCTGTCTCTATTCACCTCAGTGGCCTTCTCAGTACTGTCTGTTCTTTTGGCTGTGCTCCTGGTAATCTGAAGGATTTTCTTTTGCAAGTAAGCCCCACCTATTCCGGGGCAGCTCTGGCCACTGATCTTGCTGCTGTGATCACATATGATACTGCCAACTGGAGGGAGAGATGCAAAAACCCTGACATGGTCAATCACAATTAGCCTTGTTTACATAATATTTCACTATTTAAAAATTCTAACATCTTGATAATATCTGAAAAATTGAAATCTAGCAACATATTTTTTAAAGCATGGAAAAAATCTACTTATATATAACATATACACATCAGTTATTGCAAGACAGAATGCAGGAGAAAGATTACCTTTATCAGCACAAGCTGGTGACAAAAACAAAAACAAAAACAAAAAAACTGCTGAAAGGAAGCCAAGCTGGTAAAATCATAAGGAAAAATACCAGGTAACTACAATTATTTCTGTAAAGTAACTATGTAGGTCTAGAATTGTAAGGTAGATTTTACTATGAGAAAGCTTAGTAAAAACCAAATAAGACATACAAATAGTACATACAATAGGTATATTTATAAAGCTCATTTTCTGATCCTGTTGTAGATCCAAGGTGGAGAGACTGCTTTTCTTAAACACTAGGGTAGATAATGTTTAAGGTCTCGACTTCTTTTTTAAAGTACTTGTTTAAACTATCCTCATGCAAAACATGAAGATAGGTTTATTTTCTTAATCATAAGAAAACAAAGAACAGATCTCAAAGTTTAATAAGAACCAGGAACAGATCCTAATAATTTACTCTGAGCATAATGATAGTTTTGTTCAATCATAGATTACTGGCAAAAGACTGTCTACACAAATAGAAGGATCATACTTGGTTGGGGTTTTGACGGTACACATGCAAGAAAGAACAAGCTGAAACAGTTTTGAAGAGAAGAATTTCTTCAGGCTTCTAAGAATTCCAAACATTACTAAGAGAAGCTCACAAATCTACAAACATGGTGTTCAACTGTTGGCTACACAATGAAAGACAATGGAGAAAAGACCTCTCTATTAGAGTGTTGAGTGTAGATTTTGTTGGGAATAAGAGCAATGGAGGAATTCCTGTTCCTAATACCTCTTGCCAGAAGTCACATTCAGGCATAAAATACCAAATCAGATCCTACTAGTTAGAATTATCTATAATGGGATGGACCTCTGAGCAGTCTCTAAAACGGGTAAGGAGTGTAAAGATGTTCCTGAAAGAGCATTAGGAGCATATGGACACTGTTCATTTGGACCATTTGTCTGACTGGAGGCACTGCAGCTTATCCTACACCGCAAGATCTGGTAAGGGGTGCATTGGATAGGACCATACAGACAAGGAAAGTGATGACACAGGTCTGTGTGGCACACAAAATTATATATGAGCTACAACGGTATCAAAATCTGTGTTTTATAAATACACCTACAACATACACTGTTTATATCTCCTGTTTCATTTCTATTAAGCTTTCTTTAGTAAAATCTGAATGAAAAAAACCTAACCAGTCTCAGCTATGTGAGGATGAAAAAAGCAAGTAAGTAATGGAGCTATGGTGTCCTGAGGTGGCAGCAGAGAAAGAAAAGAGACATTCCAATTCACTTACCACACACCAGGCTTTATAAATATTATTTCATTTAAACCATATAAGAGGCTCTTAAAATAGATGAAATAAATGGTCTTTTTCTTTTTCTTTTTTTTTTTTTTTTTTTGAGATGGAGTTTTGCTCTTGTCACCCAGGTTGGGCAACAATTCTGCATCCAGTTCTCCCTTGATTTCCATAGCCACCAAACTAGTTGGGATGCAATGGCATGATCTTGGCTCACTACAACCTCCGCCTCCTGGGTTCAAGTAATTCTCCTGCCTCGGCCTCCTGAGTAGCTGGGACTATAGGTGTGTGCCACTACATCTGGCTAATTTTTTTGTATTTTTAATATAGGTGTGTTTCACCATCTTGGCCAGGCTAGTCTTCAACTCCTGACCTCAGGTGATCCACCTGCTTCGGCCTAGATGGTCTTTTTCCCATCTTAGACAGAAAACCTGACCGTATAAATAAATTACTTGTAGTAACACAGCTACAGTGGAGGACAGAATCACGGTTCAAACTCAGGTGTGACATCACTGTACATAATTGCCACACAGGTGGCAAAAATAAGAAAGAGCTCTGCAGAGTGAGAATAAACTTAGAGCCTGGAAGCTGAAGCAAGCTCTAGAAGCTTCTCTCTCCTGTTAGAATTATTATAATAAGTCTGTCTTCCCTCTGACCATGTACCATCCTCTGGTGTGATTATTTAAATATGTAATTCTTTTACATCTGTGAAGAAGATGCCAGGACTAAATCCCCTTTCTCTCCAGGGTACACACACAATGTGAAGGGTCAATATAAGAAATACACACTATATTTAGAATGCTACATGTGCAGCTAACATGAAATGGCATCTGCGTGCACACTGCCCAGGCTGGCCGCGAAAAGAAATGCTCCAGTCTGAATTATGAAAACATGTCAATGAAGAAGAAGAATTTCAGTTTTTCACCTCATGAGATTCTGTGTAAGTAAAAAATCCACAAGAGTACAGATTACTTTAAATCCTAATTTTAAAAAAGGTAATACTCTATTACTAAAAAAAGGAAAACCATCAACCTAAATATTTGTTTTCCTAAATCTTATAGTTGGTTAAAAACAAATTCTTTCTTTTTTTTGAGACGGGGTCTTGCTGTGTTGCCCAGGCTGGAGTACAATGGCACAATCACAGTTCACTGCAACCTCTGCCTCCCAGGCTCAAGCGATCCTCTCACCTCAGCCTCCCAGGTAGCTGGGACTACAGGCACATCACCATGCCTAATTTTTACATTGTTTGCAGAGATGGGGTCTCAACATGTTGCCCTGGCTGGTCTCCAACTCCTGGGCTCAAGTGATCCACCCGCCTCAGCTTCCCAAAATGCTGGTATTATAAGCATAAGCCACTGTGCCTGGCCTAAAAACAATCTCTTATAGAAACTTTTATTTGCAAACACTTCATAGACATGTCCAAATATAGGAAACTGGAATGACGACACCAAGATTTTGCACCAAAACTATGGCTTTGCCTTCATTCTTATCCACGCTTGCTGTCTGTTGAAGTTTAGGATCACACTTTGAATACTGGAGTCCTAGTTACATGACGCATGATACCCAAAAAGCATTCAAATAATGCAATACAAAACATCAAAGTTCAAAAAGCATTAGGAGTTATGCTTTTCTTAATGATTTACAATTACTGCTATAGATTGAAAAGCAAAGTATGTGCTATAAAGTATTGTTTAGTTTAACAAGAACTAGTTTGAAATGTTTTGTCTTACCTTTGTGAGGGGAAACTTGAGGAGACGCAGGAGGACTAGAATGTAAAGATGATGCCACAGAAATAGTGTCTTCTGTATGCTTCTTACCACTTACTTCTTCAGTTGTTCCTAAAACTTTCTGAGGTAAACTTGTACCTAAAAATAAAACCAAAGATGCAAATAAGCATCATTTCACAATTAAAATGTCCATAGTTGCCTAAATCACTATGTAACTAAAGCTATGATACACAATGGCTAGTGTAGTCAACTGAAATGTGTAAATGACAAACAGGGACTAAATGACTGGGTAATGGCACACAGAGATTCTCACCTCTAGGTTATCCATTCAAATTCAGCTGGTCAGCATGGACCAGATTATATTAGTTTGTCTGTGCTTTGTGGTATAAGGGAAATAAATTTAACAGTCTGAGTGCTGTGCCCCACCTCCCACAATTGACACAGTGATTTGAAATCTTCAAAAAGAAGGTATGGATTCAAACTCTTCCCTCCCCTCTAGAGGTGGCCTCTCCAAGTCAGGGCGAGGCATGTGGCAGGGGCAGTGTGGGGATTTTGGCACTGTCACTACCTGTGGTGCATCTGTGCTGTGGGTATACAGAAGAGGCTGCAGGGCTGCCAGTCCAGCCCTTTTCAAGAGCACTAAATTCACACTACAGGAGAGAAGTAAACAACAGAGAGAATCATGAATGTATAGAAAAATAGTATGCAGCACAGTGGAAAGATTCCTTAAAGTTCTCATTACCCTTGTCCAACGTCTGGTCCTGTTTAGTGTACCTCAAACCTAGCAATGGTTTCAATATATTGATGTTTTCACATTTATCTTCTCTAAGAAATGTCAAAGAGCTAGAGACATTGTTCTTAAAACATAAAGTAAGTGGCCGGGTATGGTGGCTCACACCTGTAATCCCGGCACTCTGGGAAGCCAAGGCGGGCACATCATGAGGTCAGGAGTTCGAGACCAGCCTGACTAACATGGTGAAATCCCATCTCTACTAAAAACATAAAAATTAGCTAGGGGTGGTGGCGCACACCTGTAATCCCATCTACTCAGGAGGCTAAGGCAGGAGAATCGCTTGAACCCGGGAGGTGAAGGCTGCAGTGAGCTGAGATTGCACCACTGCACTCCAGCCTGGGTGACAGAGTGAGACTCTGACTTAAAACAAAACAAAACAAAAAACCCCCCAAAGAACCAAAACATAAAGTAAGCAAACTTTGATGAGGATTTTGACATAGTAACAAGCAGCCACTGGACAACGAAAAAATTTAGATCATCGTATACTCACACTACCCTTCATTAAATGTAATATAAACATATTTATCATATAAACAGCCATATTACAGTAAGAAATGAAGAAACTTATACGGGGCCAGGCGTGGTGGCTCACGCCTGTAATCCAAGCACTTTGGGAGGCTGAGGTGGGTGGATCACCTGAAGTCAGGAGTTTGAGACCAGCCTAGCCAGCATGATGAAACCCCATCTCTACTAAAAACACAAAAACGAGCCAGGTGTGCTGGCAAGCATCTGTAATCCCAGCTACTCAGGAGGCTGGCACAAGAATTGCTTGAACCTGGGAAATGGAAGTTTCAGTGAGCCAAGATCGCGCCACTGCACTCCAGCCTGGGCGACAGAGGGAGACTGTCTCCAAAAAAGAAAGAAAGAAAGCTACATAGTACAAGTAATGTTGCCTCTCAAGTGGTGATATTCAAGTAAAAAAAACCAGAGCTAACTTTGTCCCTCTCTCACTCCTGCCAACAAATTCATCAACTTTACCAATTCTGCACCCAAATCTCTCTTCATTTCCATAGCCACCAAACGAGTCCAGGCCCCAGGCAACTTCCACTTAACTGTTAGACCAGCTTTCCATCTGAGCTCTCTATCTCCAGTCCTGCTGTGATCCTTACTACAGTCCTTCTCAAACATAATTTGAACCATAACCTTCCCTTATTCAAATATCTTCAATGGCTTCTCACTGATAACTTTCCTTTGGCATGGCACATTGTAATTTCAGCATACTTGTCTTCATTCTCTGCATCGTGGAAGCTGCTTAGCACAGTGGTTAAAGGCAAAGATTTAAAGCCAGTTAGCCTTCCTTTAGCCTCTACGCTTCCTTTGTAGAATGAGGGTAAAATACCACTTATCTTGTGGCATTACTATGAAGACTGACATATAAAATTAATAAAGCACAATTTGAACCATGCCTGGCACTCAGTAAGTGCTCTCCAGGTGCTAGCTTTAATTATTATTGTCTGTCAACACTGCATGCAATTTCCACTCAGAGTCAGCAAAGTGCTTGTAGTTTCTTGCACATACCAAGCTGTTTCCTCGGTCTGAAGCAACTTCTCTGGAACTTTTGCCTAATCATCTTCTTTGTCACCACCCTTTCAGGCTGCTTAGATGTTATTTCCAAAAAGCCTTCTTCTGAAGCCCTATCTCACCTCTAAGTTACCTCTGTTTTGTTTTGTTCTTTTATATGTTCTGCATATACCCCTGGCATAAGAAGACGACACATTACACTGAAGTTATCTGTGTGAGTGTCTACATCACCAGACTGAAAACCTGGCAAAGAAGGGGGAATTTCTTATTCAACTTTGTATCTCAAACAACAACAGATTAAATGAACAAAGTTCTACTAAACATATACTACATATAATTCATGGTCTAAGTAATCATGCTAGGAATCAAATCTAATCTAGCTTCTCATCTAAAAGGCTAAAATAGTGATACTGTTGAAACAACAAATAAAAATAATATGAATAATGACCACAAGGCCTAACAGAAAAAAAAAAGTGTGGTCTACACTTTATAAAAGTTACATTCTCTTGTTTCCTAACTAGGTTTTCAAAGGGGTCATTAAAGACAAAAAACAACGTATAGTCATTTTTGGAATAAGCAACTTCATTTCCACGGTTTTTGTAGATTGTGTCTGTATTAGATATTTCATTAAATACACCTTTTAATGCAGTAAGCCCCTGGTACCCAAAATGCTTTGCTGTAAATTTTCTATTGATCAACAGATTTCAGTATTATAGGAAATCCAATGTTGGCATTTAAAACATGTATGCTGTCAGCAAACATCTACAGTCAAAATGAAACACTTTTTGATTCATGAAGTGATGATTGTATTACACAACCTACAACAGCTTATCTCCTGAACATCTGTAATTATTTTTCATTCTAACTCCCCTGGAAATTTCAGTTAAATGGATGTAATATTAACGGTGAATACTCACTCAATGCAGGGTCTTTTGTTTGTCCCTTCTTCCGGATGGGGTGCAAATTAACAGCTGGCACCTGAAGCACCTGGCTTACTCTGTGGGGTTGATGCAAGTGGGCTTTCGTTGTTTGGCCAGCTGACCTCATAGGCACTGGGGACATTTCAGATGATTTGGCTGATCTTTTCTCACTTAAATTCTTGGTCACTAATAGGAGAGAGTAAGAAATAAGTAACTGAATGTTTTTAGGCAAGGTTATCACCACTGGCAATAATAAATGGTTACTTTAAAACCATCTATTTTTAGTACAAAAAATAAAATAGATTAATTTTCTTAGCAGGAATTTCAGTTAAATACTATAAAATGTTATCTCTATTGCTTGGTGAGTCAGATAAAAAATGTTATCTCTAAAATTTTGGTAGAATAAGTTGTTAATTTTATCTCCTAAATAATTCTTTTTTAAAAATTTTTTTGAGATGAAGTTTCTCTCTGTCGCTAGGGCTGAAGTGCAATGGTGCAATCTTGGCTTACTGCAACCTCCACCTCCCAGGTTCAAAGGAGTCTCCTGCTTCAGCCTCCCGAGTAGCTGGGATCACAGGCACCAGCCACAAAACCTGGCCTTTTTTTTTTTCTTTTTTTTAAAGATGGAGCTTCGCTTTTGTTGCCAAGGCTGGAGTGCAATGGTCCCGGGACTGTAACCTCTGCCTCCCGGGTTCAAGGGTTCAAGTGATTCTCCTGCCTCAGCCTCCCAAAGTGCTGGGATTACAGGTGTGAGCCACTGCACCTGGCTTATTTTTGTATTTTTAGTAGAGACGGGGTTTTACCACGTTGCCGAGGCTGGTCTCGAACTCCTGACCTCAGGTGATCCACATGCCTCAGCCTCCCCAGAGTGTTGGGATTACAGATGTGAGCTATCTCACCCAGCCCTAAATAATTCTTGAATCCATGTTAATTAGCTCCTTCATCACTCTGCTGAGGGTCAAGTTAACATTCTCTCTTTACTACTGAAATATTTGTCTCACTGTATCAATTCCAGCACGCCTTCGAGGCATTCTTCATTGAAGAGTAACTCTTCCAAAATGAGTATTTGATCATATCATTTTCCTTCTCCTTCTGCACAAACCTTAACTTGCCCTTGCTTTTAGAATGAAGACCCAAATCCCTAAAACAAGGCCTACGTGACCCTGCATGATTTGGCATCAGCCTGCCCCCTTGATTTGACTCGCTTACCTTTCCTCTCATCAGTCCTATACTCTCACCAGGCTTTATCCTCTCTGTTCCTTTCATTAGGCTTTAACCTACTAGAGAGTAAAGACTCTGCATTTTGTTTGTTACTACATCCTTATGTGCCAGTTACTGACTGAAAACAGATGCTTAATAGGTATTTGTTGAATAAATAAGTGAACTTATCTCAACAGCTCTAACACAAGAAAACCAGAGACAGTGTTTCCATAAATCCATAGGTTTCTTGAAAATGAATGTGAGAATAAAAAACTGAGAACCCTGACTTATAAAAGCTGCCTCCTTCACATAAAACCAATACTACAGGGGGAAGACATTCTTCCATCAGGGAGTACTTTTAATCCTTAGGTTATCCAGGGTGGATATATTCCATGCAGGTGCAGCCTCAGTACTTAATGAAGTATTTGTTTTAAACATCAAGATAAAAGCAAAAACAGGTATCTAAACTGTCTCAACACAGCTATAATAGCTATTATGCTTTTATTAAGACAGCTAGACAATATGTGGGGTGATAAGAATCACAGAATATCTTAGAAAGTCAAAATGCATGGACCCTAGGAGAAAATATGCAGTGGCTCACCAACTAATTGAATCCAAGAGGTTATCATCTTTGTTTAGAGCCATGAAATACTTTCATCCTTCTCTCATTGACTGGTCAATACTAATCAATGACATCTTATTTTAATAATTGCTACAGTAGAAAGAAAAAAAATCTGAGCCTACTTTAAAAAGAAAAAGAGTTCACAGATGAATGACAAAAACCACATACATTCTAATTAATTAGGAAGAACCAAATTCTATAATGCTCAGAAATCCACTATTGTTTGGGCTTGGGAGAGTGACTATTTAAACATTTAAAAATCAATTATGCATTATAAATATACTCAAACCAAATTAAAGGAACATGCATTGAACTAAATGTTCAAATCCAGTTTAAGAAAGAAAGGCCTAAAGATTTTCTCATTTCAAACAGATATTAAATATGTAGCATGGGACATGATTTAGTGTTATGAGAAAAGATAGACACAAGTCTGGGGTGGGTGTAAGAAGAGGAAGGTATGACAGTGTATATAAACTGCGTTTCATAACCACAAGATGATTAAGTCTATATCAAATTACCTGGGAAAAAATAACTTTGATGATGACTCAAAGCAGGGTCAGAAGGCTTTCATAAATATGTATGTGGCTTTTAACTTTAAAACATGAATAAATGTTAAAGGTTCTATATACTCTTTCAGCTTTTACCTTTAACATGTACTATTTAACATGTAGCAGCCAGAATGTAGAATGCTCTCAGTAACTGTTAGATTTTAAAAATTTCTTTTTCCAAATTTAGTAACTTTGATGTAGAAAGAATCACAGAAATAAAATCTACTCCCAACCCTTGCCAAAGTTTTACATTCGAGAAAACAGGGACCAAAGATGAAGAAAATCTTATTCAAATGGTAATAAATGAAACTCAAATTCTGCCTCTATCCTTTTGTAGGTATTCTTCCCATCATACTCCAAATCTTTCTTCTATGTAGAAGCATTCATGATATTGTTTTGATTATAGCACTTATTAAAAGGCTCCTTACCCTTATTTAAAAATTGTCAAAACTGAAATTTTAAAAATCAGTATTTGGTTCTACTTCCACTTCCTGTTTTCTATTATTTCTTTTGACATATTTTTAAAAAATTACTATGCAAATACCATATCGTTTATCAATCTTAGGGTCAATCCATGATAATTACTACCCCTTGTCAATTAGGAATTTTGAAATAAAATTCTATTGCAATTTTTATGGGCAAATTTAACCCACTGTGTGTGTGTGTGTGTGTGTGTGTTTATATTTATTTATTTTTTAGAGACTGAGTCTCACTTTGTTGCCCAGGCTGGAGAGCAGTGGCACGGTTCTAGCTCACTCCAGCCTCAAACTCTTGGGCTCAAGTGACCTGCCTGCCTCAGCCTCCCAAGTTGCTAGCACTACCACTTGGCTAATTTTAATTTTTTTTTTGTAGAGATGGGGTCTCTGAGTTGTGAAAGCTGGCCTCAAGCAATCCTCCTGCCTAGTTTTCCAGGTGTGACATACCATGCCTGGCCTTAATCTACAACTTAAGAATTACAATTATTTTGTTATAACAGTATATATTGCATTATCTTTGATTTTTGCTCTTAGAACTCATAATTTCCTTGATCCAAAGATATATGCATTCTCTTGCTTGTATTTAATTTAAAAAATTCGTATTGAGAACATGATCTTTTTCATCATATTTTATGGAGACTACCTAATACCAGAATGTGTCTGATTCTTTTTGTTTTACCTTACTACTGGCACCTGTAAGGTACCTATTATCACTGGTGTTTTAATCAAATGTCTTATATTTTCTAGCTGGTACATATTATCCATGAAATAAAAAGAGGTAAAAATTCCCCTTATGTTTACTCTTTAGGAATGAATGTAAAAGTGTTCTCCAACAGAAAGGCTCCTCTATAATGATCCAGTTTTTAAAATACTTAAAAAGCTTCTTAAAGATCTACTTATTCCTCTATTTTTTGGATAGCGTAGGCATCAGCAATGGATGGGATTCAGTACGTGATTAATTGGATCACATGATGCCTAAGGTATGCCAGTAATCTTTTGTGAGTGAAAGTTAATTTCCTTGGGACTTAGGCATAATTCTAGAGAAGAAAATTTTTATTTTGTTGTACTCTTTAGTGTCACATAAATGAAAACTCATACTCACAAGTACCATACGCAGGCTCCCACTGTAATGACATCATCTGGAACTTCTCCTCATCTGTCTCTACATCCAGACTGGAAAGATACTGCTTCACCTTTCTTGCCATTTGGGCATCCTCATATAGCTTCTTGGCATTAAGTAGAGAGCTGCGGCGTGCCCTTTTTTTGTGAGCACCTCCCTGAACATCCAGCATGTTTGAATTTGTGCTTCCTTGACTCAGTGACCTGTAAGAAGATGAAAATCACAATAAGGGGCTGTAGAGATGAGAACTAAGCATAGATTGAAGATTAAAAGATTTTGTTCTGTTAATGCTATTGCATGCTGATGTAAATGAGTTAAAAGATGAAGAGCATTAATGCAAAGTAATTTGGCACATATGGTGATGTTCTGAATTAAGAACAGGATTTGGCAAAGTACAGAATTCAAAAGAATAGGATAACAATGCCCCCTTGAGTGGCATATTCCAACAGGCCTGTGTTTGTGCCTATGCAACCCATGGCACAACAGTAACAAGAAAAATCATTCCTCTGGTCCTGGAGGCCACCCACGCATTGAAGATATGGCAAGAGTCTGGACCAGGACAAGTCCATCCTCAGCCAAATCTCTGAACCAGGGTTCTTTAGCAATGAGGGTTCTAAAGTAGTTTTGCTTGTTGTTCTGCTTTCGACATGCTATTGCCGCTACCATTATAGCAGGCCCACTCTGAGCATGTTAACCAATTTTACCAGTAACCATTACTTTGGCCAAAACTCAAAGAGAACTACCAATAACATATTAGCTGAAAATTTACAGCATTTATACGCAATTCAATATAGTCAGAAATCAGAATGCAGGAAAAACTCAATGCTTCTACTCACATATGGAATGGTTAGGCAATATTTGGGTTCTACAACTGAGGATCTGGGACATCACTTTTGTAATGCCTGTGAATGTGACAGAATTGCAAGCTGGGTGGAAATAACCACAATTCAAACAAGCTACAGCTTCACCCGACTCTACTCTTTTTGGCAAACATCCTACAATGACTGCACCTAGAACCAATGGAAAACAGCAACTGCAATGATGTTTGTCCTTTCCAACAAGTCTAACAAATACAAAATTCTTAAATAATTTTTATTTAAATGGTATTTTATTTCGCCATTCCAAAATAATATGGTTATCTACGGGTTCTAAATTAAGCTTCATTTTTATATAAAAACATTCTAAATACAAAGACCATAGTGCTCATCTATCTACTTTAAAAGAGACACTAAAATCCTAATGCTTTCATTGTAAATTAAGTGAAATATAGTTGAAAAAGTGTTATGGCATTTTTTTCTTTCACATTTTAAGATCTCTCAAATAGGGGTATATCTTACACTCAGTGGCAACTTTCAACTGCTATTGGCCTGGCAGAAACTATGACAAGACATTATTTACACATGCAGGAACCTCAAAACTTGCAGAATGGCTTGAAAGAAAATCCAATGACATTAGTGAATTAGCCTTTTAACCTCCACGGACCAAATGATTAAAAGGAAGTAATAAATCTGACAAGTTCAAGAACATTCCCAAAGCAAGTGACAAGAGAAAACTAACTCTAATTATTTCCAAAGCTATCCTGAGAGCCCAGCACTAGCAGCTTTCAGTTCTTTTGTGGTTTTTCAAAGAAATGGTGCATTACCAACACACTGGATGGCACAGAGGGCAATACTGTATGGGGGAGGAGGGTTCTGGAAAACAAAATTCAGAAGCTAATGACTCTAAAAGAAAACATTTCAGAAGATTCATATTTTGAATATAAAGAAATTTTAGGAAAATCTAAACCAATTTACTTTGCTTATATCCTTTTTATGTGAATAAAAATATTGATTTTTAAAAATTCAGTTTTGACACTGTGATAAAAATCCATAGCTAAGTCCGTAAGAGCTCCTTCAATAAGCATAAAGTAGTATGTTTTACCATTCTCAGTGGTAAAAGGACACTGCAGTGATTTTCCTTAGTAGTAGATAAAAGAACAATATGCCCAACAATTGACGATGTCTTGAATTCAAAGAAATGCAGTAAAATCAAGTTGCAGCTATTTAGGAGCATATTTTAACACAAATATTTAATAATTTTATCTTAGTTAATATAAAAAAGTAGGTGTTGACAAATCTAGGAGAGACACAAAATTCTAACAAAAACACTGTGATAAATATCAGTAAAATGTTTTCTAAACTACTTTGAAAACAGAAAATGCTCCGATATAAAATAAATATATCTACTGCTTGCAAGCATCACACAGTGCAACCCTAAAGCTGAATGAACAGTGAAACATGTTAACGTAAGTCATTCAAACACACCCAATGCCCACTAAAAGATATTGTCCAAGTATTCTTCTTTATAATAGTAATGCCAGGTATCAATTTCTATTTTCAGTGAGAAGAGCCAAAAGAGACCAAGACATAAATTTATGATCCAGAAGAAAAAACGTGGGAAACACACAGAAAAGGGAGAAAGAAAATAGAAGGAAAGTCAAGTTCACCAAGCATTGACAGAAAACAAGACCACAAATGAGACAAGACTCAAGTAAAGAAGGTGGCTCACAAAAAAATTCTTCTTACATGTAATAAAAGCTTCTAACTTCATGGTTCACTACAAATCTTAAAATAACAAAATTCTTCTTATGCAATCCCTTCATCCACAAAAGTCATCTCTTTCTTCATCTAAAAATGAAAGGACTAGATAGATGATTTATAAGATCTTTAACATTCTATGATTCTAAATAGATACTTAGCTATGTAGAAGTAGAGACCTAAATCTGTAACAAACAGTGGCAGTTGCTGATTCTATCACAACTTTAAAGATAAGGGAGTCTTCAATTAAAGGTGGTAAAAATTTCAAGTAAAATTCAATCAATGCTACAAGTAAGTGGCATTAGTGGGTCTGAGGAAATAAAATCATCTTCTACTTCAATTTTATAGTACAGCTTGGATAAGGGCTGCCTCTTTTTGGAAAATTGATGGAAAATGCAACCTTCATAAACACATCTTTCATTCATTTTTATATATTCATATGACATATTTACTTTAATAAAATGTGGCATTTGAATAAAAGAAAGTGGTGTGAACTCTAGAATTAGACTACTTAGGTTTGGATCCACCATTAATGAACTCTAAAACTTTGGGCAACTCAACCTTTCCCATTCATACCATGGAAAGAACAGTATGTCCTTATAGGGTAGTAGTTGAATTAAGTAAGATAATTCGTTTAGAGTGCTTAGAACAATGTATGGCACATAGCAAGCACACAACAAATTCATTATCATTACCATCATCTAAATGACCTAGCTAAATTAAAATCTAAAAAGGACTTACAGGACATCAACAGTGGAAAAATAAACGAAAAATAGCTAGTTCTATCACTACTTTCACCTTGTTAGCAGAAGGCATTTGTCAGGAATGTAGGCTGACAGGGTTAATAGAATTCATGCTACTTTATGTGCGTGCATTAATGAAAAGGATGCAGTATATGTTAAGAGTCGCACAACCTTCATTCCAGTTGCGTTCATCTCTACACTTACCCCAGACTCCGCCACCTCTTCTTCCTGTAAGCAAGAGCCACAAACATTGAAGCATGTGTTTGAATAGGAAAGCACAGAAAAAAGACAACAGTTGAGAGTCAGAGGAACTATGCAGACAGAAAAGAACAGAAAAATTTTATCAGGAAAAAATTATAGCTTAACAGTAAAATGACTTTAATGGAAGGCAGGAGGGTAATATGAATAGATACAGAAGGTCAAAAAACCTCCAAAATACTTTACAAAAATATGCTTTAGACCAATTATCAGGAAGCTTTAATTTACCTAATTTATCAGGAAGCTTATACAAATAAGCTTAAGGAAAAATATTTACTTACTATAATATAAATTTTGAATTCAAAGTTTTTAAGGGAAAAGACCTTAAAGGAATAGAATTTTTGAACATATTTCTGGCAAGATTTTTGGGCCACTCATTTAAATGACGGAATAAAATTACAAGGGACATAAAAACACAACATTTCATTTTTAAGTGCAGAAATTTCTCTGACAAGATGTCTTGTAAGAAATGTTGACCAGCAAATCCAACTTAAAATGTAGGTAAAAATACATCATTAAAATCTTCATAATACTATATATCTTCACATTCCTGTTTGATTGACTAAAGATTCTATTTTTCAAGTCTGCAAACTGATTACTGTTAAAAGGGGTTACTTCGTCCAAACTAGATACTCATATACCACCAAAATGGACACTGTTTGCTTAAAGAAAGGTATTACATTTTAGCACTGGCTGACAAAACTGATTCAGGAAAAATTCAGTCCAATCTTTAATACAGATGTTTTTTTATATTCCCCCAACACCTTATTCTATTCAATCCAGGCCATTCCCAAGAAAACAGCCATGTTTATTAATTTCCTCATCAGTTTTTCTCCTTGGCTCATTACTGAAGTATGGCTAGTACTTAGTACATTATAAACTGGTCTGGCAGGGTCACAAATTCATCACGTCTTCAGGAACCAGGATGTTAACATGCATGAGTAAAAAAGAGGTCCATATAAGACAACAGGGAGTGTTAGGGTCACTGTACAAGGACATGCAACAACAACAACAAAAAAACCCTTCTTTGCTTTGGTACCTAGTTCTTACTGTTTTCTGCTTCCCCACACTGTTAAGCAATGAAATCTTTCAATAAATGTAGTGATTCTCAAGGTGCAGAAGTGGGATGTGTAGGAAAGAGGAGATCTGGCACACCCCCTCCTTCCTTCCACACTTTGTGGATCTCTAAATCAGAGAAACCATCAGATAAACTACTTGCAACATGATGAAACCCTGTCTCTACCAAAAAAAAAAAAAAATAGCTGGACATGGTGGCATGCACCTGTAGCCCCAGCTACTTGGGAGGCTGAGGTGGGAGGATCACCTGAACCCGGGAGGTTGAGGCTGCAGTGAGCCGAGACAGCGCCACTGTACTTCAGCCTGGGCAACCAGAGTGAGAGACCCTGTCTCAAAAACAAACAAAGACCCCTAAACAACAATTTAAACAAAACAAACAACAAAAAAACCCCAGTGTATCACTGGTTCTATTGGGTTATGAAAATTTCAACTCTGGTTTTTAAAGTATTGTGTTGGGGTAAAAGTAACTGCAATTTTTGCCATTAAAAGTAATGGCAAAAATCACAAATACTTTTGCACCAACCTAATATCAAGTATTTTTGTTTCCTTAGCACAGTATATTTTTTAAGCCACAGAAATTTTGTTGGCCTCTGTACATTATTTCATTTTTAATGTCCTTGTGAACTGAAGCTATAGGCCCCAAAGGAAATCAGATCAAAAATTAAAACCACAATGTCTTATTTACACCCTGAAAATTATAAAAATTACTAGGAATAGCTTAACAACATACTTTGTTTCAATTTTATGTAAGCCGAGGAAGCCTTTTGTTACTACATTAAAAATGAACCTTAAAAAGCATTCTTAAAATATCAGGTCAATACAGAACACAATAAAATTTTTCATTTTTAGTAAAGTATGATTAAATTTCCACTTTCTACATTCTGTTCATTTGTATGTAATAAAAACTTATATACAAATGAAACACAGTGTAATTTGAGGAAAAGAAAAAAATGGTTTATAGGAATGAAGTATGAATTAAACAGAAACAGAATACTTAAAATATTACGTAAAAATAAAAGACACAGTCAGACTAATACTTTACAAACTAGGTTAGAAACGAGATGAAAACAAGACAAATACCAGCAATTTTCTTGTATTTGTTTGCTAATCTTTGTTTTTTTTTTTTTATTTTTAGTAGAGATGGGTTTCACCTTGTTAGCCAGGATGGTCTCGATCTCCTGACCTCGTGATCTGCCCACCTCGGCCTCCCAAAGTGCTAGGATTACAGGCGTGAGCCACTGCACCCGGCTTGCTGATGTTTTAAAGAACAGTAATACAGAACTATCCACATACAAATATTTGCAAATTATATAAAAACTACTCTGAGCCTCATTCAGTTTCTTAATATGTAAAAGGAAGGCTAATACCACCTACCTGTTATGGTTATTATGATAAATGATTACATGAAACTGACATATATAAAGCACTTTGTGCAGCACATAACACAAGGTAGAATAAATATGATCAATAAATGATAAATATGTTAATTATTATTACATCGCCCTTGACACCACTCTAACACTTCTACATATTTCAACGTCCTACCTCTGTCGAAACATCATAGCTGGGTCCATGTTAGCAGAAGTCATTCGAACAACTTGGCGGATTTCCTTGGAAATCATTCTTAACTTCTCAAAGTTTACTAAACCATCTACTTTGGAGTCATTTCCTATAGAATGAAAATAAATGTTTAAGTTCACAATTAAACTATCTACATAAAAGTAGCAAAAGTCAAGCTGGTAATCTTGAGGGGCACACAGAAGGACCTTCTTTATCACAGTGCCAATTCTGCTTTTAAGAACTGATATACCCATACATGGTTCAACCCTGCTTTTAGGGAATGAGCCACTAGGAGATACTGGGTTCCATACAGGAGTGATGGTTATGAATAAAGTCAAGTGATAAACTGTGCATGGCTTCTAAAACCAGTTTCATGGGCTGAGGGCACAATGGCTCCCACCTGTAATCCAAGCACTTTGGAAGGCTGAGGCAGGAGGACTGCCTGAGCTCAGGAGTTTGAGGCTGCAGTGAGCCATGACTGTGTCACTACACTTCAGCCAGGGCAACAGAGTGAGATGTCAACTCAAAAAAATCCACAAAAAACGAAACAAAACAAAAATCCCAAACAGAGGGCAACCTGACGTCTATAGCACTGTTTTTTCACACTTGTCTATAACACAGCATGACCCCATTTATCTCCTGAGGTAGACCCTGAGGTCTGTCAGAGTCTAAGGCCCTGAAGGCAAGACTGAGGAATATATGGTAAAAATTGAACAGCACATATACATTGTAAATAGCACGTATACACTGGACACTTGAATTGTTCAGAGTCTCAACACAAGCTGGAAACAAAGTAATCATGACGAATACTCTCAAGTTACATAAACATATTTCAAGGAACATGTCAGAAAAACATATTTGAAGCCCATAACATTTCCTTATGAAAAATGAGTGATAATGAAAGAAGAGACAGTAAGACTACATAATTAGAACAATTCTGGTGAGATCAGAAAAGCTGGACAAAAGTACAAAAAAATGCAGAGAAGCAAGTTTTGCATTTCCCCGTGCTTGCCCTTAGGTATATCTGATTTCAGAAAGGGATAATGAGCTGAAAAACCAAGTACAGACACCCTGCCTTTTGAGGTAAAAGGAAAAGCAACTTAAGTCCATGTAAACCTCCAATGCTTGGTTGAAACTCTGAGGAGCCATACACTGAGACCAAGGATAAACTGAATGTAGACTGGGATAAAAGTCTGTTGTTAAATTACATCAAAAGGGATTAAAGTGATTTTGGAATTCTAGCACCCCTAACTGCCTGTCAGAAGCAAGCTTTAATCCTCTCTGGAGATATGGAACATCATTCAAAAAGAGAGATTATTTCTGTAATCTCACTTTTCAATAATAACCAGATACATTAGGAGAAAACATAACATGACAAAAATGAAAGAGAAAAAAAGAGGAAACAGAATAAGACCCAAAGCGGATCCAGATTATGGAATTATTAGAGGCAGACTTTAAAATAACTATGCTGAATATGTTCAAAGATATGAAAAAACAATGAGAACTTTGGAAAAGAACATGAAACTAAAAAAAGAAAAAGGAAGCTGTAAAATAAAACAAAAAAATACATAATAACTGGAATTAGGACATCAGTAATGAATTTACCAGAAGATGAGACATAGTTGAAGAGAGAATAAAATATACAATTACTGAGAATTTTCCAAAATTGATGGAAAATATAAAACCATAGATTTCAAGTTGTCCTATAAACACCAATCAGAATAAGAAACAAAAACAAAACCCCACACTTAAGTCATATTAGGCAAAACTAGGAAAAACTTAAGAAAAAACAAAATCATAACAGCCAATATCAAACAAAGGCAGATTACAGTTAAACCAACAGCAAATAAAACTGCAAGCTAACTTCTCAACATTAATAGTGGAAGGCACAGAACAACTGAATGTCATTTCAAAGCCTTCAAAGAAGATAGCTGACAACCAAAAATTCTCTGAAAATGAAGTAAAGGCATTTTCAGATAAACAAACATTAAGAGATATTCATCACCAGCAAACCAGCACTTAAGAAGAATACTAAACAGTGTTCTATAAGGCCAAAAAACTATGCCCAGCAATATGGAAGCTCTGAAATGCAAGAATGAATAAAAAATAGTAGTAACAACAACAAAAGTAAATATACAGGCAACGTTAAATACTTTATTAAGCAACAATATCTTCTGAGAGTTAAAAGCACAGCAACAACTGCAACAAAATCAGGAGATGAACAAATGGAATTTTTTTTTTTTGGAGATGGAGTCTCGCTCTGTTGCCCAGGCTGGAGGGTAGTGGTGCCACCTCAGTTCACTGTAAGTTCTGCCTTCCGGGCTCCTGCCATTCTCCCGCCTCAGCCTCCCAAGTAGCTGAGACTACAGGCGCCTGCCACCAGGCCTGGCTAATTTTTTGTATTTTTAGTATAGACAGGGTTTCACTGTGTTAGCCAGGATGGTTTTGATCTCCTGACCTCATGATCCACCTGCTCTGGTCTCCCAAAGTGCCAGGATTACAGGCGTGAGCCACTGTGTCTGGCCGAGCAAATGGAATTTAAGTGGTCTAAGTTCCTTGAATTATCTGATACAGAAAAAAAGTACTAATAAATATTAAACTAATTAACACATATGTATGGTATGACATCTAATTCAACACTAGAAAAATGGTAAAATAGTGTATAGTTACCAAGTTAATAGAATAGGAAAAATATCATACACAAAAATCAATTCAGGTAGACTTTAGATAAACCATACGGTAAAACATCAATAAATAATGTTTTCATACCTTCATGTAGAAATGTCATATCTTTCTTGACAACAGGGAAGAGTGGAATAATTGGAGGCTGCATACTTTGACTACTAAGAATATTTCTATACTTGGCCATGTTTCTAGATGGATCAAAAATGTCTTGTAGATCTTGAAGATGTTTCTCATATTTGCTTGGTAACTTTTCCCAAGTGCCTCTGAGTCGTGCTACAGATGCCAGGTTCAAGCCACTGCCAAAGACGAGAAAAGAAACATTAAAAAGAAACTTGGGGGCAGAGGTGGACTCAGGTCAGTATACACACCATTTTCTCTAATAAAACTAAAAATAACGAGGGACATATTTTAATATATTGAAATAAACAGAGAAAAACTATGAAAAAAATAAATAAGAGACTCCTTGATCTTACAAGAACTTCTTTCGGAGGAACTATAATGTTTACCTACAGTTGTACACCTACATAGCATTTATTTTACATTTTCATTTAAGTGACAGAATAATACCACAAAATAGACATTCAACTTAAGAAAAAAAAACTTCAAGCAACACAATGTTGCTTCTTTTACTTAGAAATAACTTTATGGAGACATTAACTATTTTAAAGCAGTTTAAGTAATGCTGAGAGCAACCGTTAAATAATAATGGGGGCTAATTCTGCACCTTAGGAAGCCTTTTTTCCCTGTGATTTTGTTCACTCACGTCCCTGATTCCAATACATCCATATTCCTAGGTTCTAATTCTGTTCTCTAAGCCTCCAGATATTCAATGTCTCCGTTCCATGGGATTTTAAATAGGCTCAGATATTCCCTAACTTGAAAACATAATTCATGCCAATTAGGCTGCAAGTCTTTGTGAATTCTTTACCTCTACAGTACCATCACACAGGTAGGTTGCCAAATGAATAGTGTATATACAATGCCTCAATTTTCTTATCAGCAAATCCTGCTTCTCCCCATCTGACTTTTACCCACACCACTGTGTTTACAATGTTCTCCCAATTTCTGACTTTAAGGCATGGAGTTAGGCATCTTTGTTTCCTTTTGCTTCTCAGAAATCACCCCAAACCACTATAAGAATGTTGAGCAATCAAGACAAATTTCATATCCACCAAAACTAAGAGATACCAAACTCCTAAACACACTAGAAAGGTTGCCAAAAAATAGTCGAGGTCAAACAGGAGTAAGCAAAGCTGATGAAAAATAATGTCTGCAGCTGAAGATATCAACGAAAGCTGACAAACAGTTCTCCAGAGCAGAACTCTTTCTGCCCTGAGGGTAAAAACATCAATCCTTTATTTTATTTATTTGAGACAGAGTCTTGCTCTGTTGCCCAGGCTGGAGTGCGGTGGTGCGATCTCAGCTCACAGCTCACTGCTACCTCTGCCTCCCAGGCTCAAGTGATTCTTGTGCATCAGCCTCCTGAGTAGCTGGAATTACAGGAATTACAGGTGTGCGTCACAATGCCTGGCTAATTTTTTATATTTTTAGTAGAGACAGGGTTTCACCATGTTGGCCAGGCTGGTCTTGAACTCCTGAGCTCAAGTAATCTGCCTGCCTTGGCCTCCCAAAGTGCTGAGATTACAGGCATGAGCCACCATGCCCAGCCAACAATCCTTTATTTGGCATAGCACACAGTGATACACTTTGGTACAAATCTGTTTGAGACAGGAGAGAAGGCAGAAACTCTGAGTTGTAAGCAGCCCTAATGCTACCACAATCTCCATTTACTAAGAAAAAGTAAAGGCTAAAACAATTAACATACAAGGCTAACTCCTGCTACCGTGGAATATTGCTGCACAGATCCACTTACATGCAGATTTTTTTCAGTAAATTCAGTCACCCCTCCATATCTGAGTGTTCCACATTCACAACCAAATGTGGATCAAACATACAGTTTCCTTGGATGTGAAACCTGATAATACAGAGGGCTGACTTTTTGTATCCTCAAGTTCCTCAGGGTCAACTGCAGGACTTGAGTATGTGAGGATTTTGCTATTTGTGAGAAACCATGGAACGAATGCCCCACAGACACTGAGGGACAATGGTATCATTTAATATGAAGCACCAGCAGATGAAAATAGACAAAATAGAGAAATAGCTATTAATAAATGGAATGAGAGACGTAAAGTTATCATTAGTCGAAGAAAATTAAATTGTTTAACTCAAAACTCCAAAAATATTAACTGAAAAGTATTAGAAGCATGAAGAATGCAGTAAGGTACTAGGTACAACATTGCTATTTATAAGCATTAGAATACTCAGGCAGAAACAGTTAGAAAACTTAAGGATCCCATTCATAATATAAGGATCCCATTCCCAACAGCAATAAAAGATATTAAACATTCAAACAAACGTTCAAGATTTACATGAACACCATTATAAAATTGGTATGGTTTGGTTCTGTGTCCCCACCCAAATTTCATGTGGAATTTTAATCCCCACGTCAGGGGAAGGACACGGTTGGAGGTGACTGGGTCATGGGGGCAGATTTCCCCTATACTGTTCTCATGATAATCAGTGAGTTCTCAAGAGATCTGACGGTTTAAAAGTGTGGCCCTTTCCCTCTCGCTCTCTCTGCTGCTGTGTAAAGACATGCCATGTTTGCCCTTTGTCTTCCACCATGGTAGTAAGTTTCCTGAGGCCTCCCCAGACATGGGGAACTGTGAGTCAATTAAACCTCTTTTCTTTATAAATTAGCAGTCTCAGGTATTTCTATATAGCAGTGTGAAAACAGACTAATAAAACAACTCCACAGAGGAAATAAAAGAAAATTGAAACAAGTGGAATAAGTGTTCTTGGATGGCAAAAGCCATTGTACAAAGCTATCAAATGTCCACTAAATTAATCTAGGTATTTAATGTAATCTCAATGAAAACATCAACAAAACTTTTATTTTTTATTTTTATTTATTTATTTTTGAGATGGAGTCTTGTTCTGTCACCCAGGCTGGAGTGCAGTGGCATGATCTTGGCTCACTGCAACCTCCATCTCCTGAGTTCAAGCGATTCTTCTGCCTTAGCCTCCTGAGTAGCTGGGATTACAGGCATGTGCCACCACACCCGGCTAATTTTTTTGTATTTTTAGTAGAGACGGGGTTCCACCATGTTGGTCAGGCTGGTCTAGAACTCCTGAACTTGTGATCTGCCTGCGTTGGCTGCCCAAAGTGGGATTACAGGTGTGAGCCACTGCGCCCAGACATCAACAGAACTTTTTAAGAGAACTACATAAATTGATTCTAAAGTTGATATGAAACAAATAAACATGCCAGAAATAGCCAAAGAAAAGTATGAAGAGAGTCATGAGAGGTTTGACTAGCCCTACCAGACCTTAAAACCTACTTTACCACTTCAGCAATCAAAACAGTAAATAAATAGACAAACCAATGAAGCAAAGAGTGGAGACATAAACCCAAATATGTATTAGATTTCAATACATAATAGATGGCATTGTATATTTTAGAAAAAAAGATTAATGATGTTGGGTGAATAAGTCATTTGGAACAAAGATATATTTCCTTATCTCACTGTTTACATAAAAATGAATTCAAGATTAATAAAAAATGTCATTCAGGGTGTTCGAAGAGCTCTCAGTGTATTAGCTCATTGCATATTCTTTTTTTTTGAGATGGAGTCTCGCTCTGTCGCCCGGGCTGGAGTGCAGTGGCCGGATCTCAGCTCACTGCAAGCTCCGCCTCCCGGGTTTACGCCATTCTCCTGCCTCAGCCTCCCGAGTAGCTGGGACTACAGGCGCCCGCCACCTCGCCCGGCTAGTTTTTTTGTATTTTTTAGTAGAGACGGGGTTTCACCGTGTTAGCCAGGATGGTCTCGATCTCCTGACCTCGTGATCCGCCCGTCTCGGCCTCCCAAAGTGCTGGGATTACAGGCTTGAGCCACCGCGCCCGGCCAGCTCATTGCATATTCTTAATCCTATGAGGTAGGAACTACCAGGATTTCCCATTTGACAAATGAGGAAACTCAGTTCACACAGTCAACAAGTGCCAACACTGGATTCAGACCTAGGCAATTCTGTGTTCTTCACTAACCACAAAAAGCAGAAACTCCAGGAGGAAAAAAAAAATGATACATCTACATAAAAATAAAAAAATTTATACATGGCAAAAGTAAACACCACACACTGTTTTAAATAGCCAGAGGCTGGAAATTTAGAAATATCCATAATGTGTACTCCACAATACAAAGGAGTACTTTGTAGTTGTTTAAAAAAAAAAAAAGAGACAACTTTATAAGTACTGATGTAAAATAATCTCCAAGATAAACTAAACAAAATAAGCCAAGGTAGTTCTAAATATACATTTATATGCTTGCTATATGCATAGAGTATTTCTTGAATGAAAAAAGGTAACAGTATCTCTGGGGAGAGGAATTTGGGTAGATTAGGGACTGAGTGAGAGAGTTACTTTCACTGCATATTCTTTTAGTATCTTTAAAGTTTTTCCCATGTACATGTCATGTCTATTCAAAAAGTTAAAATTATATTATAATTATAAAAAGTTATTAATTACAGCCAGAGCAGAATGATTCACCTTTGCCATCTCTGCTGAAAAGAGTATATTCTTTGATCTGCCTGAATATGAAGTACAAGAATACAAAGCAATTATCTTAAAAATACAAAAGAAACAAAGCAATTATCTTTACATGAGCTATGAAAATGTGCAGAACAAATATTCTTTGTAACAAAACAAATCTCTTAACCAAACAAAGCCTCTTAACTAAATCTCAGCCCTTTCCTATCCACCCCCTTCTTTGGGCTACTGTTCATCACATCTTCTCTCAAATCACTCAATTTCGTTGGCTTTGATGACATTATCATAACTGTGCTACCCTATTTCTTGTATTGATTATCCATCTCTTTGGCTAGACTCTTTTTCTTTACCCTCACACTGAGTCATCATACTAAGGTATGGTTTTTAGATCTCTAACACTTCCTTTCTATCCTCTTTTCTATACAGAGATCTGCTCTCTCAGTGTCAATCAATTTTTTTCATAGTGGACTCTAAAACTCAGTTCGTAATTTTCAAATTCTTTACTTGATGCTTCCTTTACAAACAGGTTCAATGTCTAGCCTTCCAAGTGTTTATCAGGGGCATCTTTATTCCCCTGTTTTAGACCTAGCTGTTTAAAAACTGTGATATAGGTGATATAATCCTTGCATTTTACAGATAAGAAAACCTATCTTCAGTTTTCCACTGACACACCGCTACTATATGGGAGAGGCAGGATTCAAATAGAGGTGCAGCTGATTCTAAAGATCACTCTGTTAATCTCTATTCAATACTCCTAGAGTGTTCAGTTCAATTGTAGCCACTGGTTAACTTAATAAAGGCACATCCTATTTCCATGACAGAGTCATGATTACAGAGTCCCTATAAAGATTCTACTTTTTAATCTTACATGAGGAGTAGAAACAAATAATCATAAATTCTGTGGGGGATGTGTATAGGTAAGATTAGCTCAAGTGGAATTATGCTGCTATTTATAAGTACATCATAGACCTAACTACAACTCCTCTCCCTTGTAAAATTAAACTTGTTTTAAGAAGAATCCCTTTGTCGATCTACAGTGTGCTAAATAAAGGTCAGAAAATAAATTACCTACAATTAACTTCTCATAATAAGTGGGGAGAAGGAGTGGGACAGCTCACGTAATTATCTACACTTCCTGGGCTTATGAATGTCAAAACATGTTTATTATTCTAATGGCCTAACTTGCTTGAGGAATACTACATCCAGTGATACCTCAAGTAGTGCCTGGAAAACAGGAAGAGCTTACCAAATGGTTGCTATTATTATTATCGATGTTGTTGTTTCAAAATAGCAACTTTACGTCAAAGTACTGATACCATATTGTGATTTTTCAGCATCAAATCAGAATGAGGCAGGTACTTAAAAAAACCACAGTACAGAAGTCTAATGATAAAGACCAGCCACTGGGCACATACCTGAAGACGATATAATCACTCAAGGCGGGGGCTTGGGGGTTAGGGGAGAGAGAAAAATTAGAAGGCAATCACCCACTTTCATTTACAAAAAAGAAGAGAAAGATGGAAGAAATAAAAATAGAGGCCAGGCACGGTGGCTCATGCCTGTAATCCCAGCACTTTGGGAGGCCCACGCGGGCGGATCATGAGGTCAGGAGATTGAGATCATCCTGGCTAACACAGTGAAAACCTGTCTCTACTAAAAATACAAAAAATTAGCCGGGCGTGGTGGCGGGTGCCTGTGGTCCCAGCTATCCTGCAGGCTGAGGCAGGAGAAAGGCGTGAACCCGGCAGGCGGAGCTTGCTGTGAGCCAAGATCGAGCCACTGCACTCCAGCCTGGGCAAAAGAGCCAGACTCTGTCTCAAAAAATAAATAAATAAATAAATAAAAAGTAAAAATAGAAAAAGCCAATACCACCAGAATGGAAAATACATTAAATCTAACAACACTTCAATACAGGCATATTTCTTTTCATAGGCACTTAATACCTAAGCAGAAAATCAGCTTCATATAATGACAAAACCATACAGACATTTGTACCTATTTGTACCAACTTACCTTATTATTGCAAACATGGAATTGAAGTTCTTACATTCTCGACAATGAAGTGCAATTTTAATAAAATGCTTAATAATCTTCATTCGTTTGAGCTGATTTGCTTCAGTTAAAATTTCTGAGGCAACCCAGAATGTCTCTTGGTTTACAATGTCCTCAAACCTCTTCAAGTGAGTATTTCCTGTTTTGGAATTTAACTTAAAAAGGTCATCGATGTACTCAGTCGGCTCAATATTACGAAACAAATCAAAGTCCCTCATTGACAGCTGGGTGGCCACCTCAATGGTACTGAGCTGCAGCATGGATAGCTGGCTTTCTTTAACCAGTTCTTGAGCATCTTCATCTGAACATAAGGTTTCTGTTTCCATGTTATTTTTTAAATAATACCTAAATGGAAAAATTTTTTTAAATAAATGTATTCGTAAATATGATTAAGAGCGAGCACTTTTCCTCTCTTTTGTTGTTGTAAAATATCATTTTATTGTTAATAACTTTTAGCCAAAAATACTCATTTACAGGTAAAATGAAAAATTAACATTTTAAATGAGAAGAATTTTTGAGAAGTCTGTCTCTTATTCCACCAACCGGCATCTATTAAAGAGTAAATATAATGTTATGTCATGAACTTAATCATTTTAGAAACTATCTATGAGATACTATTTTAGGTACTGGCCTTGCCCTCGTAAAGCTTTTATTTTACTGTTTTATCTGACAGATGGTTGGTACTATGTAAGTATTTGTTTATGAACAGCATGAATTCTAATTATGGCAAAATAAATTCCTGAATCAAGATGGTTAAAAATCTCTATTCAGAAGTTACTGCATTCATTTCCTTTTTATATAAATTTCCAAGTGAAGCAAGAAGAATGAAATCTACAAAGGAGGGGAAACACTTCCACTAATGGTTTCTCCCTTGTTAAATACAAAACCTCATTCCAGCAAGTGGCACTGATCAGTAACCATACACTAAGACCTATATTTTGCTTTCTTCTCTTTAGATCAACAATTCTACAGCACTTAAAAGCTAAGAGACAGGAAACATCTTGTGAAGGGATGTTACTAAGGAAAAGAGGTAATGTATCACATGCTTTTACTTCCTTCTTTTCTAATAATCCAACTTGATTTAAGCCTAAGTTTGTTTCCATCTATTTTTTACTGTCAAGAAACTCTTTTTTCTGCTTTTAGACTGTTCATACGCCTAAGACAATGCCATAAAAAATAGTGTTGAAATTCATTATGCTATATGTAATAATGTTGATAAGGTATGGTAGACCTAGTAACTCACTTAATCCTTATAACATTCCCATGAGGTATATTCTATTACTATTATCCTCATTTTATGGATGAGGAAATTCAGGCAGAGAAGCTACATAACTTGCTCAAGGTCACATAGCCAGAGCTGGGATTTGAATGTGGGCAGTCTGAATCCAGGGTCTATGTTCTTAACCACTACGTATAGCCAGCAAAACAGAGTTAACTCATTCTCATTTCACAGCAACCATGGCATGCAGTCACTGTGAGCTTTCTAAGGATCTTGTTCTACATATGAAACTGGGTTACCAAAAAGATTATTCTCAGAGCGGTTGGGCGCAGTGGATCACGCTTCTAATGCCAACACTTTGGGAGGCGAGGCAGGCAGATCACTTGAGGTAAGGAGTTTGAGACCAGCCTGGCCAACATGGTGAAACCTCGTCTCTACTGAAAACACAAAAATTAGCCAGGCATGGTGGCATGTGCCTGTAGTCCCAGGTACTCAGAAGGCTAAGGCAGGAGAACCGCTTGAACCTGGAAGGTGGAGGTTGCAGAGAGCTGAGATCATGCCACTGCACTCCAGCCTGGGCGACAGAGGGAGACTCCATCTCAAAAAAAAAAAAAGAAAAAAAAAAAAAAGATTATTCTCAGAGAAAATTACCAGAGTAAGGAACAAATGTACTACAGAAATAATCTAGTTTATTAAATAATTTTCAGAACACATTTTAAAAATTTTAAAATTTTCCTGCATATTCCTAAAAGGAAAACTACTTAGAAAAAGAACTGTGAAAACCATGGCTTCTTTTGCCAAAGTACATACCGGCCACATTAAAAATACATTCATTCAGATATATATGAAGATCTGTATCATTCAGTTTCCTCTATAAAAAACAGGAACTAGATTATATCAGTGGTTCTAAGAGTTTATTTTAGCAGGAGTGGTAAGATATTTTATCAAGCTGTCTTCTAGAGTGAATTTAGCAACACTAAAACATGATGATGTTTCTACTTACAACATCTGTTTTAACAGGAAATTGTCAAAAGCACATCTACAAATAAGCACATCCACTAATAAGCTTATTCACCTTCCATTGAGTTGAATTCTATCAGCTAATTTGGAGAACTGATCTGGAAGTCTTCTCTGTTTTATGACACCCTCAGGAGTAACAGAAACTTCACAGAGAGAGTATGTGTCGGATGCACCGGTCAAACCAAATTCATGAACGGCATGACAAACTACTTCTTTAGCTGTAGTGTCTTTACTGATGATAATGTAGCAACTTTGCTGATCCACTTTGAAAACTCTTATAACTTGATCAGGAATATCTACATAAATAGAAAGATATGCCTTGTTATTTTTTTTTTAATTACTTTTAAACCCTTCAAAAAACAATGTGAAACACAATGATCCTTCTGAACACTGAAATATACATTTCTATTTCACAATATTAACAGAAGTCACTGTTGCATTTATTGATAAATATATCTTTTTTTTTTTTCAGATAACAAGTCATTGATAGAAAAACCCAAAGACAAACCTTGGGCTCATACTATATATATGATTTGGAAGCCAGAATTTTTTTCATTTAATAGCTTATAAAACATTTTAATGTCATTATATTATTCTACAAAACTATTTTTAATGAAGACATAGTACTCCATAATATATATTTTATATATTTCAATTATCCAAATCCTTAATGACATTTAGATTGCTTACCACTTTCTATTATTATAAATGACATGATATGCCCATTACCCCCTGTCAAAAGTAAGCAAGCCTCTGCAGGCAATCTAACTACTTCCTCAGTGAAAATTCTCAAAAACAGAACTCCTGAGTTAGAAGGTATACATAGTTTTAAGGTTTCTGAAATATACTGCCAAACTGTTCTCCACAGAGGTTATAATATTTTATAATTCTAGAGTGTAAGGGAACAAATTTGGTCACATCCTTAAAAAAACTGTGTATTAATGTTTTCTTTTGCTTTCCCATTTCATAAACCTTATTCTTTTCCTCCCTCTAAAAATAATATCGTATTTTTTCATTTCTTTGGTTACTGGTAAGACTCAGTAACTGATAATGGTTTAATGAACCATTATTTATTTTTAAAAATACTTTTTGGTATCCTTTAAGTTTTTTTCCTAATGTATTGTAGTAAATAACAACACTTAGTCAACTATGAAGTGGAAAATGCTTAGTTTCTATATTTTGTTTATTTTTAACACAGGAAAATTTTAAATGCTCAGCTGGTGAAATCTTAGTCTTTGCCCTTGTAACTTCTGCTCTTAGTAGAAAAATTTGAGACAATGTTTATATGATAAGCACATGTAAAAAATAATATTCCACCCCCCCTTGTTCTATCTTATTTCTTTTTGTCATTATAGAACTCTGGACCAATGTTCAACATGATAAGCTAATATTTAATATAATTAAATGTAAGTGAAAAGTGACTTTATAGCATGAACAAATGCTAAAAATTTTCCCAATGACAATAAATTACTGTTGCAAAAGTTCCCTTTTTTAAAAATTAGGAATACAGGCTGGGCATGACTCACACCTATAATCCCAGGACTTTGGGAAGCTGAGACTGGAGAATCACTTGACCCCAGGATTTTGAGACCAGCCTGGATATATAGCAAGACTTTGTCTCTATAAAACCTTTTTAAAAATTAGCTGGCTGTGGTGGCACGTTCTTGTAGTTCCAGCTACTCGGGAGGCGGAAGTGGGAGAATCACTTGAGCCTGGGAGGTTGAGGCTGCAGTGAACTGAGATCATGCCACTGCACTCCACTCTGAGTAACAGAGCAAGACCCAGTCTCAAAAGAGAAAAAAAAATTAGGGAATATATATTACTGTGGCTTTTTTGTATGTGTGTGATGACTGCAGGGGCAGGTTGGAAGATTTTGGGGGCTCAAGTAATTATACAGTTTGTCCAACATCACCTTCTTAGCATCATGGACACTGTTAACCTTTAGAGGAAAAAAAAAAAATTACAAATTTATCTCAGAATGTCCTGAGGTATAATCCCTGGTATAAAAGGGAGAAATGGACCAGATACAGATATGGCAGGAAATATTTTCATAAAATAATTTTTTTGGTCCTCTTGAGACTGAGGACCAAAAAAAAAAAGACTTGCTCTGAGGACTGAAAGATTCAACTGAATATACATGAATATAATTCCAGGGACAAGCGGTCTTAGCCAACATATGTTGAATGTTCTGGGTCCTGTCAAGTTGAAAGTAGAATACTTCATTCACTCAGGTTCCTTCTGTAACAAGGATGCATCAAACTCTCTTTCCTCAATGTATTAAGAAATCTGAGTTATCAAATGCACCTTGTTCAGATTTCATTCTGATGAGCCAATCCTTAGTAGGCTGCTGACATCATCAGGTTTTTAAACCTACAAGGTGGGACTGTTTCAAGATTCACCAAAATCAGAGATACTTCTTGAAATGGTTTGGCTGTGTCCCCAACCAAATCTCATCTTGAATTGTTAACTCCCACAATTCCCACATGTCATGGGAGGGAGCCAGTGGGAGGTAACTGAATCATGGGGGCGAGTCTTTCTCATGCTGTTCTCACAACAGTGAATAAGTCTCATGAGATCTGATGGTTTTAAAAAGAGGAGTTCCCCTGCACAAACTCTCTTTGCCTGCTGTCACCCAAGATGTGACTTGCTTCTCCTTGCTGTCTGCCATGATTGTGAGGCTTCCCCAGCCACGTGGAACCGTTAAGTGCATTAAACCTCTTTCCTTTGTAAATTGCCCAGTCGTGGGTATGTCTTTATCAGCAGCGTGAAAACGGACTAATAACTTCTCTACCCTGTGCTAGAAGATTATTGCAAACAAATGGACATTTCAGTTTGCCAAGAGAAATATACTAAACAAATGGGTTTCCAATATCTTTTTAAGTCCATGAAAAAGGAACAAACAATATACTGTTATTACCTGTACTGTTGCTACCCTCTTCATAAAAGTAGGTCCCAGCCATCCTGGGCTCCAGAATTGAATCATTTTACTAGATCTTTGGGGGCTGAGCCTTAGCCAGTGGTACTGACTGACCTTGAGGGAATGGGGAGATGTTCTGATACCTTTTATTATTTTCTTCAGAGAAATTTATTCACAAAGACAGGGTGGGAATTTGTACACACTTCATGTTCTTTTCCCTTGCTGCTAATATATTGTAACATCTTCTGGGAAGGAGCACACAACTGTGTATCTTGCTGCATAGTGTTAAAAAGTCATACTTTGTTAAAGTGATTTGTCCATGTGAAGGACAAATTGTTATATGATCACATAAGAGTGATTCAGGTATCACAAATGGATACCTTTAGAACAGATTCATAAATGGGATTATTTAAAGGGTATCCCTTAATCCAAACTCTGGTGAAACTGCCAAGGTAACAAATGTCAACTTGGAAAAGTGATGGAGAGCCATCAGAGGAAAAACTTTATTTGCATTAATATTAATGACAGTGTAAACCTGTATTTTAGAATTGTTACACATATATTATATAATACTCTTTGCAAACATGTTTCTTGTTAGTAGGAAAACAACATACATGCCAAGTACAGTATTTGGCATGCAGCACTCAAACGTTAATCGCTTAGATGGTCAATATGTTCCAATAAAGTTGAATCAAAAGGGAAAAAAATGATCCAATCATTTCAAATTTTAGGCACAAAGCTAAAATGCACACAAAAATACAGTACAATTTTAAAAGCAAAACAGACATTTAAAAAGAATCTTGGAAGCCGGGGTGGTGGTTCATGCTTATAATTCTAGCACTTTGCGGGGCTGAGGTGAGCAGACCACTTGAGCCCAGGAGATCAAAACCAGCCTGGGGAACATGGAGAAGCCCTGCCTCCACAAAAATTACAAATGTTATCTGGGCGTGGTGGTGTGTGCCTATAGGCCCAGCTACTCGGGAGTCTGAGGTGGGAGGATCACTTGAGCCCAGGAGGTAGAGGTTGCAGTGAGCCGAGATCACACTACTGCAGTCCAGCCTGGGTGACAGAGAGAGACTCTGTCAAAAAAAAAAAAAAAATCTTGGAGGATCAAGATTCATAGTTCATGTTTAGAAATCTTATGTAATAGGTAAATAAATTTAATAGAAACCTCAGATATCTAGACTTTCAGCCATAGATGAAATTTCTAGAGAGCTAACTTATAAATCTTATAGCAGTAAAATTAAAAAATGAATACTTGAAGGATGTACGTACTGACTGAGATTACACTAAAAATGGGAGAACTTTTAGGTATTTAAGATGATCTTTAAAAAAAAAAAAGACTGACTTTTCATTCTGCTTTAAATTGTTAATTGATGAATAAATATTTATGAAGTGCCTGTTGAGTGTCAACAGGGTTCCAGGTGATGAAGATACAGTGGTAAGTGAGACACATAAAGCCTCTACTCTCAGGGAATTTACTTACATTCAAGTGAGTAAACATGAGCTCAAGGACAGACAAGACATCAAGTAAGGAAGAAAATTCATATAGTGAAAAGCATCACACAAAAAAACAAAGGGTAGTGGTATACTAAGGATTGAAAAAATTGTTCTGTAAAGAGCCAGATAGTAAACATTTTAAGTTTTGCAGGTCAAGGGGCAAAACACGTATTTTTTTAGGCACTTATATAATGAGAAAGAAAACACATTCCCACAAAATAGTTTTTCAAAACTCAACATATAATAATGCATATATAAAACAGGTAAAGATACGTGAACACAAAGATTAGGCAATACTATAAGTGTCTACTAACAGGGACTGGTCAAAAAAATTGTTAGCTGTTTAAAAATTTGTGGTAGAACAACACATCTTGAAACAGAAAAGTGTTCAAAGGTATATTGCTAAAGTGAAACAGTTAAGTGGAAAAAAAGTAAAACATCTCATTTGGGGTGCAAGCAATGGCACACACATTTTATGTGCAATGAAATTTCTGGAAGGATATATAAGCAAATTAAGAACTAAATTCTGGGGGAATGGTGACTTTTATATTGTATCTTATCCTGGCAGTTTAATTTTTTAAAAGCTATGATTGTGTTCCTTTATAATTAAAAACTAATAAAAATAAGAAATTTTCAATGAAGAAAAGTTTACTATATGAAATAAATCAAATAAGGGTTCATGCTATTAAGTGAAAAGAAGTAAGCTGTAAGTCCTACATGCAGATCTAGAAAAAAAAATTCCTTTTTGAATTCCTTTTAGCCACACACTCCTAATTTTTTTTACGACTCATCTTGTATTGAGTCAGAAACCCCAAAGAACATTTCAGAAGTTACAGAATAGCATGTATACTGATTCTATCCAAACATAAAAACATACATATATTTAAAAAAATGACTAAAAGGACATCTGCCAGTTAATACTGGCTACCTTCTAAGTGGAAAGAAAAGTTCTGCTTACTACTTCATTCAATTCTGTATCACTGGACTTTTAAAAAATAGCAAAATAATACATACAAACAAGGGCAACAGAATACCATAGTCTTTAAGATACTTACAATAAAAACCAACAGCTGTATGCAGCAAAAATAAAGCAAAATCAAAGTAAGCAATCAGAAACAAACTTACAGTTCTGTAGCTTTGCCCTCACTTTCATTCTGATCTAGTAATAACTTTGAAAATGCAGGATAAATATAGGTAAGCTCAAGACTGATAAACATTAATCAAACTTGGCTGTTACATATGTCTTATAATATACATATGTGATGTACATGGCTCATTTAAATTTTTGTGTTGTATAAATTACATAAGAAGCTGAATTTGGAATTAATTGGGAATTGATGTTTTCTTCAATCCAAATATAAATAGTATCCATCACTAGATAAAAAACTTTTCACAAAATTACATATTCAGGGGTTTAAAAATATAAGTTAAATACCTATCATATATGTGTTCACATTACTGGTACAAGCACATGCTGCAGACTGAGACATATCAGATGTTCTCTGAACAGGTTTGAAAAAAGCATCTTCATCTTTAGTCCTTTGAACATGTTCTCAAGGAGAGAATTATGTAATCAACCTGAAATCAAGTTGAGTAACACACCTTCTCTTTAGAGGTCTGAATTTCAGCTCCATAGGGACTTAGTTTCTAAAACATAATAATTTCAACCTCTTCTCTTTGTTCCCCCAGCTAAATCTCCAACTTCTCTCTCGCCTCTTCCTACAACCCTATCCCTTATTCCCTCAGCCCCACATCCTACATATACCTATGGCAAACATACAGCCATATAAACTATTAAAACTACAAATCGTAAGATCCCTAATACTTGTTTTATGAAAGCATATATTTAATTTGTGCTATGGAAGTGTGAAAACACTTTATTTTTGGATATTCTATGTAGTGTGAAAAGCACTGCTGTAGAACACACACACAGAGACACAGAAATAAATTCCCATCCTGCCACATAGCAAACAATAGGAGACTGACTCTGTGGCAGAAGGAGGTCGGTTTCCCAGATGAAGTAACATTTGAGTTCAGCATTGACAAATAAAAAGGTTCACTGGACATGCAAGGAGAGGGCCATGGGTGGCAAACACAGGCAAAGAAAGGGCATTCTGAAAGTTCATGCCATACTCAGGAAGGAGGGATGAAGTAATAGTGGGGAGAGAATGACAGAACAGGAGGCTAGAAAGGGGGTTCAGGTCAGCAACACTTCTTCACCCTGGTGGTGACATTTCTTTTATGTACCAAGAACTGAATCCAGTTTGCAGTTTTCTTACCTCTGTGATGTCTTAGTGCTTGCTTTACCCTTTCCAGTAAATAGTTTAATTAACTTTATACCTTGGTAACAATCTTCACATTAACTTCGGATCAAATAACTGGAGTATTTTCTGTCTCATGAATGACACTTCACTAATATAAAAATCACTACAAATGTTTTAGGAAAGTAATGACTCATTAAATCTTTGTTCTGAAAAGAACACTGGCAGCCATGTAGAGAGTGTGATGTGTCAGAACATGTTATTGGGTTTAATAATCTCTCTAGTGGTTAAGTGGCAACTGAAATATAAAGGAAGAAACCATGTGCAGAATGACTTTCACTAAACTGTTACTATGTTATGTCCTGAGGTTTTTACTGAAGTTGCTATAATAAAACATGAATTTTACTACGGCACTTATATTTCCATCTAATACCAAGATGGAACTGAGTTTCCTCCCTTTTTACACTAGTTGCTAGAACTGAAAGTGAATCAGAACTATGCTTCTTTTGGTAGAAGCATTTTTTTCTCCCACCTTTCCTTGGACTCAATTATATGTTTCAGTGCTTAATTGTATGTGCTTTCTATTGAAAACCATCTCAAATCCTTTAAGTGATGGATATATAATTATTCAAAGTTGAAGGTTTTCTTCTTTGTAACAAAATTTTAGATTATATAATTGTGACAATTTTTGCCTCACGACATGAATAGATGCAAAAATAATAACTTGACATTCCACACTGAAAGTACAAACAACAATGAAAATTATGCTATCATGCTCTGATAACAATACATGACAAATACAACAACTTTAGCTTCAGGTGTTTGAGAAAAAAATCTGCTTTTAGAAAATTATGAACACTTTTCTGATAGAAAAAGGTGAGGCCACTTAGATTAATAATCTGCCTTATTCTTTCCCACACCCTGGGTAAGACATATCTTGGCTGAGAAGGGTCTCTGTTTTCACTCTACTGCTTAGATTAGGATTACTAAAGGATACCTAATTCTGTGGTTAGAGGTAGTCTCTTTTTTTTTTTTTTTTTTTGAGACAGAGTCTCGCTCTGTCACCCAGGCTGGAGTACAGTGGCGCGATCTCGGCTCACTGCAAGCTCTGCATCCCAGGTTCACACCATTCTCCTGCCTCAGCCTCCCGAGTAGCTGGGACTACAGTCACCTGCCACCACGCCTGGCTAATTTTTTGAATTTTTAGTAGAGATGGTGTTTCACTGTATTAGCCAGGATGGTCTCAATCTACTGACTTCGTGATCTGCCCGCCTCAGCCTCCTGAAGTGCTGGGATTACAGGCGTGAGCCACCGCGCCTGGCCAGAGGTAGTCTCTTTTTCATGTACTTCTGTTCTATTTTAGAGGATGTAGCATTCAAATTAACAGAACAAGACAATCTCCCTTTAGCTTTTTGCATCAAGTCATAATCTAGAGTTAAGAGGGCTGCAAGTAACTCTAGTATTTGCTGCACAAGGCTTAACCATCTATTTGTTCATTTGGTACCAATATGGCAATATAAAATCACATATGAAAATTACCTGAAGGATTGGAAAAATCCAACATACTGGTGGTAGGCTGCAGGAGATCAGGGCTGCTGGATGAGAGTGTTCCAGGGATGGGCATTATAGCCAGACTATGCCTACAGTGCCTTGTTCCCACAATGCTGTCATCTTGTGATTGGCTTAGGCCTCCATCACTTCAAAAGAATGTCATATATCACTTTAAAGTATTTGAGAGTACTTAAGTAGTAAACATTTCTGTTCCCTGTGCACTAAGGCATAACAGAACCAAATCAAAGAGGTGATTTAAACAATTGAAATACTACAGCAATTTTTAAAAGACAATTGTAATGATAAAAACGGCACTAATATTTTTAACAATTACATTAAAATAAAATCTAACTTATACATCTAAGTAATTCTACTACATCCTAATTAAATTGTCTTATTTAGTGTCTCCCAGTTTGGGTGAAGAAACGGAACCTGAGTATTTAGGCAACCCTTCAAATTTGCCACTTTGAGTGGACACTAATATATGTATCCAAAAATGCACAGTCACACCATAGCAAGGTGTTCTCTTTCTCTTTCCCTTTCTCCAGAAAATCTCCGTGATCCTCTAGGAAAAAGAGGGAGCCTGCATTCGAACCAAAAAATATGGCAGGTAGTAGATAATAATGGGGCCAAGGTAAAGTGACAAAGAGTGGTCTTTAAACACTGGACCAGAAAAAAAATAGAATTATGAAAATTACAGTCTCTAAAGTTCATTCTAAGGGTACATTATTTCTTATTTAATCTCTCAAGTCTAATTATTTAAGCAAACAAAATATTCTTCCTTTTAAATATTTTAGAAATGTGGACAACTTCTAAATCTACCTAAGAGAAAAAATAAAAACAAAGAAACAAACACTGTCACTTAGGTTTTAGATATCCCCAGATTTTAGCTTACTTTTAAGCAAAACAGTCCTACAAAATGTAAGATAGCAGTGAAAAAAATTTCCATCAACATCAATAACCAAAAACTACTTCTAAGGGTTGTATTTATGTTAAAACCAATGCTGTTACTATTAATTCTTGTCTATATTTTATCAAATAAAGCATTCTGCCTAGTACTTGCTATGCATACAAACAGAAGTATCACAGAATACTTACCTATTATCATGAAAAAGATTAAGGTAGAGTATTATAAATGAATACTATGGATTACATTTAAATTATGTTAGATGTAAAATATAGGATCTTAGGTAGATTAGAAAACTATGCAAGATGGAGAGTTAAGACTATTAAACTGCTAAAGGACTGTTAATAGTCAGACATGAAAGAGAGGGCCAGGATATGACAGAGCTGAAGAGTCAGAGAAAAGCAAAGAGACATGGAAGAAAGCAAAGATTAGTGTTTCAAGGGCAAGTTTTGATGTCAGGCAGACCTGAGCTACTAGCCGCCTGACTCAGGCAAATTTCGTTCTCTTTCTAAACTTTGGTTTTCTCATCTGTTAATGTGAGCAATACTATCTCCCCCAGGAATACTGAAAAATTAGGTAATATAGGCAAATGTTTTGGTGCAAAGGAAAACAGGACTTTAAGAATGGACTTACTTTTACAAAAATTAAAATGAGAACAGGGCTGGGCACGTTGGCTCACACCTTTAATCCCAGCACTTTGGGTGGTGGAAGTGGGTGAATCACCTGAGTCAGGAGTTTAAGACCAGCCTGGCCAACATGGCAAAACCCCATCTCTACTAAAAATACTAAAATTAGCCAGGAGTGGGGTGGTGCGTGCCTGTAATACCAGCTACTCGGGAGGCTGAGGCAGAAGAATCGCTTGAACCCGGGAGGCGGAGGTTGCAGAGAGCTGAGATCATGCCATTCCACTCCAGCCTGGGCGACAGAGCAAGACTCCATATCAAAAAAAAAAAAAATAATAATAATAATAAAATAAAATAAAATAAGAAAAGTACAAACCCAGAAGGGAGATTTATTTTACTCAATTTATATTAAAAAGTAGAGGTAGGTCCGAGTAAAGGTACTATAGAAACAGGAAGTGCTTTCCTGTGGCGAGAATTTGACAGATAAAGCTAAGGAGATATCTCATTTGATAAATAATTTGCATTTACCCTAAATAGGCTCCTTATAATTTGGTTTGCATTCCTAAAGATCAGAGTTAAATGTTCTAAGGTTAGGTAAGAGAAAATAAGAGGAAAAAGCACTTTCAAAGGTATTTAAATTATATAGAAAATAAAGATTTTTTTTTTTAAAGTCTTTAATTGACTTTTGAAAACAAACACATCAATTTTTGGACACAGAGGGTGTGATAACAATCCAAGGAAGCAAACCATTAAAGAGGCTGTCCAGTCCTACTACTAATAAAGTAGAAGCAACTTTAGCAACATTAAAAAGTTATAATTTTCTATTAAAGGGAATTAACCGCATCAGTGATTGCAGCAAGCTGGAATCACTATACAGATTAAGACGTACAGAAAATACAAAAAGTCCTTGTATCTCTTACTGATGCTATTTAACATCACTTCTGCTTTTGAATGCTCAATAGAGATAACATTGTGTAGCTATAAATATGTAAAGCTGGTTACAAAATTGTAGTAATTAAAGTGTGAGGTGCATAAATGAAAACTATACTGCTATGTACAATCCATGCTATGCCATGAATGAAACAGTATTTAGTTGGCAAAATTTCCATGCTTATTTGAAAGCTGAGTTGATAAAGCCCATTTGGCAAGTAATTGTATCATTCTTACCAAAACAGTCTCCTGAGAAGGGGATGCAGTAACAGAAGCAAAATTGTTTAAAAAAATTTCTCAATACTTCCCCAACATTAAATTTACTTAGGATAAAAGTACTTGGTTTCATATTATGAAACTAAAAAGGCCACATAAATATCAGCAATATGTAAATAAAAAAGAATCCCAATATTTAAAAAGCAAACAAAAAATATGTTGACAAGAAATGGGGAGGAAAAATACAATTCCTGTTAAGCAAGCAAGGCAGTTTATTTCTGGGATTGTTACAATGAATGATACAGAGATGTTACTTAGGCAACTGTGATTTTAAAATAAAAGCTGCATGATTTTTAAAAAAGAAAAACAGATTTCCTGAAATGTGAAGAATTCTTAGGTCAATAAAAACCGTACTTCTGTCTTAACTTACAGATGTAATTCAAACTAGTAACATTTTTCACTTTAATTTTTAGGAACATTCTTTTAAAATTATATTATGATTTCTTTGGGATTTTGGAATTATCTATTCTTATCTCAAGTATTTGTTCTTTCCTTACATTCTTCCTTTTCTGTGACAACTCATCCTCTACTCTTACAGAATTGAGTGCTGCTAAAGGTAGAGAACAAGTTTCCGTTCTTGGTGCCTCTTCCAAAGAGGTCTGGCACACAGGAGATGCTCAGAAATTGTGAAATTGAACTCATTAAACATTTTTTTTCAATTAAAAAATAACAAATGTTCAAGAAGAAAACTTGTAAAACACAAAAAGAAAGCACAGAAGGGAAAAATAACCTATGAAACCATGCCTTCCAAAAACCACAATCAACATTATGATATTTTTCCTTCTAGTCATTTTTCTGATGTATAGTACAATTTATTTAATCAATCCTTGCAGATGGACATTTAGGGTGTTCCAATTTTGTTTTAGTATAGATAAAACAACTTACAGTATCTATATATAAATCTTCATCTAATTACTATTAGAAACAGAATTACTGAATCAAAGAATTTTGTCATTTTAAAATATTTACTGGCCGGGTGCAGTGGCTCAAACCTGTAATCCCAGCACTCTGGGAGGCTAAGGCAGGTGGATCACTTGAGGTCAGGAGTTCCAGACGAGCCTGGCCAACACGGTGAAACCCTGTCTCTACTAAAATTAAAATTTATTTATGTATTTATTTTTATTTTTCAGTAGGAGTTTCACTCTGTCGCCCAGGCTTAAGTGCAGTGGCATGACCTTGGCTTGCCACAACCTCCGCCTCCCTGGGTTCAAGTGATTTCCCTGCCACAGCCTCCCGAGTAGCTGGGATTACAGGCATGTGCCACACCACGCCCAGCTAATTTTTGTAGTTCTCTTGCCTCAGCCTCCCAAGCAGCTGGGATTACAAGTGTGCGCCACTATGTCGTCCAGCTAGTTTTTTGTATTTTTGATAGAGATGGACTTTCACAATGTTGGTCAGGCTGGTCTCAATCTCCTGGCCTCAAGTGATCCCTCCATCTTGGCCTCCCAAAGTGCTGGGATAACAGATGTGAGACAGCGTGTCCAGCCAGAATTTTGCCACTTTTAAAGCTTTTAATAAAAAGGCATCACTTTATATTAGCACACCAGTTTAAACTTTTATAAACTTATTACATTATCGCCGGGCGCGGTGGCTCAAGCCTGTAATCCCAGCACTTTGGGAGGCCGAGACGGGCGGATCACGAGGTCAGGAGATCAAGACCATCCTGGCTAACATGGTGAAACCCCGTCTCTACTAAAAAAAATACAAAAAACTAGCCGGGTGAGGTGGCGGGTGCCTGTAGTCCCAGCTACTCGGGAGGCTGAGGCAGGAGAATGGCATGAACCCGGGAGGTGGAGCTTGCAGTGAGCTGAGATCCGGCCACAGCACTCCAGCCTGGGTGACAGAGCGAGACTCCGTCTCAAAAAAAAAAAAAAAAAAAACTTATTACATTATCAATTCTGTCCCTGATCATTCTTTTTGTCAGTCTGTGATGAAACAAACGGTATCCAGGATTAAACTGTATATCCTGGATCAGTATCAATACAGGACATCTGAGTCATGTTTTCTGCCTATTTTTCCATTGGAGTTTTAGTGATTTTTTTTCCTATTTGATTTCTGAGAGCTCTTTACATATAAAGGATAGTATACTTTTGTGTAGCAGAAGGAATTGTCTGAATTCACTTCAAGTGACTGTCAAGAAATATAAGATACATTCTCAACAATGCAAAATGGCCAGTCTGAAAGATAAGACAGCTCTCCCAACAAAACAGCCTCCAGAAACCTTTGACTTCCAAGATAACCTATTTTTTCTGTATTTATGTGGCTGAAATACTTTGCATTTTACTCCTTGGAAACATGTTTGGAAGGGACAGACAGGTTAATATAAACTTCTGCAGTGCAGCATTTTATTTATATTTATATTCATAACCAAGCGTTTTCTTGTTGACACAAAGCAAGAGATCCAATAATCCCTTCTGAGTTTAAGTAAAACTATTTTTACCAGAGAGTCCTCTTTTTTGGGTACCAATATAAAGTTATAATGCTTGAAAATATTCAACTGACTGTTCCTGGTGACCTCAGTTCTACACCTCTTGCTGCAACCAAAGACAGAATTCAGGTATAGTAACTAATTCCCACACCTCTCACCAAAGGATAATATGGAGTTGAGATACTGATTAGCTGCCTAAAACTTGAGTACAGCTGGTTAGAATGTGATAGTAACAAGTTGAAGACAATTATAATTATAGTGTTGTCTGTCGTTAGATGATACGTCACAACTGTGTCACTGGTCAAAATGAGACGCAGTTAATGGGAGAAAGATGTATTCCAGACAAAACCCATTAAGGTTTCTAGAAGTGGAACTCAGGGCATTACCCCCTGAGGAATTCTCCTCATGCATTCTTTTCTGCCTTCTGGATCCTCGGTCTTGTCCCTTTTCCACAGTGACTTCCAGTCATCCCCAACTGTCCCCGACCTCTTCAGTGTAGGCTGGCCCCTCTAACATTCTCCTTACTCAATCCCCATTTGTGAGACCATGCATTTTTTTATAGTGTTCACTACAGTACACTCAACATTCAAAAATTTTGGTATTTTAAAGTAATGATTTCTATAAGCCACTCGACCTCAAGGATAGAATGAGTAATGAACTTTTAGAAAAAGTTCAGGGTATTTTAATCCTCTGAGTTCCAAATTAAATGAGAAGCAAATGTGTTTCCCTGGCTGGAAATAAGAACTCAGGAAGATGAGCATTTCTGACTGGAAAATCTCTGAGATTTTTTAATTATTGAAAAAATATTTAAAAATAGCTATCACTAAAGATGAGAGCTGACACAATTCCAGGTTGCCTCCCAATTGTTCACTCTGCTATCACTGCTATATTGTGCTGTATCCACAACCCCAAATCACTAACATGGCCATCAGAGAGGTCTTCCTAAAAGAACAAATTTTATCAAATCACATGTCTTCTTACGGCTCCCAGTCACGACATGATGAAGTCTATTATCTTCAGTTTAACGCTCTCCCAACTGAGCTATTTTGGCTGTATTGATGAAGTCTATTATCTTTAGCATAATACTCAAGGTCCCTCATAGCCTACTTCTGTTGCTCCGGCTCTAGTTATATACACAGAAACACAATCTATTCAAACCTAACAAGTTTGTTCCTGCCCCCACTTATCAACCTGTAATGTGAGAACTTTGCAATTTGCTTAGATTATCAACTCTTGGAGGATAAGAACCTTGGTCTATTTATCTTCCTGTCTCTGGCTTAGTATATAATAAATGTGTGGAGGATAAGGGTTCCTGATGTGAATTTCTCAGAGGTAAGGACTATCTCTTTTTGTTTCTATAACTATCATCTGGCAAATTACCAGGAACTTTCAGGAGGCAAATAAGTATTTTCTTTTAATTTTTTTGAAGTTGCTTTATTTCGTTCACTGATTATTCACTGTCTTAACTTATTCAATAAATATGAACTGAGTGCCCAGTATGTGCTAAGTATTATACTGCTCTTGATTAGAACTTTGGTAATTGCTTCAGGAAGTTGCTAATGTAATATATACCAGAGTCATCCCCCAATCATGACAATTTAGTGGTCTAATTCCATCAGTATTTTACAGACCTTAATTTACATTTAAAATCTTCAAGTATTACTAAGTTTTGGTGGTATCCCATTTTGGAAATAGAAATAGGTCTGATTAAAAAGTTCAACTTTAGAATTCAAGAAGGAATAAATGCTGCTGCAAAGGAAAAAGGATTAAAAAAAAAAAAACTGGTGAATGAGTCCCAAGATTTAAGGTGTACAATTTGTACGGACCAGGAGACTAAAATTGGACCAAAAATATTTAAAAATAGATTTCACAAAATAAAATGAGCAGTCTTTTCCAAAATTCAAAATAATGCTATTATATAATCTGAAAGTTGTAACTTCATGAAAGTGATAGGGAGAAGTTCAAATGTATTCTTATTTAAGTACTGTTTGAAGACTTTATGATACACTAGTTATATAATAAAGCAAAACTTACCCAAGTCTCCCCCCAGCCCAAATAAAAACTTTATAGTGAAGATGAAAATTCCTGCATGGTTAAGATTGGCATTACCTACCTAAATAGCTTTGGAGGCAAGATACTAAATCGTGTTTTATCCAAAATCTTCCTGATTTTGTTTCTTCCACCTGAAACAGTATTTGCTTTAACTTTCTTACTTCCTTTCTCCTGTGATGTCTGTTCAATATCTCCTGGCACATGCTGGATAGAATGGCGATTACTTTTTTTTTCAGCAATTTTGGGAATATGAGGAACACCAGATTTCTCTTGTTCAGTCCTAAAAAGTAACTCTTTGAACACTGTGGAAATAAAACAAATGTGTCATTTCTTTTCTTCTCTTTAGAAAATTTTTATACCAACAACAAATTTTAAGGATAAACACAGTGATTTTCCATTATTTGAACTTTTGCGGTCTCATTCAACTAAACATTGTTAAGTATTTACCCGTCCTTTAGCAGCTATATCTACTTCTTTCTTTAGTTTTTATACCTGATTATACTTCTGATGTTGCCCAACACTAATACAAGGAAAGTCAGTGGGGGGAAGGGAAAGGAAGAAGGCAGACTACAGGCAAGTTTGAAAAAAACAGATTCCTATTGAGGTAGTAAGTAATATAACACAAATCCACTAATTTTACAGAAACAGATATTTAGGTTCTATTGTATGTTATTCCTTATAATACAGCTGACCCTTGAGCAACATCAGTTTGAACTATGTGGGTCCATTTATACTTGGATTTTTTTTCAACCAAACATGGATTGAAAATACAGTATTCTTGGGATGCAAAAACCTGCGTATGGCTCTGAAGAACCAACTGTGAGTCTGGAATATGCACAAATTTTGGTATACATGGGGTGGAGGTCCTGTAAACAACCCTATGCATATACTGAGGGATAACTACATATGTCATTTGAGATGAGACCTCACTACTATAGTCAGGTTCAGATGTAAAATTTAGATGAGAAAAGCTTTGTTGGTCTTTATTTTTACTTTCCAAAAAACAGTAATTTTGTTTATTTATTGATTGATTGATTTTGAGACGGAGTCTCACTCTGTCACCCAGGATGGAGTACAGTGGCGCAATCGCAGCTCACTGCAACCTCCACCTTCTGGGTTCAAGCGATTCTACTGTCTCAGCTTCCAGAGTAGCTAGGATTACAGGCACGTATCACCACACTCGGCTAAGTTTTGTATTTTTAGTAGAGGTGGGGTTTCCCCATCTTGGCCAGGCTGGTCTCGAACTCCTGACCTCAGGTGATTCACCCACTTCGGCCCCCCAAAGTGCTGGGACTACAGGCATGAGCCACCATGCCCGGCCTAATTTTGGTAATTTAAATTTGGTAATATATAACGATTCCTCACAGTCACATTTAAGAGGCTATGTCATTCGGTAAAGCTGCTAAAAAATATCCATTTCAGTGGTCTGAACTAAACAAGTAAACAACCAATCATATCTTAGATACTGCTTTTTTTTTTTTTTTTTTTTTTTTGAGACAGAGTCTCGCTCTAGTTGTCCAGGCTGCAGTGCAATGGTGCAATCTTGGCTCACCACAACCTTTGCCTCCTGGGTTCAAGCGGTTCTCCTGCCTTGGCCTCCCGAGTAGCTGGGATAACAGACATGACACCACCATACCTGGCTAATTTTGTATTTTTAGCAGAGATGGCGTTTCTCCATGTTGGTCAGGCTGGTCTCGAACTCCTGACCTCAGGTGATCTGCCCACCTCGGCTTCCCAAAGTGCTGGGATTACAGGCGTCAGCCACCATGTCTGCCCCCTTTTTTTTTTCTTTTTTTGAGAAAGGGTCTCACTCTGTTGCCCAGGCTGGAGTTCAGTGGCATGATTACAGCTCACTGCATCCTTGGCCTTCCTGGGCTCAGGTGATCCTCCCACCTCAGCCTCTTGAGCAGCTGGGATTGCAGGAGTGTGTCTCCATGCCAGGTTAATTTTTGTATTTTTTTGTAGAGATGGGGTTTTGACATGTTGCCAAGGATGACCTCGAACTTCTAGGCTCAAGAGATCTGCCTGTTTCAGCCTTCCAAAGTGCTGGGATTATAGGTGTAAGCCACCGTGCCCGGCCTCTGATATCTTTCTATCAAGTCTAACTAAGTCTGGTGAATTACTTCATCCTTAATGGGGGTGCAGGTACATTTGGGAAATTACTTTTTTAGCAATCTATTTGCCTACACCAAATTTTTGCCTTGTGAGGATGGCTACATCTCCTTGGGATAAAGCAAAGATAAATCTGTATAAGGTAAATATCTAGCAGCGATGAGTCATGGCGCTGAGGAAGTCTGAATTACAAAGAAATAGTGGTTGTGTATTCTTAGAATAGAGTTAAATGTCTTCAGCTGCATAAGCTGTGGAAGCACTCAGCTTATCATTAGATATAGCTTTGAGCAGTATATGCGGCAACTTTTTTATTTTTTAAGCTATAAATTATGTAAACATGCCCACTGAAAAATCCAATCACAGAAAATTTTTCTGAAAAACAACAGAAAAGAAAAGCAAGAGTTTCCCACAGAATCAAAGAACTTACAAGTAAGACAGAAATGGATAAAGCCTTAAGAATGGATTAAAACATTTACAACTTGGTATTCACTTGTAAAATCTGGACTGATTTGAAAGTTTCAACAGAAGGACGATACCACATTACCAAAGCACAGTGCAAGTTTATGAAAAGTACATTTTTCTGCTTTCAAAATGATGGAGACTTTTTAGAAGTTACCTTCCATAAAGTCTGCATGATTAAAATAAATATTTTTAAAATTTCACTTTATTTTAAGCCATATGGTAATAATATATATATACACACACACACATGCACATGTGTGTGTATGTATATATGTACATTTATATATGTATTTTTTGGAAACAGGGTCAGGTGTCACTCTGTCGTCCAGGCTGGAGATCACAGCTCACTGCAGCCTTGACTTTATGGACTCATGTGATCCTCCCACTTTTGCCTCCTGGGTAGCTGGGACTACAGGCATGTGCTACTGCGCCCAGCTCATTTTTTCTATTTTTGTAGAGATGCAGTCTCACTATGTTTCCTAGGCTAGTCTTGAACGCCTGGGCTCAAACAATCCTTCTGTCTTGCCCTACCAAAGTGATGGGACTATAGGGGTGAGCCACCACGACCGGCCAATACTTTTTAAATCTAAAAGTCAGACATTCATTCATTCAAAAAATATTAACCTATAAATATAGGTCAGGTACTTCACTTGATGTTTGTATAATACTCCTGTTGTGGAACTTACAGTCAGTCTAAGACGCATAAAATATAACTAGAGGAACTACTTAAAACAGCAGGAAAGGGCAATCTTCCTTAAGCAAGTCAGTCACCTTGGAAAAAGAAATCAAAAAGATGAGATTTTTAACTAGGCAAAGAAGGAGAAGGATGAGTAATCCTAGGTAGAGAAAATCTCAAGTTCAAAGTCCCTGTGGTAGAAGGAAAGTTCAAGAAAATGAAAATGACTAGAGAACAAGGTAGAGGCCATATAATGCTATGCTAAAGTATTCAAATTTTCTGTTGGAGTAACCGGAAAACTTTGAGGGGGCAGATTTCCTTAGTAGTGTGTATATAAGGTAACTGAATTATTTTTAAAAATTGTTAAATTTGGCTGGGTGTGGTGGCTCATGCCTGTAATCCCAGCACTTTGGGAGGCTGAGGAGGGCGGATCACCAGAGGTCAGGAGTTCGGGACCAGCTTGGTCAACATGGTGAAACTCCACCTCTACTAAAAATACAAAAATTAGCTGGGCATGGTGGCAAATGCCTGCAATCCCAGCTACTCCAGAGGCTGAGACAGGAGAATCGCTTGAACCTGGGAGGCGGAGGTTGCAGTGAGCCGAGATCGAGCCATTATACTCCAACCTGGGCAACAGAGCAAGACTCTGCCTCAAAAAAAAAAAAAAACTGTTAAATTTCTCCACTGGACCTGAGTATGTAATTATAAGTAAAAATGTGTGGAGCTTGTAGTTTGTTTTAAAGAAGAGAAATGATTGTGTTAAATTTAAAAAAATAGGGATAAAAATGAAAGGATAACGAGCACACACAGTTACAATGCTATTAAACAGCAATATCAGACATTGTACATAAACCAAAAGTAAAAGTGCCAAAGAATCTATAAAAGCTTAAATTTGACTACATAAAAACTAAAAATGTCTCTCTTCTTACATACATGTATATGAGTTCACAAACACAAGGAACAAAAGTCAAAACACAAACCACTTGTGGAAAATACTTTCAACTTTTCAACTCTTTAAAAAGAGTTGAAAGATACTATTTTAATTTATAAAGTGCTCAAACAAGTCAATAAAAGATGAGTAACCATAAAAAGGGGCAGACGAAATTAAAAGACTTTATAGAGGCCGGGTGTGGTGGCTCACGCCTGTAATCCCAGCACTCTGGGAGGCCAAGGTGGGTGGATCACGAAGTCAGGACATTGAGATCATCCTGGCTATCATGGTGAAACCCCGTATCTATTAAAGAATACAAAAAATTAGCAGGGTGTGGTGGTGGTCACCTGTAGTCCCAGCTACTCAGGATGCTGAGGCAGGAGAATGGTGTGAACCTGGGAGGCGGAGCTTGCAGTGAGTGGAGATTGTGCCACTGCACTCCAGCCTGGGCGACAGAGCGAGACTCCATCTCAAAAAAAAAAAGACTTTATAGAAAAGAAATGCCAAAACACACAAAAAAGGTGCTCAACCTTACTTGTTATTAAATAACGTATATCGAAATTTAAAAGGCTGATTATACCCACGGCAGAGGCTTTTTTTTTGACACAGAGTCTTGCTCTGTTGTCAGGCTGGAGTGCAGTGGTGCGATCTCGGCTCACTGCAACCTCCGCCTCCCAGGTTCAAGCAATTCTCCTGCCTCAGCCTCCCGAGTAGCTGGGACTACAGGCCCGCCACCACACCCAGCTAATTTTTGTATTTTTAGTAAAGACAGGGTTAGCCAGGATGGTCTCGATCTCTTGACCTTGTGATCTGCCCGCCTGGGCCTCCCAAAGTGCTGGGATTATAGGCGTGAGCCACTATACCCGGCCAAGACACTCTTATACACTGATGAATGAAGCATAGATTGTGATAAAACTTTCAGAAAGTAAAACCTTGTAGTGTCTGTCAAAAGTAATTCCACTTTGAGAAATTTATCATATAGATGGATTATATGAACATAAAAGTACAAAGAATTTTTATTATATCTCTGTTAATAGCAAAAGCTATAAACAATCTAAAATATCTAGCAATATGACATTAACTCAACAGATTATGGTGATAATAGAATTCTATGTAATAATAAAAATTATGTAACAAGTAGGTCTGTATGAACTGATGTGAAATGGCACAGAATATTGTACACAGTATGGTTCCACTGTATATCTATTTTTAGTATTTTAGTTTTCAAAATACATGCACGTATTACTTTTATTAAAACTTAAAAAGACAAGTTACCTGAGAAATGGGATTTTGGGATTTAGAGACAGAATCTTGCTCTGTTGCCCAGGCTGGAATGCAGGGACACAATCACAGCTCATTATACTCTTGAATTCCTGGGCTCAAGTGATCTTCCTGCCTCAGCCTCCCAAGTAGCTAGGACTACAGGTGCACGCTACCATGCCCAGCTAAATTTTAGTGTTGTGCAGAGACCAGGTTTCACTATGTTGCCCAGGCTGGTCTTGGAACTCCTAGCCTCAAGTGATCCTCCTGCTTCAGCCTCCTAAAATGCTAGGATTACAGGCATGAGCCACCATGCTTGGCTAGAAGTGGGATTTTTATTTTATTATTTTTTTTGAGATGGAGTCTTGCTCTGTCACCAGGCTGGAGTGCAGTGGCGCGATCTCGGCTCACTGCAAGCTCCGCCTCCCGGGTTCACACCATTCTCCTGCCTCAGCCTCCTGAGTAGTGGAGTAGCTGGGACTACAGGCGCCCACCACCACGCCCGGCTAATTTTTTGTATTTTTTAGTAGAGATGGGTTTCAGCGTGTTAGCCAGGATGGTCTCGATCTCCTGACCTTGTGATCCGCCCGCCTTGGCCTCCCAAAGTGCTGGGAGTACAGGCATGAGCCACCCCGCCCGGCCTAGAAGTGGGATTTTTGAAGATGTTAGAAAGCTGTGGAGGCCAAGAGGAACAGATTAATTAAAATTCCAGAATAGGAAGAGAGTAAACTGAGATTGCCAGCTGTTTTCTTCTCTGGGTGCATTTGCTTAATCTAAACATGAGGTGTGGGCCAGGTAGAGGAACTCTTGGAGGAGAAAGAGAACTTCAGATGGCTGTGAGCGCCTGCATGGAAACTAGAATACAATGAAGCCTAAAAGCAGTGTCAATTTTCTCCACAGGACAACTGCTATTAGTAGGACTTCCCTTTTCTCACTCCTCAAGCCAGGCCTCTCCTGAGTACTGTACCACAGTACTCACATCCAGGTTTCAGGTTGCCTTGAGTCCAACCTAGGGCATACTAGAATTAAAATAACAGTGAATTCATTGCTGGTGGTGGTACTTTGAATTACGGTATTCTTCTGTGAATTGCCTGTTGTTATTTGCTGTTCAGAGTTCTCAAATAAGTGGGTCATGATTCTGTCCAGGTTTACTATTAAGCTCAGTGGGAGATGAAGGGTGGTGTGTGTTTACTCCATCTTATCTGGAAATGGAACACTTAATTTGATTTTTATCTTCATGGACATAAGATAGCAAACTTACAATCTGTGTCTGATATTCTGGAGCACCTGTGCTTCTGTTTCTGTTGGTTCTGGCTCATACTGACTTTTAAGAGTACCTCATAATCTTTACTTGACTCTGTTTTTAAAAAAACTATTTTTAGAAATAACAAGTTGCTGTTAGTATCCTCTAAAGAAGATATTTATTTTCTTTTGTCAGGCACCTGTAATCTAAGTCCAGGGCCAAAACTGTAAGTTTTTCTGGGTCACCTAGATGGTCAGTTAGGTACAGCACACATCCACCTCAGACAGAGCTTTTCAAAGTCTCAATCCTAGCGAGGGTTGTAATGCTACAGTCTTGGGCACTGAACTACAAACCTGTAAGTTTATCAAGGAGATCCTCTCAGTTGTATTCTATGGATAGGAAAATGGCCCTGGAAAAAAAGACGTCACTTTGGGATACGGTCCCAGGAGTGGGAAAAGGCTTTGACACATCCAGAGTTTTTCACTATCTTTTTGGATTGTTATGTTTGTTTATAGTTTTTCATGTTTAGTCTAGCTCTTTTAAGTTGTCTTCAGTCAATACTGGAAGTAGAAAGTTGACACAAGTTTTGTTTAATACATTTTCCTCAGCTCATAGTAAGGCCTTTGAAATATGAGTCACATCTTTCTTTTACTCTGGGATATTCTCCGCTATTATTTCCTATATATCTTCTTCCTCACATTTTCTTTTGGATATCCTGGAATAGAGCTTAATTTTACTTTGTCTTTTTGTTCCACAGTCTGGGAGATTTTTCTCAACTTTATTATCTATTCTTTCAAATGAATGTTTTTGTCTATAAGTTATTTCTTTCTCAATGATTGTTGTTTATTCTTTCCTAATATCCTGTTCTTGTTTCAACAAATAAAATTTTTTTTTTTTTGAGACGGAGTCTCGCTCTGTCCCCCAGGCTGGAGTGCAGTGGCGCAATCTCAGCTCACTGCAAGCTCTGCCTCTCAAGGAATAAATTTTTAAATTGCTCTGTGCAGCGTTCCAGAAATGTTTTTTTTCTCTTAAATGTGTAAGAGAATGTGTAAGATCACTCACTAGGTCTCTACGACACCCTCTCAATGATCCTGATTCTCCTTATGCTTGGTGATCCCTGAACGTCGGTTTTAAGTAATATAAAAGGACCGAGAATGGTTTGCTCTGGTATTGTGTCTGGAGTTGGTTCCTTCCAGTGGGTTCTTGGTCTCGCTGACTTCCAAGAACGAAGTCGCGGACCTTCATGGTGAGTGTTACAGCTCTGAAAGATGGTGTGTCTGAAGTCTGTTCCTTCAGACGTGTCTGGAGTTTCTTCCTTCCGGTGGGTTCGTGGTCTCACTGACTTCAAGAATGAAGCTGTGGACCTTTGTGGCCAGTGTTACAGCTCTTAAAGGTGGTACAGACCCAAAGAGTGAGCAGCAGCAAGATTTATTGTGAAGAGCAAAAGAACAAAGCTTCCACGGCATGGAAGGGGACCTGCAGGTTGGCGCTGCAGGCTGTGGTGGTCAGCTTTTATTCCCTTATTTGTCCCTGCCCACATCCTGCTGATTGGTCCATTTTACAGAGTGCCAATTGGTCCATTTTGCAGAGTGCTGACTGGTGCATTTACAATCCTTTAGCTAGACACAAAGTACCGATTGGTGCGTTTTTACAGAGTGCTGGTTGTGCATTTACAATCCTTTAGCTAGACACAGAGCGCTGACTGGTGCGTTTTTACAGAGTGCTGATTGGTGCATTTACAATCTGTAGCTAGACAGAAAAGTTCTCCAAGTCTCCACTTGACCCAGGAAGTCCAGCTGGCTTCACCTGTCAGTATCACTGAACAAATGTCTTCTGGTCACAGCTTTCCTTTTTGTAGCTATCCAGACTGCAAGTTTGATATAGGATGACCTAACTGCTCAACTCTATTTCATGGTAATGCCAGAGTTATTAGGGATTTATTATGGGCATCCCCACATCTAGAGTAAAATGTTCCATTTCTACAAATATTTTACAAATATTCTGTTGTAATTTAATAGATAAATTAAAATTCCAGAATAGAAAGAGAGTAAACTGAGATTGCCAGCTGTTTTCTTCTCTGGGTGCATTTGCTAAATCTAAACATGAGGTGTTTAGCTTTCTCCTTGGTGTTTTGCTTTCCACCTAGGGTAAGGAAGAAAGAGCTGACTGCTATGTTCCCCCTTTGTGGCACCATGTAACTTCTATCCTCTGCCATATCCAACCTAGGGTTCTGTTGGCCAACTGCTTTCCCGCTACTCAAAAGGGTTCTAAGGGTATGGCTTCTGTCTTTTGCATCCTTTAGATCTACTTTTTCTGTATTCCAGAGTTCATAGGGGTTCACACTATCTCTGTATTTTTATTTTTATTCAGAATATTTAATACCAGTCAGTAATCTTTATGTGACTGGTACAAAAGGTTTAAAGGTACTAGATGCTTAGAAGAAACCTAGGAAATAGTGCTACAGAAATTGAAGCTTGGAAAGACTAAATAATTTGCTCAAAGAGAGCAAGTCTTGCTTTCATATTTTTCAAAACTGGAAATCTCTTTCGTTTAACCTAAAAGTTGGCATTTCTAGATACTAGTACAAACTCCAGGAAATCAAAAAATTCTGAAGGCTTACTTACTTATTCTATGCTAAAGTAACATAATACTAAATGGCCAATTGACAGTTATATACCAGATTTAACATGATGTAATTCAGTCAAAGGGACTCAAAAAGAGGAAAAAACCCACATTTCATTTTTCATTATAACTAAGCACAATATAAAAAAGCCAAAGTGAAAAAAATAAAACTCACACTTTCTTTCCATAGGCATGGCTTTTAAAGACAACTCTTACTTCTCGAATTGTAACCTAAACAACCTAGAGAGATTGTTTTCCTCCCTACTTCATAAGGACTCTTAAATTTTCTTTGATATTTCAATTGCTATATGATTTTACTGTTACTCTTTTCAGAATTTCTGCAAAAATCCTAAAGTGTCTAAGGCAATCAAATGACAGTATATCTTTCCTACATGTTTAAAAAAACAAATAGTAGATTTGGTTAAAAGTATGAGCTTAGTCACTGATTTAAATATAAACATGATAAAAACACAACAGAGGCACTGTAATCATTTTTCCACACAAAGGTAGAATATGCTTTTATTAGAAATCTGTAATTTACTCAGTACTCAAGTCAATGCTTTACTCAGTTTATTTCCATAAAACAGCTAATCTGGCATTCATATTACTTCAAAAAGCTAGCTTAAAGATTAGAAGTAGACTGATTTGCACACTAGCTGGGGGAAAACATGCCTGCTTATAACTTCTTAGTTTTATTCAGGTTATTCTACGTTTCATTCAGTATCCCTCCAGCAGAGTATATAATACATGCTCAGTAGGAATTTCATAAATGACTAACTGTAGCTATACATCTATTTTAAAACTTACTTTTTATCAAAATAAAAACATAATGAAAAATGAAAATTCTAGAATACACAACAGTTCAACACAAAAGATTCTGAAACTAGATTAAGACCTTAGACAAAAACATGTATACATTTTACTATCTTTTTTTCCACTGTAATGACTTTTCTATTACCAAATTAAGAAGAAAGACTTCAGGCAATTTTTACAACAAAACTCACCAAAAATGTTGGTCTTCACAGTAAGTGCAAGATGAGTATTATTCCTCAAAATTTCAAGGGCTTTCATAAATGTAATATTCTCAAAGTTTTGTCCATTTACTTCCATAATCTCAAAAGTATTTAAAAAATACCAATTAGTACAGAACAGTATTAGTTACTCCTACAACCTTAAAAGTTTGTTAGTGAATAAATAAAATGAAACTTGAATAAAATGTACTCCTAACTCTGTGAGAAGCTGGACTACTGCATTTCTTTTTCTCTACATTGTTGTATTTTCCAAATTCTTTTTTTTTTTTTTGAGACGGAGTCTTGCTCTGTCGCCCAGGCTGGAGTGCAGTGGCCGGATCTCAGCTCACTGCAAGCTCCGCCTCCAGGGTTCCCGAGTAGCTGGGACTACAGGCGCCTGCCTCGTCGCCTGGCTAGTTTTTTGTATTTTTAGTAGAGACGGGGTTTCACCGTATTAGCCAGGATGGTCTCGATCTCCTGACCTCGTGATCCGCCCGTCTTGGCCTCCCAAAGTGCTGGGATTACAGGCTTGAGCCACCGCGCCCGGCCCCAAATTCTTTACTATAAACATTTTTTTTAAATTAATGCCCTCTGGGATCATACTGAGAAAATTTTAAAAATACCCACACCAGATGGTTTATGAAGGAAAAAATTTAATCATGGCAGATCAGTTCATAAAAATTATTGCCTGCAAATGTATATACAAATTTGTCAAATATTCTCAATGTAAATTTACTGCATTTCAAAGAGAGGTAACTCTTTTAAAAGGAGTACTTTAAATATATTTAATATGATTTTCTGCCACAGATTGAATCAGGCAGCCAAATAGCAAGAAGCACAACTGAAATGGGTTCTTCTTCCAGGTAAACACTGCTGACCCTTCACAACAGGGCTTCCCCAATTGGGCTATACCTCAGAATCACAGAAGCAGTTTATTTTAAGAAGTACTGATTCTAAGGGAAAAGGATAAAAAAATTTAGCAAAAACTAGTCAAAAACTAGTCAGAACAGAGGGTGGATCTAAGGGATCAACATAAAAGTTTCAAAAGGATAAGAAAAACAGTGAAAAAAATATTAGGGAAAGGAAAAAAAAATTCCACAGAAGTAAAATTCCCAGAGTTGAAAAAAGACTTGCATCTATGCACTAAAATGTCTTATCTAGTACCATGCAAAAATAATAAAAAGATATCTATTTTTAAAAACATATCCCAATGAAATTTCTGTGTTCCAAGGAGAAAGAATAAAGTATCTATAAACATCACTGTGGGAAGATAACCCAAAGGTACCTACAAAAAACTCTTGCAAAGAGTTTGGACTTCTCTTGGGCAATGTTAAGTTGATGTGATAACTTTCTGTGACTTTAGCGTTCTGAGGGAAAAGTCACTGTTGGAAAAAGATGTTATACTCCATTGAACACAAGTACCTTCAGGAAGGCAAGAACATATAATACTATATCACCCATCTGTTCCTTAAAAAAGTACTAAAAGAAGTACCAAAGATAAATGAATTGAAATAATGGGGATATACAGTGCAAATGAAATGAAAGTGATCAATGAAATCAGTTACACAGGTGTAAATTTCTAAATGCTTGTTTAAAAGCTTATGAAACTTAATGCAAATGTCAAAAGCCTTCTTGAAACAGAAGATACATAATGTTAAAAAATAATAATAATGTAGATCTAAAATCTCAGATCATTTCAGCAGTAGTTGTGAAGATTGAAGGAAGAAGTAAAAGCATGACAAATTTCATTCTCAGGGATGATTTCACTAGTGCATGTGTGTGTGTGTGTGTGTGTGTGTGTGTGTGAAGAATTAGATTATTAAATGTGTCTGTGATACAAATAACTGAACAATAAATATACTGACTCCAGGATCCTAGCTGTTAGACATTCCTAATGAGTAGTCTGGGGTAAGGCCCAGAAAAGTCTACTATGGAAGCTATCCTGGGAATTGTAGGCTGTTTAGCAGCATCCTCAGCCTCTGTCCACCAACATGCCAGTAGTAATCCCCAAGTCACAATAATAAAAAATATCTGCAGACATTGCCACTAGTTGAGAACCATTATTCTAGAGTGTAGAACCTTTCATAATATGAATGAGCTCATAATTTAAAAAAAATTATAGCATGGCTCAGTAAAAGTAAAGCCACATTCTAAAAGGAAAGAACAAAATTTTAAATGGGGAAAAAGCAAGTTTCCTAAATGATTCTGATGATCAGGCAGATTTGGGAGACCACCCTTTGAAGTACATGAGAATCATCTAAAGCAGAGGTCCCCAACCGCCAGGGCACAAACCCCATGGCCTTTTAGGAACTGGGCCACACAGCAGAAGGTGAGCAGTGGGCCAGTGAGCATTACCGCCTGAGCTCCGCCTCCTGTTAAATCAGCAGTGACATTAGATTCTTATAGGAGTGTGAACCCTGATGAGAACTGCAAATGCAAGGGATCTAGGGCACTCCTTATGAAAATTTAACATCTGACTGCCTGATGACCTGAGGTGGATCAGTTTCATCCAAAAACCATCTCCGGCCGGGCATGGTGGCTCAAGCCTGTAATCCCAGCACTTTGGGAGGCCGAGACGGGCGGATCAGGAGGTCAGGAGATCAAGACCATCCTGGCTAACCCGGTGAAACCCCGTCTCTACCGAAAAATACAAAAAATTAGCAGGGTGTGGTGGTGGTCACCTGTAGTCCCAGCTACTCAGGATGCTGAGGCAGGAGAATGGTGTGAACCTGGGAGGCGGAGCTTGCAGTGAGTGGAGATTGTGCCACTGCACTCCAGCCTGGGCGACAGAGCGAGACTCCGTCTCAAAAAAAAAAAAAAAAACACAACAAAAAAAACCATCTCCATCCTCCCAGCTCCAACTCCCTGGTCCATGGAAAAACTGTCTTCCACAAAACTGGTCTCTGGTGCCAAAAAGGTTGGGGACCACTGATCTAGAGAGTTTTGTTAAAAATACAGATGTTCAGACATCATTGCTCAAGAATGTGGTCAATATAATTAACAGGATTGAGAGAAGACTGGGAATTGCATTTTTTATGTAACAAAGTTGCCAGCAGGTCATGTTTGGAATAGGCTGCTCTATACTTTCCTAATGCCTACACTAAAAAAATAAATCACCAACAAATTCCTAAGAGTGTCTTTTTTCCTAGTCCCCCATTTGGCTCACTTTGCTTATGGATATAGTTATGTTACCATATGAACATAATTTAATGATTACCATAACCTTCAGTAATCTGCACCCACTTACATTTGAGAGTGCTATGAGGTAGAAGTACTGTCTCCTTCAAAACTTGCAAGGGTGCTAATTCATATATTGATCGTTCTGGAGTATTCTCAAGTTGCCAGCTTATACAGTTCCCTAATCCATGAAGGATAGGCAGGCCCATTCAAAGGAGGTCACGTTGACAGAGTTCAGCAGACCGTGTTATTTCTGGTCACACTACACCAAATTTTCCATTAAAAGTAGTAAGTATACGACAAATACATTTTAAAAATAAACCATATGCAGATACTATCTCTAAAAAAAGGCTCAGAAAAATATTTCCTTAAACTGATCATGCTTTCTGGAAGATGAGAACAAAAGCAGCAGGCACAATACTTTTAAGAAGGCTTGAATATAAGTGGTTGGTTATCTACTTACCTGATCACCACGTTTCAGTCCTGAATCGGCAGCTTTGCTACCAGGTTCTACTACTTCAACAAAAATACCAAATCCCTTCTCACTTCCTCCATTAAGGCTGAATTGTAGAGGGGACTCACGGGAAGCCTTCTGCAGCACAACCTGTCTCCACTTAGCCTTTGCAGCACAGGCAATATTCAATAACCGGAGATGACCATTCATCTTCTGTAAAGCAGAAAAGGGTAAATGTATATAAATGTATCTATTCCTAACGGTTCTTAAAAAGTCACCTAAAATTATTAGAATTAGAGTTATAAATATACATGTATAAGCTGAGGCAAGCAAAATTGAAGAAGGGGGCACTCCCACACCAAAGCACTCTCAATGAGATTTCTTAATATGACTATAAGACCTTTAAATTATCATAAGTTAAAAAAGATTTCCAAGTGATGTCTCAATTACAGAGAGATGACAAAAAATTACTTATCATTTCTTAAACTTTTCCTAATACACACTCTTCTCCCACCTTGCTTATCTCCTGGCTGTTATATAAAACCAGAATCTTTAAAACCTTTATTCAAAACCTTGAACGACTTGAACCACCTTTTCAAATACTGTCCAATGTTCAAAGAAACATTCAAGTTTTCACCTCGTCCAGAAAAGACTTCCTTCTTGTATTATTTTAGCTCTTCCTTAAACTCAGTAAGAGGCTGACTTCCAGTTCTAATTCCAGTTTCAATTATCTCAAATAGTGTTAATATGTGCAAATCTCATGTCGATAACAAAAAGCTAAAGTTTTTTTTTTTTTAAAGCAGACACCAAGTCTTAATATTTGTTCTGATCCTACATTAATGTCTTTGAGTATAAAGTAGAATGCAATGAATACCTGATGGCTAACTGACTAGTGAAAAAAAAATCCCATAACTTTTTTTTCCACACTCTGATGTCCCTTGAATATTTACACAGCCAACACAGGATGAGTCAAATGATAGTGGAGTGCCTCTATAACCCTTTAACCAAGTTCCCAGTGTTGTTCACTCTTCCCATTTTGTATAGAGCACATATGCTGCTGACAAGTCAACAGGAACCAAGGGGTAACGAAAGGGACCAGATTTGTCAATTTTTCCCACTTCATTCAACTCAATCCACTTATGCTCTGTAACTAATAATTACAGCTCTTGAGCATTTGCTATGTGACAGGTTTTGTGTACAGACTGTTATGCTTATCAGCTCATTATAATCCTTACAACAATCTCAGTGAACTAGGAACTACTATCTTTACAAATAACACAACTCAGGCATAAGATCAGGCAATCTGTCTGAGTTTACAAATCTAGCAAATGGTGGAGCTTGAACTGTACTCCTAAAACACTATGCTACATTACTACTTACTTCCTAAAATTTCAAGTTACTTGGAGCAGGTAACCAAGTCACAGCTCAAAGTTTTACATCTGACAGGGAGAATAAAATGAATTTATGAATAGCTACTGTGGACTTTGAGGGAATTATCTTAGGTGCTGTACATTTAGAAAAGGTGAATCCCATGTAGAAAAGAAACCTAGAAAGTCTTAATATAGATTTGATATTTAGGATATGCACTGGAAAATGAAACGGAGTTTCAATAGGCGAGGAAAAGAAAATTCTAGCATGGTCTGGATGCAGAACTGGAAAATAAAATAAAATAGTTTGATTTGGCTATAATCTAGGGTACACAGGAAAAAGGGCAAGGGACCTGAATATATGGGGGAGGAACTGCTTTGGTAGGAAGAATAGTTTACTGACAAAGAGAATAACAGTCATCACACGTGTGTTTTAAAAGCAATCTTTTGGCCACACAGAATGAACCAGAAGAGCAACTAGAACTAGGATCAGTTAGCAGGTTATTATAACAGATCAGATATAATGAAAAAGAAATGGCTGAGAGAGACCATAAGAAAATATGTGAACATACAGGTATATGACTAAATCAGTGACCTAGGTGACTTTAGCAACTGACTGGAAATCCTGGCCAGGGAATTCAAGAGAGTGAGGGTACACATATAACACCAGGTTTATAAGCCTGAGTGACTAAGAGATAAGAATGTCATTAGTCTTAATACAGAAATGGAAGAGTTGGGCCAGGTGCGGTGGCTCACGCCTATAATCTCAGCACTCTGGAAGGCTGAGGCGGGCAGATCACGAGGTCAGGAGTTCAAGACCAGCCTAGGCAATATGGTGAAACCCTGTCTCTGCTAAAAATACAAAAACTAGCTGGGCATGGCGGCACACGCCTGAAGTCCCATCTACTCAGGAGGCTGAGGCAGGAGAATTGCTTGAACCCAGAAGGGGGAGGTTGCAGTGAGCCAAGACTGTGCCACTGCACTCCAGCCTGGGCAACAGAGCGAGACTCCATCTCCAAAAAAAAAAAAAAAAAAGAAAGAAATGGAAGAGTCAGGAAGGAGTGTAAATGTTGTTTTAATTGGGGTGGCAAAGAATAAATGAACAGAAGTCTAAAATATAGATTTGGAAGTTCTAAGAATGGACATTTAAGACAAAGGAGATGAAAGCTACTGCTGTTCTGAGTTTGCTGGTGTTGGGGGTGGGGAAACCACAACACTCTGAAGAATATAAATTATTTTTAGCCTTACTGTATCTTCCAGATTTTTTTCAAATTCCTCTAGAAATCGAGTCATAGCAGGGTCACCTTCAAAATCATTAAAATGATTATTTACCCATAATAATACAATCCGTGTCACCTGTGGAAACATAAATAGGCAGCATACGGTTATAAGAGGCATTCCTTCTGCAAAACTAGATTCTAAAAGCATGTCTAAAACTCATGAAGAAATGACAACCCTCTTGATCCCTCCCTTGTGTAAAAAAGGCTCATTCTAATAGAAAGGCATGGCTTAGTTTGAGCTTTTGCTTCCCTGTGTACAGAAGTAACAGAGCCAGGATTCTGTTCACTTAGTGAGAAGACACAAGGCTGTTTGTTAAGATAAAAGAAGTACATAGAATATCTATTTCAGGTAGCACCTTAAAATGCAAACTTCATGTCATAAAGCAGGCAATCCTATCAATCAAAAACCCATATCAAAAGCGTTTCCATGGTCAAGAACATGTTTAACCAAAATTGTAACAAAAACAAATCTGAGTCTGGTGTGGTGGCTCACACCTGCAATCCCAGCAACTTAGCTGGCTGAAGCAAGGAGGATCCCTTGAGTCCAGGAGTTTGAGACCAGCCTGGGCATAGCAAAACCCTGTCTCTATAAAAATTAAAAAACAAAACAAAAACTCTTCCAAATCTGAAACTTCTTTCATTATAAACACTGTAAATTTTCAAACTGCAGAATCGTTTACTTTGCTCAAGAAAAGTTAAAAATTAAGCTGATATGAATAATGTGCCTAACAATGTAAGGAATGAGCCATATTTTTTAAAATTGTGGTAGAATCCACATAAAATTCACTATTTTAATGATTTTAGAGTTCATAATCCAGTAGTATTTAGTACCTTAACCATATTGTGTAACCATCACCACTGTCTACTTCTGAGTTCTGGAACATTTTCATCACTCCAAAAGAAAACCTCAAACTCATTAAGCATTCGCTTACCATCTGCCCTCTCTCCAGCCCCTGGCAGCTATTAGTCTGCTTTTCTGTCTATTTGTCTGTTCTGGCTATTCCACATAAATAGAATCATACAATACCTAGTCTTTTGTGACTGGCTTTTTTACTTAGCTTAATGTTTTCAAGGTTCATCATGGTATAGTGAAGTATTAGTACTTCTTTTCTTCTTATGGCTGAATAATATTTTATTGTATGGCTATACCACATTTTGTTTATCCACGATGGGCATTTGGGTCATTTGGCTATTGTCAATAGTGCTGCTACAAATATTTATGTGCAAGTTTTCATTTGATTCTTTGGGTATATACCTAGGATTAGAATTGCTGGGCTATATGGTAACTCTATGTTTAACTTTTTGAAGAACTGCTCAAACTATTTTTCCGCAGAGGTAATACCATTTTATATTCCTATCATCAATGTGTGTAGGGTGGGGGTGGGGAGGCGGGTTCAATGTCTCCATACCGTAGGCAACATCTGTTACTTTTTCTTTCTTCCCCCTTTTTAAAAGCCATCCTAGCGGGTGTAAAGTGGTATCTCATTGAGATTATGACTGCATTTCTCTATGATTAATGATGTTGATTCAAAATGGATTCAAGACTTAAATGTTAGACCTAAAACCATAAAAACCCTCGAAGAAAAACTAGGTAGTACCATTCAGGACACAGGCACGGGCAAGGACTTCATGTCTAAAACACCAAAAACAATGGCAACAAAAGCCACAATGGACAAATGGGATCTAATTAAACTAAAGAGCTTCTGCATAGCAAAACAAACTATTATCAGAGTGAACAGGCAACCTACAGAATGGGAGACTTAAATGTTAGACCTAAAACCATAAAAACCCTAGAAGAAAACCTAGGCAATACCATTCAGGACATAGGCATGGGCAAGGACTTCATTTCTAAAACATCAAAAGCAATGGCAACAAAAGCCACAATGGACAAATGAGATCTAATTAAACTAAAGAGCTTCTGCACAGCAAAAGAAACTACCTTCGAGTGAATAGGCAACCTACAGAATGGGAGAAAATTTTTGCAATCTACTCATCTGACAAAGGGCTAATATCCAGAACCTACAAAGAACTCAAACAAATTTACAAGAAAAAAGCAAACAACCCCATCAAAAAGTGGGCAAAGGATATGAACAGACACATCTCAAAAGAAGACATTTATGCAGCCAACAGACACATGAAAAAATGCTCATCATCACTGGCCATCAGAGAAATGCAAATCAAAACCACAATGAGATACCATCTCACACCAGTTAGAATGGCAATCATTAAAAAGTCAGGAAACAACAGGTGCTGGAGAGGATGTGGAGAAATAGGAACATTTTTACACTGTTGGTGGGACTGTAAACTAGTTCAACCATTGTGGAAGACAGTGTGGCGACTCCTCAAGGATCTAGAACTAGAAATACCATTTGACCCAGCCATCCCATTACTGGGTATATACCCAAAGGATTATAAATCATGCTGCTATAAAGACACATACGCACGTATATTTATTGCAGCATTATTCACAATAACAAAGACTTGGAATCAACCCAAACGTCCATCAATGACAGACTGGATTATGAAAATGTGGCACATATACACCATGGAATACTATGCAGCCATAAAAAAGGATGAGTTCGTGTCCTTTGTAGGGACATGGATGCAGCTGGAAACCATCATTCTCAGCAAACTATTGCAAGAACAGAAAACCAAACGCCACATGTTCTCACTCATTGGTGGGAACTGAACAATGAGAACACTTGGACACAGGAAGGGGAACATCACACACCGGGGCCTGTTTTGGGGTGGAGGGAGTGGGGAGGGATAGCATTAGGAGATATACCTAATGTAAATGACGAGTTAATGGGTGCAGCACACCAACATGGCACATGTATACATATGTAACAAACCTGCACGTTCTGCACATGTACCCTAGAACTTACTAGTGTAACAAAAAAAAAAAAAGAAGAAACCGAAAAGGAAAAGAGTAACAGATTTGACTACATTAATATGTGAAACTTGTTTCTGGTAAGTGATAACATAAACAAACAAAAAAAAGATATTGAACATCTTTGTCATGTGCCTGTTGGCCATTTACATATCTTCTTTGGAGAAATGTCTGTGCAAGTCCTTGCTCCATGTTTAAACTGTGCTGTCTTTTCGTTGTTGAGTTGTAAAATATTTTGGATATTAAACCTTTATCAGATATATAATTTTCTCTTATTCTGTGCAATGTCTTATCTTTCTTGACAGTGTCCTTTGATGCAAAAATAATTTTAATTTTGACAAAGTCCAATTATCTATTTTTTCTTTTGTTGCTTGTGCTTGGGTGTCGTGTTTTCATATTTGAGAAACCATCACCAAATCCAAGGCCATGATAATCTACCCGTATCTTCTCTTTTAAGGCATTACAGTTTTAGCTCTTCTGTCTCTGATCCATTTTGAGTACATTTTTGTTTACAGTATAAAGTAACAATCCATTTTCACTCTTTTGCATATGGATAATTATTACTAAATCATATTTTTGTTCATTCCCAAAGCACACCTTTATTTTTTTGGCAACCAAAGTAAATATATTTAATTCTAAGAAAAAGTGTGAGAGGTGTGCAAGCCTGTAGTTTTAGATATTAGTCCCCTACATAATTCTGCAGTCTACCTGCAACCAGTTTATTTCCTTTAAAATATAACTCAAAAAGACACACCAGGCAATTATGATCCTACTTTTATTTTCTTGAAATAACTTATTTCTTACCAATTTGTGGAGGTATCACTAGTCTTTTAATTAAATGTACAAACATATCCCATGAAGATAATTTAAAATAATGAACAATATTTAATACAAAAAAATTCAAAAGGTAGATTTAAATAAGTCACAAGATATATTAAGGTTTGATAAATTGTTTTCAAATGATTATAAATTAACTCAAGAAAATAAATATATTCGCATTTTGAAACAAAAGCAATCTGCCCTCTTGAAAAAAATGTATTTGATGAATATTCTTTTTAAAATATTAAATCCGTTTTAAAATGTTTTATTGATCTCCAGAAACAATCAAATATTTCGGTAAAATTCTAAAATACTCTCATGTAACTATTATGTTTCCCGAACTTATAGCTATACCAGAGCTTTATTTCACTTTTTGCCTTTTAAAGCTCTCGTCCACTTTTAACATGCTATTCTGTCATAAAAGTAAGCAGAGAATGTCTTTCAGGTTCACTAATTTTTTTAGGTGTGCTGAATCTTAATATCATAATAAACTTGTAATCTAGCAACTATAAAAGTTTCATGAATAAAATTTCGGGTTAAAATCACTTTCATTCCCTTTATAAAACCAACCTTATCTCTTAAGCTGTCGATCTTAAACCATTCCAATAGTTTGATCCCAACATCCAAAGGACTTTCAAGAAATGTCCTGTAAGTTAATAGAAAATCTTCTATATAAGTTGGATCCACGATAGAATGTTCTTCTATTAAATGCATTATGAGACGCTCAGGTGTTGCCTAAAAATCCAAGGATAGGAAGGATTAGAAAATAAATGACCCAAGAACCAAAGAACTACTGTTGATTACTCCCCTTTGTAGCTACTTCATTAGACAAATCGTCAAAGTAGAGTTTCGCCCTTAAATCCTTAGCACTGGGAGAATTGGAATCCAAACTTAATTGTAATCCACCAGCATCCAGAGGCTGAGAGACAGAAAAGGCAGAGAAATAGACAGCCAACATCACTCACTCAGCTGAAGCTGTTTTCACTGGCATTTCATCATAGCAGGACCTCTGAACTTCACTAACTTAGCCCTGGTGTGGGCTGTTACTGTCACTTCTCCTACAACCAGGGCATGCACTTACTGTCTCAAGGCAACAAAAGAGGTGAAAGTTAAACTAAAGAAAGAAAGAAAAAAGAAAGGAATGAAAGGGAAGAAAGAAAGAAAAAAGAAAGCTTTTCTCCAAATTTAATCCACCTCAAAAATCTTTTCTGACCAGGCTGTAGGAAGAACACACCAGTTCAAGAGAGCCTGTATTATTATTGGTACTTCCCAGAATAAATGTTTCCTTTTCTACAGTTCCTCTCATACACTTTCCTCTCCATGCTAGGTCACCATATTGAGAGGAACCAGAAGTTCTACAGACACTTTTGAAATTAATTCAGAGTTTTAAATGCTTATTTCCAACCTTATAAAAGAATATAAACAGGCCAGGTGCAGTGTGGCTGATGCCTGTAATCCTAGCACTTTGGGAGGCAGAGGCAGGTGGATCACCTGAGATCCACAGTTCAAGACCAGCCTGGCCAACCTGGTGAAACCCCGTCTCTACTAAAAATACAAAAATTGGCTGGGTGTGGTGGTGGGCACCTGTAATCCCAGCTACTCAGGAGGGTGAGGCAGGAGAATTGCTTGAACCTGGGAGGTGGAGGTTGCAGCGAGCTGAGATCGTGCCATTGCACTCCAGCTTGGGCCACAAGAGCGAGACTTTACCTCAAAAAGAAAGAATATAAACCAACATTTCCATACTGCTCTTCTTTGAGCTTCTGAACCAATGTTTACTACCCTTTGTAGTTTATTCAAAGGTTGGCACAAGAACAAATACAGAAACAAACAAGATGTTAAGCCTGATATAAAAACCATTACCCATAACACCCAACCTTCGATTTGTTGCATTCATCCATTAGAATAACTGTATAGTAAACATACATTAATACTAACAATGTTCTTTAAGAATTTATTAAAAATAAAAAGGTACCTTATTTATTAAAAGGTATTTTATTTATTAAAAGGTATTTTATTTTTATTTATTTATTTTTGAGACATTGTCTGGCTCTGTTGCCCAGGCTGGAGTGCAGCTGCGTGATCTCAGCTCACTGCAACCTCTGCCTTCTGGGTTCAAGCAGTTCTCCTGCCTCAGCCTCCTGAGTAGCTGTGATTACAGGCATGCACCACCACGCCCAGCTAATTTTTGTGTTTTTAGTAGAGACAGGGTTTCACCATGTTGGTCAGGCTGGTCTCGAACTCCTGACCTCGTGATCCACCCTTCATGGCCTCCCAAAGTGCTGGAATTACAGGTGTGAGCCACTGTGCCTGCCCCTATTTTATTTATTAAAAATAAGGTATGAAAATTGTTTCTCTAGAAGGAAGTCAGAAACAACCTCCTCAACTGATAAGAAAATCACAGGTCATTCCTATTCTCCTATCCTCCAAAACACCCTAAGACTAAGAGTACCAAATTGTTTTATTATTCAGGCCAATCCTGGTTTACGGTCACTTAATTCCATTTCCTAGAATAGCTGAGTGAGGGATGGAAACTGATCAACATGTTAGAGAGGTCATTATTCTGAAGGCAAAATCACAGAGGCAGGGTCCCGATAGAGACTAGGTCACACATTCTAAATTTTATTTAAAGATAAGCCCTTATCTCTTTAGACTAAAATCTATCTTACCTCAAAATGCCCTTGATCCCAGCCATACAAATTTCCTGCTTTTTCTTAAATATATTATGCAGTTTTACACAGCACATGCACATTTCTCTGTCTGGGCCACTCTTCCTCCCTATATCTGCTCCTTGCTATTTCTTTTAGCCTAATTTAGATCCCTCTTTTTATGTCTCTCTTGCTCTTCCATCTTGAGATTTATCAAGTTATGCTGAAACTATCGCCTGTCTTTCTCAAAAGACTGTGAGTTCACTGATGGCAGAATCTGAGTATATATTAGTATCTCCCAGATCTCACACAGGGCCTGGCATAGAGTACCATAAAGTCAGTGTTGCTGAATGAATGAAGAAATGAACTGAATGAAGAAAAGAATGAAATGAAAAGTAATAACTGCTTTCTGGGTGATTATGTGTAAACAGAAAGTCAAGGCCAAGTGCGGTGGCTTACACCTGTAACCCCAGCACTTTGGGAGCCCACCTTGGCCTCCCCAAGTGCTGGGATTACATGTCTGAGGCACCATGCCTGGCCTTGACCTGAGGATCACTGGAGGTCAGGAGTCAGAGATCAGTCTGGCCAAAATGGCAAAACCCCACCTCTACTAAAAATACAAAAACAAACAAACAAACAAAAACAGCTGTGAGTGATGGCATGCGCCTGTGGTCACAGTTACCTGGGAGACTGAGGCACAAGAGTTGCCTGAACCTGGGAGGCAAAGGTTGCAGTGAGCCAAGATCGTGCCACTGCACTCCAGCCTGGGTGATAGAGCGAGACTTTGTCTCAAAAAACAAAAAACAAAAAAACAAAAAAAGAACCCCAAATGATCAATCCTTCTATGAGCAAAAGATGGTTATGATTTGCAATTAAATCTGAATGTGAAGATTGTGGTACAGTAAAAATAATACATTTCCAATATTTTTGTCACAAAAGCAACCCATCATCATGCAATCAGAATCTGGAAACATTTATTTTAAGGTATGCATAAACTCATGGCAAATTTATGTTCAAATATTTTCAATGTTCTGAACTTTCATTTAAAAAAATCAACACAGTGTTCAAAATCTATTGTAAAACATATTAGAAGGTAGGATGCTGGGAGACAGGGTGCACAGAGGTAGCAAGTAGAAGAGACGGCTGGTGTTGTTATACTGGCATGGTAGAAACTGCTTACAATGAGCAAATAATATACAGGGTATAACAAGAGGCACTGTTGGAAAAGGTATTTACAAATATAGAAGGGAAAAGACTAGAGAAAACTGCGGTGCTGGTACTGGAACTGGAAGTACAGGTAATAGTGGAATTGTAACTCATGGTTTTTTAATATATATATAAAATTATAGATGTGTATGTGTTTATAACAAATACATACATATATTTTTTAGCTCTGATGAAAGACTCTAATAAAAGGAATGACACTTCAGTAGCAATTAATACAGTGAATGCCCAGATCCTGGTTTATAAATACTACATTTGATTAGAAAGATCCAGGGTCTTCTTGAGACATGGCTAATTACAGAGCTGGTACAGTTAACGATGAGCCTTATTATTTGCCAGATTATACAGACGTGCTCAAATGATGGGGATACGTCAAAAAATACAGGAGTCAGTTTAAGAGTCCCACTACCTAAAATCTGGGACAATTTGAGGGTTAGAATAATAATGATGGTAACATAAGTTTATACCAATACAAATAAATTAATGAAGAATAGACAGTTCATTCCTACAATAAAATGAGTTAATGCACGAGAATTTATTTTTAAAATCACCATTTCAGACAAGAATAGTAATGGAAGTAAAAAGTAGTGAAGAGAAGTTTGTACTCAGTGCATACTATACATAAGCTAAAAGTCTGAGGATAGTATTTTGATACTGTCAGAACATCTCTTCACCAAATATTTATCAGTTACAAAGGGTAAAATGATGACTTCACACTGAAGAAACTGGGCAGACAGACACCAACTTGATCAGGTAATCATGGATAACTTCACCACTGGTAGGACAACAGGTTGACATTATGTGCCCTCTGAGTTTTGTGAACTCCTGCCAGGAAAGCACGACTTGAATCTATCTGGTCATGAGGAAATACTGGAAAGATCCAGGTGTAGGGTAATACTACAGGATGTAAGATCCGTATTCTTTAAAACTGCTAAGGATATTAACAACAGTGAAGGACTGAGGAACTTGTATAGACTGAAGTGACATGACAACTAAATGCAACTGTGTTCTTGGACAACATTCCAGACCAGAAATAAGTTATTATTGGGATAGTTGGTGAAAATCTAAATAGGGTTTCTGGACTGAGTCTGTTTTTTGTTAGTTAGTTTGTTTTTGAGACAGTATCCCTCTGTCACCCAGGCTAGAGTGCAATGGTGTGATCTCGGCTCACTCCAACCTCCGCCTCCTGGGTCCAAGCAATTCTCCTGCTTCAGCCTCCCAAGTAGCTGGGATTACAGGTGGCCACCACCATGCCTGGCTAATTTTTGTTATTTTTAGTAGAAATGGGGTTTCACCATGTTGGCCAGGCTGGTCTTGAACTCCTGACCTCAAGTGATCCGTCTACCTTGGCCTCCCAAAGTGCTGGGATCACAGGCGTGAGCCACCATGCCCGGCCCTGAATGGTTTTATTTTAGCAATGTTTACTTCCTAACTTGAAGGATTCTATGGTGTTTATGTCAGAAAGTGTCCTTGTTTTTAGGAAGTAAACAACAAGATATTTAGGAGTGATGAGGCATCACATTTGCAGACTGCTCTCAAATGGTTCAGAAAAAGACTGATATTGGAGCAAATGTGAAAATATTAACAGTTGAGGATTCAATGACAGATCTCTCTACTGTTCTAGAAACTTTTCTGTAAGTTTGAAATTGTTTAGAAACAAGTTACTAAAACACATGAGTCCTCACAAAAAGATAAAAATGAATTAAAATGAAAAAGTATATGTGTAAGCCTATGACATTCCACCAATATGTTAATCATTTCTACATACAAAGCTTACACTCATCCGTTTAGGAAAAGAAAGATCTCTAAGGAATAGCCTGACTCTAAGGGAAGTAGCGTGACATCAGATTTCAAATTATCTCTCTGACTTAACTCCCTCATATTATTAAGTAAACTGCTTCATCTGCAATTAATAGTGGCAGTAATTTTGCCAAGACTAGCTTGAAAAGAGAAACAGTTATGTGTTTATTTCTCCTCTTTCAACTATAATTGTTCAGTTTATATCCAAGTCTTTAAAGAGACAAGGAGGAGAGAAGGTAAACATTAAGAGAGGGCAGAACTTACAGAGGAGAAAACAGTATGGGGGTTAATACTCAGACTCTACAATTGTGCTAAGGATTTTGATTTACCTCATTTAGCCCTAATAAAGTCTTGAATTACCTCCATATTCAGATAAGAAAAGTGAGGTTCATAGAAGTTAATGCATATTTCAGTGCCACAGAGATCCAGAAGCACTCTGCATCTTAACCTAGGATTACTTACACTTTTATAGCTGGTCCTTAAATTTTCTGTTTTGTTTCTAAATATTGCGGGCTTTGATGAAACTGACTCCCACTCGCAGTGGCATACAATATTAAGTTTGAAAAGGAAAACTCTGACCACTATATTCTAAAATAATACCCTACCTACTCTGATATTAAATGGTAATAAGTCATCCTTCATCATTAAAATGTGTAAAAACCATCTTAGAGGTCGGGCATGGTGGCTCAAACCTGTAATCCCAGCATTTTGGGAGGCCGAGGTGGGAGGATCACAGGGTCAGGAGTTCAAGACCAGCCTGGCCAAGATGGTGAAACCCCATTCTACTAAAAATACAAAAATTAGCCAGGCGTAGTGGTGCACGCCTGTAATCTCAGCTACTCAGGAGGCTGAGACAGAAGAATCGCTTGAACCTGGGAGGCGGAGGTTGTAGTGAGCTGAGATTGTGCCACTGCACTCCAGCCTGGGTGACAGAGCGAGACTCCATCTCAAAAAAAAAAAAAAAAAAAAAAAAAGAGAGTCAACATTTAAGTTAGATTCCAAAGTGTTAATGAATTATCTTGCACTACTTAAAAAATAGTTTAAAACAAGATGAAAGCTTTATTCTATCAATGACTAGAATAATAAGTAAAAACACCCACCTTGATTACAATGTGTCCTTTCCTGGTTCCACTCCGGTCTAGTTCCCGATGCTCATGTACCATAACAATTTCTCCCTCTTCCTCAACTTTATGGGTATTTTTTTCCACATGGTTTAAAATTCTCCAATAATCTTGCTGGGCTATGCAGACAAACTGTCCAAGAACAACATGGGGACAATTAATGAACCTATAGTACATAAATATATCACTATGTACCAAAGCAGAGCACAAAGGTAAGAAATCTAGGGGCATTAGTTCTTTTTCACTTAATTCCTTTAATCTTTAACACAAATCAAGGTGAAACAATTCACATGCGAAGAGACTAAAGAAGTCTAATCTGTTTGAATTTTGCTCTTTAAAAGGAGAAGTGAACTACTTCTCTTAAAACTGACACTATGTAAAGAAAACATGAAGCAGGAGTAAGTTAGAAACAAACAACTCAGAAGTTCCTATTTCTTTCCTCTATTTTTTTTAAATAAAGGACTCTGAGCTGGCTAATATCAAATAGAAATGTAACAAACCAGCACTTATTTGCTGTATCTCTTTTGAAAATTTATAGCTTGTTAAATGTCACAAATATGTGAGGCAGATACAAAATCTAGTTTCCTTTATTAACTGTGAGCTATTGAAACTCCTAATTCTCAAATAAAGCTATTTTCTTTTGAGGAAGACAAAACAGGCTGAGCTACTTTAAATCAACAGACAAGCAAGAAGACTTGACCAAGGAGATAATCTTACCTGACAATCATCTACTTTAGTCCTGACAATTCCATGCATATACTGCTTATCCAGAGTGGGAGTAATTCCAAAACTATTTCCCATAAACAAATTTTCAACTTTTCCATCTGGATGACTGATTTCCACGGTGCCATTTAAAATAACATACCATGAGTCAAGCTATAGAGAAAAACAAAGATTTTATGAATCTTTTTTAAAAAGGTAGTTATATATTAACTTTGAAAAAGAATCTAACAATATATATAACTTGAATAATTTAAAAAGGAAAAACGAGGATCTGGTTATATTACTAAATACTCTGTAACCCCCTATGCTTTGAGTCTATGCAAACTACTAAAAGTTTATTTTTACTCTTTCTTCTTTTAGTCACCAAACAAGAACTGTCATAATTGACCAGATTCTCTGAGACAAAATAGCATAATGTTCAAAAGCACAAACTCTTGGGATATTAATCCATACCATGCCACTAACTAGCTGAATGACTTTGGGTAAATTATTTAACCTCTCTGGGCCTCAGTTTCTCTACTGCTACAATGGTCATAAGGAAATTATCTATCACAGAACTATTACGTTAAATGAGTTAATACATCCACTGTGCTTAGAATAGTGCCTGGCAAAAAGCAAACATTTAAGAAAAAAAACAGATAGCTAATGATTATTTCAGGAAGACTAGTTAAAAGCCTGAATTTTAAGGCATATCTAACAAAAGATTCAAAATTTCTGCTAATGTTAAGAAAATAATGCCTTCATTTATATGGAAATATTTAATGCTCTAAGAAGTTATTTATTTATTTATTTATTTTAGAGATGGGATCTTGCTCTGTTGTCCAGGTTGGAGTGCAGTGGTATGATTATAGCTCACTGTAGCTTCAAAGTCTTGGAATCAAGTGATCCTCCTGCCTCAGCCTTCTGAATAGCTGGGACTACAGGTGTCCACCACCATGCTTGGTCAATTTATTTGTTAATAGAGACAGGATCTTGCTATGTTCCCCAGGCTGGTCTTGAATTCCTGGTTATCCTTCCACCTAGGCCTCTTGAGGTGCTGGGACTATAGGCATGAGCCACTGCACCTGGCCCAAAGAAAGACCACTTATTCTCCTTTAATATCAAATCCTCTTATAAGCCTGAACCTTCAATCGTTTTAATGTGATTTAAGGGAAATCAAGATGATTAGTTCTGAAGGGTAATCAATGGCAATAAGTTTTTTTCTTCAAAATTATACCTTTATTATTTTAAAAATAAGATATACTCACTATACAACTTGTGGATTAAGCTACTGGAGGACAGGGAGTGTATCTGGCTTTTTCACCACTATATCCCCATATCTAGAACAGTACCTGGCACAAGGTAGGCATATGACAAATTTTTGCTTATACAACCGTGGAAAATTTAGAGAATGCAAAAACTTGTAGAAAATAAAAGTTACTTAAAATCCCACCATAAACAGTTGTTTAAAGTTTATTTCTCTCTTATGTATATATTTTATATTACTGAAATATTTACAATAATCTGCTTAAAAAATAAATACTATATTCATTTGTTCATCAAACTTTTCGGGGGAGTCCATCCTCTATGATAGATGTTTTCTAGGATATGGGGAGAAAATATGTAAACAGAGCCTAAGACAGGGATCCTCAAAGATATTCTATCAAATAATTTTAAAAATAATTTGAATACCTATATATTATAACCTACAGCTATATAATAATTTAACCATTGCTTATCACTGGATGTTTTGGTTATGTCCAATTTTTACTTTTATATATATATATATATAAAATACATGTAATATTATAATATATAATACATGTAATATTATAATTATGTATTATAGTATAAAAATTCTGTAGTTATATATAACTTACTTATAGAGTATATAAGTATATAATTTATATTATAAATTATGTAATGAACACCTTTTGAAATAACTCTTTGAGTTCTACATATGTCCTCAGATTAGACACTCAGAAGTGGAATAACAGGTTAGCAGCTGTGAATACTTGGAGGACCATGTTAAGAATTTTAAAATAATTTTCTGGAAATGCTGTATCAATTTACATTCCCACTAGAAGACAATGTTCATTTACCCATATCTCAGCATTAATCAAATGAGTACATTTGATAAGAAAAATAATGAAGCACTTCCTGATGGCAATAATACCTTCCAATCCCTTTGCATCCTTCCTCCACCAATTCACAAGCTGTCATCCGAGCATTTCTGAACATAGAATTGTCACCTAAATGCTTCAACTGTCAGCAGTTCCCTAGGATGCATTGGTACCAACACACTTTCCTCATTCTTTTTCTTTTAAATGTATAATAGAGACAAGGAATAAGAAAAATTCTTGATAAACATTTTAAACAATAATGATATAATTACACAAATATAAAAATATTTAAGAATATTTTAAATCTATTTATTTAAATTACAATGTATTTGAGAAGTAAAAACATCTGGTTCATTGAATATTATTTACGGAGCACTGACTTTGTGCAAAGTCTACTGTGAGTAAATTTAAAATTAGGGCAAAGCAAAAACAAAAACCTCTTCGGAAATTATAACTACCTCAAACTTGGCATTCATTTAAAACATCTGTATAAATTTCAAATATCAGGACTCAAAAATCAGGACAAGTTTATGGAAATTAAATTATTTTAAAAGTTAGTATCCATAATAAATGTATATAATTTATTTATTGACGTACCTCTTGCCCATCTTCAAGAATAATAGCTCCAGCCTGCTCTACCACTTCAAAAATCATCACTGAACAGAGTTCTCTCCTTACAGACATGGTCATGTTTGCAAAAGCAGGGAGCTGGTGCATAAACTCCAGCAGTTGTTCTATAAGAAAACGGAAATTCTGGTATAAAGACCATCGAGGACTATACCTTAAAAATACAGTGAAATCTAGAATTCAATTCCCAATTTCACAATCAGCTTATAAATTTATGTTGCTAAAGTAGAGAAATTAAGGTACTATTTGACTGTTGATTTTTAAAATCAATTATTTGATTTATACATATATTCAGACTCACGTATAAACCTGGGCATATTGAAAGATACCAGAATTCACAACCTCCAGAGAGAACAAGGACTACACAGGTTCAGATGAAAGTGGAGAGTACCTAATATTCCTAGCCACTCCATGGGTTTAATTACGGCCTTTGATCTAACAGGTTAGTGAAAAAGTCTTTTGTCTAGTTCTTGTTAAACAAAAGTATTTTAAAATGCCACTAACAAATACCAAAAAGTAATCAAAACAGGGATAATAAATGTGAATTCTAGCTCAAGATTTGTCTAACTAGGTAACTCTCTCTAACCAACAAATGTTTATGAGTGCCTCAGGCCACTCCCTGGTATGGATGTATGTGTAAGGAAGATATAAATGTAAGGAAGAAATACATATAAGCAGACAGCAAAGAGATTAAGAATAACTATAAGGTGCTACATACCCATAGAAAATAGGAATTAACTATATTTTGATTTTTTAAAAGTTTTATGAAAATAGTACAGTATACAAATCTTTATCAGTAAAATTGCACTTTCAATTTCTGTCCAGATAATGTTCATAACATGAGACAACACTGCAGGTTATTTAACTGTATTATACCTTTAGAATGGCAAGGAATGTTCAAATACATTGATCTTCACTCACATAAATGATTTTTAATAGTAGCAGCATCTTCTAATTGGAATGGTAGCTATTATAACAATGCAATCTAAGAAAAAAACTTAATTAAATCCTAACAATATATATTTGACACTAAGCGATCTTTGCTTCTTAAAGATAACATTAATATCTTTAGTATTATTCAACTTCCCAACTAAAGTAGGGTAACTAGTTTTATAAAAAATTACATACAAAAATTTATAATGTTTTAACAGTACACATGGCCAGACGCGCTGGCTCACGCCTGTAATCCCAGCACTTTGGGAGACTGAGGCGGGCGGATCACAAGCTCAGGAGATCGAGACCATTCTGGCTAACACGGTGAAACCCCACTGCTACTAAAAATACAAAAAATTAGGCAGGCGTGGTGGCGGGCGCCTGTAGTCTCAGCTACTGGGGAGGCCGAGGCAGGAGAATGGCATGAACCTGGGAGGCAGAGCTTGCAGTAAGCTGAGATTGCACCACTGCACCCCAGCCTGGGCAACAGAGTAATACTCTGTCTCAAAAAAAAAAAAAAAAAAGAGTACACACATAACATACACATATTTAAGCTAGGGAAATAAAAATATAAATTTTTTAAAAATCTGCAAGTTTTTCAAAAAGCAAATTCACAGACACCGAACACTGTACTATGATTGTGCTTTAAATGTCTTATAGATATGAGGGGGAAAATCAGTTTAATGCAAAGCTTTTATTTTATATATTGTGGCACCCAACCTCAAAGATGGCTCCCAGTGATCCCTGCCTCCTGATAGCCATGTCCTTGTACGGACACATTCTATACTGTATCAGAGTTACCTGGTGTAACAAACAGAATTTAGCAGAAGTGATGATGCATTACTCTTGAATACAGATAATAAAAACTGTGGCATTTGCCTTATTCTCCCACGGATTACTTACTTAGGGGTAAGCCTAAGTTCCCCCTAAGTATGTTGCAAGGACAATTAAGCAGCCTATGAGAGGCCCACATGAAGAGGAACTGAAGGTCATGCACCAAAGGCCATTTCAATAGCTATCTTGGACACATATTCTACAGCTCAGACCAGGGAAGACCTGGATGGCTGCAGTCCTCTGCCAATTCTGACTACAACCTCATGAGAGATACCAAGCCAGAACCACCCAGCTAAGGTGCTCCTAAATTTCTGACTCACAAAAATTCTAAGATAATGGCTTAACACAACATACATTTATTAAGTTTTAGAATAATTTGTTATGCACCAATAGGTGACCATATAAATTAAGCTACAAATTCTTATTGTGAACACATGTATTTCTTACCAATGTCATCATCAGTTTTGTCTGCAGGCTCTTTTTCAAGACATTCTCGAACAAGATCTCGCCCCTGCAATGGATCTGTTCGATCAATCTCTTCATCTTCCTCTTCGTCATCCTCAGAATCAACAGGTCCTTCTGGAAGACGTGTCAAATCTACATCTCCTACCTCACTCTCCGTAGCCTATCAAAAGAAATCTTGATCACTTACCATTTCATGTTAAAAATACTATAAGTCACAGTCTGAATTAATCAAAACTACCAATTCCTACAAAATATAAGATTTGGGCAACGCTGTATGCTGCATCAAGGATACAATAAAATGATACTTATTTATAAAAGGTTTCTTTCTGTCCCAAATTTACAGGCTCATCTTTCCACAATGTGACAACTAGGTGATAAATCAACGTCAGTAAATGTAAAATGGTCAGGAGACTCAAACATCACTAAATGTATCAATATCTGTTTTCCCCCAAACACTTGCATTTCTTAAAAGTACAAAGTTTACTAAAACATGAAGTACAGGAAAGAAAAAGTTTACTAACAATCATCTTATGAGTACCTATTAGTCTATGCTGGGTGTTGTGAAGAAGAATGTTCTTTTATCACAGAGGCTTAGGCTTAGTAGGGTAGGTAATCAGATAAATTAGAACAGAAGTTTAAAGTAAGGTAGAGAATAGTACTAAAATGCACTAAAATAGACCCATCGTAAAGGACTGAACAAATACTTTTCATTTCCCAATACTTTACTGTTGGATCTAAAAGTGTGCAAAGAGCTGTGATTTTTGAATCACTCTATAAAATGACCTTATACTTACAACTACAATTTGAAAACATATTAGTCTCACATATTTTAAAGAAACTATAAAATGTTTAAAAACCATAAATTAAAAAGTCATAGAAAATAATGAAAATGTCTTTTAGAAGATAAAATGGTACTAAGTAGATTCTTAAAAAATATTTCTAAATATTATACTCACTTGATTCATCTTGTTAATGAAAAAGCATGGATATTAAAGGCATTATAGAAAAAATAAGTGAACACACAAGAATTCCATAAGTAGAAAGCACTCAAATGAGTATCAGTGAAGACTACAGAATCTTAATTCATTAAGTATCTCCTGTTTTGAACATTTACCCTTTTCTCTGCCAAGAGATCATTTTTTTTTCTGTTTTTTGAGACAGGTTCTCGCACTGTCAACTGGACTGGAGTGTAGTGGTGTGCACTGCAGATCTCGGCTCACTGCATCCTTGTCCTCCTGGACTCAATAAATCCTCTCTCCTGAGCGCCCTGAATAGCTGGGAACACAGGTATGTGCCACCATAGCCAGCTAATTTTTGAAATTTTTGTAGAGACTTGGGGGGAAGTTGCCCTATGCTGCCCAGGCTGGTTTTGAACCTTGGGCTCATGTGATCCACCCACCGTGGCCTCTCAAAATGCTGGGATTACAGGGTGAGCCACCATGCCCAGCTGATCTTCCTTCTTTTGAGGACTACATTTCCTCTGCATCTTAAACCCAGAGATTCCAGTGGGAAACAGTGCCCTGTTCCCTAGCTATGTAAACTAAGGTAGAAAGAGCTTTTCTCTAGATTTCTGTACACAATTAGATCTGGAAGCAGAGCATCCTTTCTTATCTGGTTGCTAAATTGGAAGAATCTGAAAGTAGGCAGCCTATAGCCACATAGAAATTCCTTTCTATGGCAGGAGAAAATGAAACCAATAGGCAGGGAAATGGGAAGGGGAATGGGGAGGAGGACACTGAACAAGAGAGTCAAACAAAGACTCAGAGCAACAAAGCAACAGAAACAGAGCACGCAGGACAGAGAAAGAAAGAGCACAGTATGTGTAGCAAAGAGCATTTGTGACAGAACGTGTCACAAAGAAAGCAAGCAAGGAAAAATAAGCAAGCCATACAGAGCCAAAAGACCAGAAACAGGCAGATAGGGGCAGACATACCTGCAAGCATCCAGGTACCCTGAGGCTAGAGTTGCCTCTGCTTTCTCTAGGGGGTCAATAAACTAACCTTTTGGCTTTACATTTTTTCTTTCTTTCTTTCTTTTTTTTTTTTAAAGACAGGGTTTCACTCTGTCACCCAAGCTTGTACAGTGATATGATCACAGCTCACTGTAGCCTCAGCCTCCTTAGTAGCTAGGACCACAAGCACTGGCCTTTTGGCTTTTGTTAATTCAAGTTAAGGCTCTGATAACTACAACTGGAAGAGTCCGGATATGTTTCCTAAAACCATGTCTTATACTTCCTTTGGATTTCTGTACAGCTTTAAGTAATAGTCATTTAACAATCCAGACTAAATAATCAAATTGTGATCTTTAGACAAGCTAGTTCTTAAGGGTCTGTGACTGTCTGAATGCTTGTATCTCCTCAAAATTCTTATGTTGAAATCATAACCCCTAAAGTGATGGAATTATGAAGTGTAGCCTTTGGGAAGTGATTAAGTCATGAGAACACTCATGAATGGGATTAGTATAAAAGAAGCCTGAGGGAGCTCATTCTCCTCTTCTACCCTGTGAAGCTACGATTAGAAGGTACCTCTAACAATCAGAAAGAGGTCTTTTACCAGACAACAAATCTGCTGCTGGTGCCTTGATCTTCAAACTTTCCAGCCTCAAGAACAGTGCGAAATAAATTTCTGTTGTTTATAAGCTACCCCTAAGTCTACAGTATTTTGTTATAGCAGCCTGAATGGACTAAGACAGGATCATATAGGGGCAATTTTATCTCATGACTGACTAGTATGCTGAGTTGTTTTCTGGCTATGAAATTATAGGGTTTAAATGGAGTATATTTCTGAATAATACATAGAACCACAAACTTGTTTGCAGGTTATAATCCTTTTTTAAAGACAAGTACTTTTAAATTTAAATATGTGTACATGCTAAAAAGACTTTCGAAATATCTTATTTATATACACTGATTTAATCTAAGAAACAACTGGGGAAAAAACCTAAAGCAGTATTTTCTACACAATTTAATTTCTCAATATGCAGGAGAGCTCACTCCTGGTACATCCCTTTCCTATTTTATCAATTTTTAAGTGTAATCTGCATTAAAAATTCAGGTTTTTAAATCACTGTCTTCATCTTAATCTAAGATTTTCATCCCCTGACCCACATTATTTCAACCTAGTCTCATTCCCATATTTTAGATTATGTTGCATAAAAAGATAGACAGCTCACAACATAAAAAGGCAAGATGGAATTTAGTTATATGGACAGTAGGGAAGGCTAATAGTTATCATCTGCATGAGAAGCAAAGACAACTAAGACGACAGCTCTTTAGGAAGAATGGAAGTCATGGGTTGGGACTTAGAGGTTACTAAAAGAACTTTTTAAGGAACCTTTTCATACCAACTGCAAAGGAAAGACTATAATCTACCCTTACAATTGCCTTTCTAGGCCAGGCACAATGGCTCCTGCCTGTAATCTCAACACTTTGGGAGGCTGAGGCATGCAGATCACTTGAGCTTAGAAGTTTGAGGCCAGCCTGGGCAACATGGAGAAACCCTGTCTCTACAAAAAATACAAAAATTAGTCAGGTGTGGTGGCACATGCCTGCAGTCCCAGCTACTCAGGAGACTGAGGTGGGAGGACTGCTTGCGCCTCGGAGGCAAAGGCTGCAGTGAGCCGAGATCTTGCCACTGCACTCCAGTCTGGGTGACAGTGTGAGAACCTGTCTCAAAAACAAAAATCAAAACCCCCAAAAAACCACAACTACCTTTTTTATACCTCTACTTTTTACATAGTAGTATAAAAAGAAAAAGAATAAAATTAGTTAAGAAAATATACTACACTATTAAAATATTAAGAGTATACAAGAATATAAGGTGATAAAATAGAAATTAAGAATAAAAAAATAAGACTGGTCAAAAACATGTCAGGAAATTTAAAAGGATTTTTTTCAAACTTAAATTAAAAAAAAATGTAGAGACTAATTCCTTGATTAAACAAAGGAAAACCAGGTCCTTAAGAGAAAGGTAGATATGATTACGACCACAGGACAAGAAGTCACCGCATGATACTTCTGAATATGCCGTTCCTGGGCAGAAAGTTTAATGCTATAATACTTAAATGAATTTTTTTCAACGTAATATCCACAATGTTCAGCATACAATAAAAACTTACTACATAAGTGAAGCGGGGAAATGTGACCTATAAACAGGAAACAAATCACTATAAACAGATTCGATAATGAAAGAGATAAGAATTTTCAACATTTATTATAAATAAGTTCAAGAATTTAGAAGAAAAACAATTAGAGGAAAAATGGATAATCTCAGTAAGGAGATATAAACTGTAAGAAGAATAAATTTGAAGAAAGGGCAACAAAAGCTACCCAATCTGAAGTAGAGATGAGAAAAAAGCCCCCCCCCAAAAAAAAATTAACAAAGCCTTAGAGACTCATATCGTAATATCAAGAGTGGAAATATGTGGGTCAAAAGACACTCCATATTCATGAAGGTAGGGTACATAGAAGACTGAGCCCGGGCCTTTCAATTAATTTATCCTAGCACCTGGGATATATCAGACTCTTAATTATGATAAATGAGTTAAGTCCAGGAAAAACATATATACTGGTGATAGGATTAAGACAGTATGAAACTTTTTTCTTTTCCTGACATATCAATGTCTCTGTATGTATAAATATAATTTGGTGAGGCAGACAGTCTGAGGTGATTTTCTGATGACTCAGCCTGCCCCAAATAAACCCCCAGAGGATATCCTTTTCCTGTTTCCATCTAGATAAACATGAAGCTACAATGAAGAGAACTATAGGCTGGAAGAAAGAGTTATACAAACTTACAAAAACCACACTTTCAAATTTAGGGCAAGTGTTAAGCCAGAACCTTTGACTTTCAGTGCCTCTCTTTTCTGTATTCCCATCTTTAGTATTTCATCTAACCTTTTCACAGACCATTTAGTCCCTTAGGTCTTCCTGGTCAGGGTTAGAACTCTATGAAGTTAATCTTTCAGTCCAGGTTGACCCATTTCATAACCTCTACAACAGGGCAGGCAGGCAAAGTCAAGTCTCTTTTGTCCTGGATAATAAAGTTTTAGTTAGCAGAGATCTGCATTTTCCATGGAGCCCATATTGGTTTCTACTTTCAAATATAATTCAATGCAAAAAAAAATTTCTAGATTACTTCCTAAATGCCAACACTGTGCCTGACTCAGCATGGGATACAAATGTAAGACATCAACTCTGCACTCCATGAATTTACTCTGGTGATGAAAAATGTCAAGTTTACAAGTAACTACCCGAAAAAGCAGAGAGAAAAAGTGACACGTCTGAGAGAAAAACTGCTGAGGGATTCCAAGGAAGGAGACATCTCTTCTTGTTGGAAAGACATGGGAGATAACATGAAAATGTCATCTACATGAAGCTACGGGTAGAAGAGTAGGATTGAAACATGAGGCTAGGAAAAGGCAGACACGTTCAGGGAATAACGTACATATGTGATGGGGCAGAATCTAGAATGTGTAAGTGGGGAAACAGTAAAATATAAAACCACATTGTAGTTAGAGGTAAAAGGCTTGGAATTTAAAATTAAGAGTGTAATTTAGATAACAGTGAAGCATTAAAGCTTTTTAAATACAGGAGTAATTAAAAATCAGAGCAATTTATTTCAAGTGGGAGTTTAAAAATGATAGTCAAAAGATTATAATAGATTTTGACTAGGACTCAGATGATATTCTTTTTTTTTTTTTTTTCCTCTAGTCTTTCTCTGTCGCCCAGGCTGGAGTGCAGTGGCGCGATCTTGGCTCACTGCACCTCTGCCTCCCGGGTTCAAGCGATTCTCTTGCCTCAGCCTCCTGAGTAGCTGGTGCATGTGCCACCTCACGTGGCTAATTTTTTTGTATTTTTAGTAGAGATGCGGTTTCACTATGTTGGCCAAGCTAGTCTCAAACTCCTGACCTCAAGTGATCCACCAAACCCAGCCCTAGATGATATTCTTAACAGAAATATTTAAGAAAGGTGGAAGAGAACATGTGGTGACTTGGGGTGACAAAAGAACATACTAGTGAAAATGTGGCACCAGGTTTCTGAAGAGATTGGCACTCAGAGCTGTGCATTAGGAAATCATGTTGCCATAGAGGTGGTAACTGAAGCCTTGGGATTTTTAAGAACACGCTTACTCCCTATATAGAAACTGAAAAAGTAGGTGGGGGATAAATGTGTGCCTTGAATTGTTTAAGAATGAGTTAACAAAAAGACAAAGTGCTTTTGTTCAAGAGTCAATATTTCACAGTTTTCTAGCTCATGGAAAAGACTGAAATAAATAGAAAAAGGAATCTAGAAAGAAGTACTTCTTATTCTCTTGAGTACTCTTTGAAGATGCATAAAATATTCTATCTAAGAACATTCTAACACCTTAATGTATACTTTAAAATTTTAATCTATGCTGATTAGAAACACATTCACATTCACATTAGAAACACAAAACCATTAATTTGCTTTCCCCACTGCCCCCTCAACACTGTAGTAAATGCTATATTTTGAAGTTTCCTTGAGGGCCAAGGGCTTTTATTTTTAGACCAGAAGACATGAAAACTCTCAAGAAGGAAATGGATAGAAGTGGAGCCACACATTTGGCCATATAAAACAGTGTCAACAGTTTTCCTATTAAGAACTGCCGTCAGGAAAACCTAATCCCGCATGTTCTTACTTATAAGTGGGCGCTAACGATTGGGGACATATGGACATAAAGAAGGGAACAACAGACACTGGGGTCTATTAGAGTAGGGAGAGAGGGGCAAGGGCTGAAAAACTACCAACTGCGTATTATGCTCACTATCTGGGTGACGGGATCATTCAAATCCCAAACCCTCAGTATCACGCAATATACCTATTAAGAAATCTGCACATGTACCCCCTGAATCTACAATAAAAGTTGAAATTATTTTTAAAAATTGGGGAGACATCCATTTTTCTGGATGAGAAGACTCCATGTTAGAAAAAAATGCCCAAATTAATCTATATATAGTCTTCTGTCCCACAAAAAAGCTGGATTTCACTTGAAATGTTTCTAAATTTCTAGAAGAATAAAAGCAGAAACACCAAAAAAAAATAGCTGTTAGGGTATCTTCCCCTCAACTCTCCAAATTAAAAACACTTGTATCATTTCACAAGGCTTTGCTTATGGTGTTAAAGGCTAGGTGTTCACTTAAAAAATCTCTCAAATGCTAAAATTCAAATAATTAGACAAATCACTTCAGCTATCCCTGGTTAAGATACATACATTGGCAATGTACACCTGTAACTAAGGAGTATATTCATAGCTCCAACAGGGAATCTAAAGGTAGCCTAAGGTGAAGGGAAAGATCAAGGGTCCAGTACCAGTATTTAATTCTTCTCCTTGTTTTATTCCCAAGGATCTGATCGGAAATATTCGTGTATGTGCATGCACACATACACACACAATTCAGTTAGTTAGATATTTATCTTATCCATGGATTAAAATTATAGAAATCTTGCACTTTGGAGGGTATATCTTATCAACCTATTATAATAATCTCAGCAGGATCATGTGAGGATTCTCTCAGTTTATGAGTCTCCCTAGAACTTCTCCCCACTATTATAAGGATCACTGAAAAGCTCGGTAGGTTTGAAATTGTGTCTTTTGGGTTTTAGAAAATGGAAAAGTCCATAAATATTCTCACTAATTTGCTATTTAATTCATGCTATACTACAACAGAGGCTTTATGGTAGAAAAGCAGCTCTAATTTTCTTCATGACTTCTAACTACAGAAGACATATACAGTCAATTATAACAAAAATCAGTCTTTTTGTAAGTTCAGTTATTCCAAGAACTAATTTTTTAACCAAAACAAGCATTAGATATTAATATGGATTCACCTGGATAAATGAAAGAGAACACTAGATTCATACTCTGCTGAACCATACTTAATCATTCTCAAAAGAGAGATTGCCTCTTTAATCAGGCTTACAAATTTGACACAGTATATAAAGTTTATTTTTTCAAAGACCTTATGCTTGAATTTCATACTCTAAAAGATACGTTAACCATCTAAGGCACAAGCACAGAATATCTGGCAGAATAAAAAAACCATATACACAGCACAGAAATTCCTAAGGTATTACCTGATAGATATCAGATAAACTGCTGCTTCCAGAGTCACTGGCAATGCTACAACCAGACTGACTAGAAGACACATGAGTCACCTGTGGATGAGGGTTGTCTGTGAGATGCATCTTGGTAAGATCAGCTGGAAGCTGAAAAAAAAATAATTTAAGTTATTCTAAATGTCTTTACCTTTTTAAGTGGTTTTGGCACGTTAACTTCAACAAATTTTTATGTACATTACTGTGCAATCTCATTTCTAACACAAGTTCTCCACTTTTAGCAAAAAGATCTTTTGAAATAAGAACCATATAGTACTCTCTGAAACGATTAGGCAATTCTACAATGGTAAGCTCACTGAACAGTTTTCAAAAGCCATTACTAATGATATTTCTGAGGAAATACTTGGACCTTCTATCTTCCCAAATAAAAACATCAGACCTGTCCATTTAAGGGTAGGAATGTTACCCTTTAAACACTCTCTCTCTTTCTCTCTCTTTCCCTCTCTTTCTCCCTCCCAGCCTCCCTCCTAATAAAAAATGGTGACTAACACAAGAATAAAACAGCAATGTCTTGGAATTCAGCTACCGGAAGCAAGACTTAAGACCAGTAACGAATTGATTACATTCAATATTCCAAAAATTTTGTGAGCATCTTTACACTTAATATTGAATTAGCTTCTAGTTGGCCCCTGAGAGATTTCTTAGTAATCAACATGATTTAGTGAATGTCTGCACTAGGCGCAGGTATAAAAGAAACACAAAAAGTGAGTGACTCCACCACCTCATCTTGAATATGGTCACACTCTAATCAGGTATGCAGGCTGTATAATGTATTTCATACCATAAAACAGACATCTCACAAAATAAAAGCTACAGAAATTAAGACAACAAACCACTGCAGTCCAGAGTAGTGAAAGTTTTACATAAGAGGTTTGCTTATTTCTTTTCCAAATGATTTCTCTGCAACTTGCTATTCAGGGCTTAAAAAAAACCAATTTAATTTTAAAAATAGGGTTTCTCATTGCTTTACTACTGAAAAACATTAAAGAAACACACACATAGTGTATATTAAATGTATTGAGGGAATGACTGAGTCTGAATTATATTATCTCAAGAGGAATTAATGTAATTATAAAAATTACACATAAAGTACATCACGAACTTCCCCTGCTGATAACGGTATGTTAGATAATTCAGATGAATCCTAGTACTAAGATAAACAGAAAACCTGAAATACATACATACATATACACACAGAGTATCTGGCCTCTGAGGTTACTTTTTCTCTTAAGAATATTTTCTGATTCCTAAAGAAAAGGCTAAAAGGCCAAGAAGTACCTGTGACAGCCACTGGCTAAAGGGACAAAGGTTAAATTCCAAGGCCTAGGATGGGAGGGCCATCTTTGGATTGGGACCCTGGAGAGTAAATAAGACTCTAGAGTTAAAGTCACCCAAAACTAAACTGATGCTACTTTTAGAATCACCTCAATGCCTGATGCTAAAATAAGGTTATATAGGATTACTAGTGTTTTCAATTAACTGTTGGAAGCAAACACAAATCCTCACTATAGGAAGAAAGTCATCCTAGGTCTCAATTAAAAAAATTTTTTTCACATATACAACATCCATTGCTCAGTCCAATAAAACCAGGCATATAGGATGAGACAGGATGGTATTGATGAAAAGTATGGAATAAACTCCAGAAACTAATAAAGAAGTTTCAAATAGTAGGGTTACCAGACACAGTCTCTAAAATAACTATGTTTAATATATACCAGGGGTTGGCAAACATTTTCATTAACAGCCAAAGAATATATATTTTAGGTTTCACAGGCCACATACAGTTTCTGCTGTATGCTTCTTCTTTTTTTTTTTTAATCTTTTTAACAACTCTTTAAAAATGTAAAAAATCATTCTTAGCTCACAGGTCATATAGCTCACCGGTCAGAATTGGTCCAGTTAGTGATTTATCATATATAGAGAGAAAAATACAAGACTAACAATTTCAGCAAAGAAAGAAAAAGAATTAAATGAAAAATCTAGAACTAAAATATACAACTATGGAAATTAAAAAGCCAACAAGTGGGCTTAAAAAAAGATCTGACAGAGCTAAAAACATAATTTGAAAAGTAAAGACTAGTCTGAAAAATATCCAGAATGAAGCATGGAGAGGAAAAAAGGTGAAGTTGGGAGAGAAGGGGTAAGAGCCATAGGAGATTCAGTAAGAACGTGACATCTGAATAACCAGAGTCTGAGAGGAGCGAGTACACAGAAGATGATGGCTAAACATTTTCCAAAAGTGACAAAAGACCTAACGTCACAGATCAAGGAGGTTTAAAAACTCTCAGCAAGATAAAAAAACAAAAAACAAAAAACAAAAACCCACCCCAAAACAAACAATCCCCCCATACCTATTCACACCAGGGTACATGTGTCAGGGGGTGAGAGGGAATACCAAGATAAAAGTTTTAAAGTAGCCAGGAAAAAAACCTGAGAGATTAGATTACTTTGGCAGAAGCAAAATTAAGTTGATGGCTGGCTTCTCAACATAAATTCTGGAAGCCAGAGGACAACTGAGTGATATCTCCAAGAGTTAAAATTCTATACCTAGCAAAAACAGTACTCAAAAAAGGGGAAAAATAATTTTCAAATAAAGAAAAATGAAGGAAATAATTCCTTAGCAGTCCTACAATGAATAAAATCCACTGGGAGAAGAAAAATGATTCCAGATGGAAGCTTTCAGGCACAAGAAAGAAGAAAAACCCAGGAAAATGGGAAATGTGTGGCTAAATCTACATGAATGCTGACTATATAAAATAGTAACATTAATATCCCATGAAGTTTAAAATACAATAATTAAAATACAACAACAGAATGTAAGTCTGGAGAAGGGTAAATGAAGCTATTAAAGTGCTCTCAGTTCCTTGTACTGTCCATGAAGCTGTAGTAGCAGACTTGAAAGGTGAAGAATGTGTGTTTTAATTTCTGATTTAAGAAAAGCATAGTAAAAAAGTGTATACCTACCAAGTTAACAGAGGGGAAAATATTAAATAATCGAAGAATGGAAAAATATACACCATGCAAACACAACCAAAAGGAAGCTGATATAGCTTAAAGTACACTTGGTGCAAAAGCATTAGTAGAGCCAATAGGGGACATTTTATAAGTATGTGAGGTGATGGATGGAGATATATATCTATATCTATATGTATAGATAGATGGATACACACACACACACACAGAGAGAGAGAGAGAGAGAGAGAGAGAGAGAGAGAGAGAGAGAGAGAGAGAG
>NW_012116422.1:365967-428747 GCF_000951035.1 Colobus angolensis palliatus
AGAGAGAGAGAGAGAGAGAGAGAGAGAGAGAGAGAGAGGGTCTCGCTCTGTCACCTAGGCTAGAGGGCAGTGGCATAATCTCGGCTCACTGCAACCTCTGCCTCCCAGGTTTGAGTGATTCTTTTGCTTCAGCCTCCTGAATAGCTGGGATTACAGATGTATACCACCGTGCCCAGCTAATTTTTGTATTTTTAGTACAGAAGGGGTTTCACCACATTGGCCAGGCTGGTCTCCAGCTCTTGACCTCAAGTAATATGCCTGCCTCAGCCTCCCAAAGTGCTGGGATCACAGGTGTGAACCACCATGCCTGGCCAAGGTGATGGATATATTAACTACCTTGATTTGATAGTTTCACAATGTGAACATGTACCAAAACATCACACTGTACCCCACAAATACATCCAATTATTATTTGTGAATTAAAAATAAATTAAAATTTTAAAAATGTATAAGGCAAAAATGTCATCTACAATTATGCTATAAATTTTTAATACAGATCTCAGTAGCAGTCTGAATAAGCAAAACACACAAAAACAAAACAGGTAAAGATATACAAGAAATGAACATAATAAACAAATGACCCAAAGAGTACAGACATAGAATAACGGAACCAAAAACTCCAAACACATTTTCTTTTAGAGCACATATTAAAACATTTGTAAAAATTTACAATAAGGCAAGTCTCAACAAATTACAAAAGACTGAAACCAGGGAATATTCAGCAATAACAGTGCAAATAGGTAGAAATATATAACAAAAAGATAAATAGAAAACTATCATGTTAGAAAATTGTAAACAATCCTCTACTGAAATAGCCCACGAATCAATGAAGTCACATTGGAAATTAGAAAATATTAAAACAGAAAATTAAGATGCCATATATCAAAACCTGTGGGATAAGTTAAAGTCATGCTTAGAGGCCATTTATAGCTCTAATACGTATATCAGAAAAGGCAACAAAAAAAATTAACAAGCTCATAATTCCTTACAATAATGCAGAAATATTTATGAGGGTATGATACAGTTCAAAGACCTTCCTCCCACTTGGTTTCTATTATTTAGATATGAAAAAAAAACTCATCTGGGAATGAAGTAGTTGGAAAGGCAAACACTGAAAATAGCTTTAAAATGTGTGGTGTTTGGTTGGGGTGTCAGGGGTAGGAGACAGTATATATTGCAAATTCCTACAGAGAATTTGCAAGAATATCAAAGAGAAGAAAGTCATTCATTAAAGTAACACAATGAACCAAAGCCAGAAGTCTGCCAAGTGGCTTCACAGTACTGACAATGTACTGAGCAATCTTCACCCTCACTAGACCCTAAAAAGCAGGTGTTATTATTATCTTTATTTTACTGATGAGGAAACAGAGGCAATACGATTAAGCAACTTGGCCCAGATCATACACTCAAGTAAGTAGTAGAGTTAGGAATCAAACCCAGGTCTGACTCTAGCACTTTTCTGTCATATTCTACTTTGTGTCAGGAACTCTGCTGATGACATAAAAATGAAAACATATGGGCCCTGCCTTCAAGGAGCTCAGTCTAATAGTGGACAATGGAGACAGATTTATAAGCAAACAGCATCTGCTTTCTACTTCATGAAGAAAACTTCATACAGGAATTCCCTCAACCTCCTTACAGAATGAGAATAATGATGCTGACTGCAGTTAACATCTGAGTTATTTGTACCAAACACACACTTCTACATGTCTTTCACATAGATTATCTCATCTAATGTTCAAACAACCAGATGAGGTAATACTATGATTATACCCAATTTATAGAGTAGGAAACCTAATCTTAGAGATGTTATAAAGGTTTCCCAGGGTCACATAGCTAGGAAACTGGGGTCCTGGGATCTGAAACCCAGGCAGCCTGACTAAATCCATTGTTCTTTTCTACTAAGTTGTTTCCTGATACTCAGTTGGGAGTTCACAACACCCAATAGTTTATCTTGTCTTTGTAACAAATGAAGCAAAAAGGAAAGGTTTTTCCTCCAAGAGAAGTTATTTGTTCCTTAAATCTTCTCCACTATCTCTCAGCTTACCTGCCCTTTCTCTTTCTCTTCCTGATCCACCTGGACTCAACAGCTGATCTTTCATCAGCAACCTCAATTCATTTACCTCATTGTCCTTCCAGCCCACCAGGTCTGGCAAAACTTCCCATCTTTCACAGCATCCTTCATCCATTTCCTATATCTGAACTTCTGTGCTCTGCTGGAGATAACATGTCCACAAGGCCTACTGTTAAAAAGTTCTATTTGGGCCGGGCGCGGTGGCTCAAGCCTGTAATCCCAGCACTTTGGGAGGCCGAGACGGGCAGATCACGAGGTCAGGAGATCGAGACCATCCTGGCTAACACGGTGAAACCCCGTCTCTACTAAAAAATACAAAAAACTAGCCGGGCGAGGTGGCGGGCGCCTGTAGTCCCAGCTACTCGGGAGGCTGAGGCAGGAGAATGGCGTAAACCCGGGAGGCGGAGCTTGCAGTGAGCCGAGATCCGGCCATTGCACTCTAGCCTGGGCGACAGAGCGAGACTCCATCTCAAAAAAAAAAAGAAAAAAGAAAAAAGTTCTATTTGAAGCGGCAAGAAACTTTTTTAGCTAACAACTTGAATACAGACATTATGAAGTTATAAAGTCTGCTGAATACTTTGTATATAGAGAGGGGGGCAGGGAAAGAGAGGTATTGAGAAAAGGCTAGAGGTAGAATATAATCAGTAATGCCAAGCTAGGCATTTTGAATTTGGTTCCTATAGACAACATAGAGTTACTATAGGTTTCTGGGAAGGTTAGTGATATAAGAGCTACTATATTTCTCAGTTAGACTAGATTTTGTTACAATAGAGGGCCCTCAGATCACTAAGGCTTACCCTAGTGAAGTGTACAGGCAACTTATGGGGCAACTACCCTAGTATACAGAGACTCAGATATCCAAACTGTTTAGGTGTTTTTGGCTCTGCCATCTCAACATAAGGCCATTGAGGTCACAACAGCAGGAAAAACAAACAAACAAACAAACAAACAACAGCTGGAAGAGAATGTTAACCTTGCAAGTAATCAGGGAAATAAAAACTAAAACAAATACTTTTTTCCCCATCAAATTGGCAAAAAGCAAGTCTGATAATACAAAATGCAGGAAAGACTATGGAGGAAAACAATATTCTCACAAACTGCTAATGGGAGTATGAACTGGTATTTTTGGACAACAATTTGAGGAGTAGCCACTTTGGGGAGCAAATGTAAGATTATATTTAAAACATATATACCTTATGACTCAATATTCCACTTAGGGTACCTACTCTTAAGATCACTCTGGAAGGACAGAAGGTGAAATAGAAGAAAATGGTACACATAAGAGATAGGAGACACTAGTTGAAGCACAAGACGATGGAGGCCTTACAAAATTAAAAGTAAGCCACCAGAATTGTAAGATAGCTTCCAGGGGCTGGGCGCAATGGTTCACGCCTGTAATCCCAGCACTTTGGGAGGCTGAGGTGGGTGGATCATTTGAGGTCAGGAGTTCAAGATCAGCCTGGTCAACATGGTGAAACTCCACCTCCACTAAAAATACAAAAATCAGCCGGGTGTGGTGGCGGGTGCCTGTAGTCTCAGCTACTCAGGAGGCTGAGACAGGAGAATCGCTTGAACCCAGGAGGTGCAGGTTGCAGTGAGTGGAGATTATGCCACTGCACTCCAGCCTGGGCAACAGAGTGAGACTCTTTCAAAAAAAAAAAAAAAAAACTCACCACTGAAGACAAATGAAAATTTTCAGCTTGAGAGAGTACTCTAAAAGTGTCAATAGGGGAACAAAAATTAGGCAATCCAGGGCAAAACTTCATGGTATCAAGGATAAAAATAATAATAATAATAAAACAAAGACTGGACACAGTGGCTCATGCCTGTAATCCCAGCACTTTGGGAGGCCAAGGCATGAGGACTGCCTGACTCCAGGAGTTTGAGACCAGATTGGGCAAGATGGAGAGACCTTGTCTCTACAAAAAAATTAGAAAATTGACCAGGGATGGTGGTGTGCTGTGGTCCCAGCTGTGTGGGAGGCTGAGGTGGGAGGATCCCCTGAGTCCACAAGTTCAAGGCTGCAGTGAGCCATGATCACACCACTGCTCTCCAGCCTGGGCAACAGAGCCTGCAGGACCTTGTCTCTCTCTCTTTTTTTTTTTCCCCTGTCCACCCAGGCTAGAGTGCAGAGTCACAATCTCAGCTCACTGCAACCTCTGCCTCCTGGATTTAAGCGATTCTCCCACCTCAACCTCCCGAGTAGCGGGGACTACAGATGTGTGGCAGCATACCTGGCTAATTTTCGTTTTTTTTTTTGAGACGGAGTTTTGCTCTTGTTGCCCAGAGGGAGTGCATACTGTGATCTCTGCTCACAGCAACCTCCGCCTCCCGGGTTCAAGCCATTATCCTGCCTCAGCCTCCGAAGTAGCTGGGATTACAGGCATGCGCCACCATGCCCAGCTAATTTTGTATTTTTAGTAGACACAGGGTTTCTCCATGTTGGTCAGGCTGGTCTCGAACTCCAGACCTCAGGTGATCCGCCCGCCTCGGCCTCCCAAAGTGCTGGGATAACAGGTGTGAGGCACCGCGCCTGGCCTAATTTTTGTATTTTTAATAGAGATGGGGTTTCACTATGCTGGCCAAGCTGGAGGACCACGTCTCTTAAAAAAAAAAAAAAAGAAGTAAAATAACAAACACATAACTAACTACTAACAAAAGTAATTAACAAAGGAAAAAAAGTTATAACGAGCTCAGACTTCTCATCAGCAACACTGGAGGCCAGAAGACAGTGTAGTAACTTTTTCAAAGTGCTAAAGGAAAAAGACTTTGGATTTATTATTTTATATTCAACTAAACAATTATGTTAAGAGTAAATATAAAGGAAGGCATTTATGATTCATTCTTCCCCAACCCCCAACAGAACTGTGCTAATAAGACTATTTCAGCAAGAAAATTAATGAATTCAGAAGTAGTAAAATGCAAGTAAATAGTAGCATAGGCAAAAACACATGAATAAAAATAAAACCAGTAAAATGTACGGAAAATGAAAAGAAGAATAAAAAAAATTCTAAGTTTTATGTGTTTAATTGCAATCCAGAGTCAAAATTCCATCAACAGTAACATGACAGAAGGGGGACAGAGATATATACTCTTATAAATACTTGATTTACACAGTAGAGTACCAATCCAGAATCCTGCTCATATATAATGTTTGCTGGCATTTCTTGAAAACTTAGAAGCTGATTTTGAAATTTTCTTTGACTCTTCCATATTTGTTAAATCTGGGATCGAAAGTTGGCTATCAGCACTCCAAAGGCTACCTTATTTTGCTGGTTACCTTAAAAAACAACCCCTATATCTCATTCTTAATTTTCTTTAAAGTTTTTTTAACATAGTCTCACTCACTTGTTTTCTACAAGTGGTTTAAAGCTTTGTAGTATAGTGCAGCTATCAAGCATCAGCAATGCTTGGCCATATAGGTGTCATTTTCACTAAAAAGGCCATTTAAGCCCTAGCCAGATAATAGCACAAATATACTGTGTACCTAGGCTTCTTTTCATCTCAATCAGCTGTTTGCCAAATGGACAGTGAATTTAAATGTCTTTCCAGAAGCTGCCTTTAAGAAAGATATGCAGTGAGCTAGGCCAGATAAAACAGAAAAAGAGACCATGATGCTATCATAGCATTTCTTCCTTAGTCACCATCAACAGGACAACCTTGAAACAAAGACATGATTTCAGACCATACTAAGAAGTGCCTCTATTGTGCCTGCCTGTATGCAAGAGAACCATAAAAAATCTTAATATATTAAATGTTACAATTTAAATGTTTTGAAAAAACATTGTTTTATAATACATACATGATACAGGAAAGATAACTTGAGTGGCATCAAATTACAGACTATATAAATAGTCACTGTATATAATAAAACTTACTGAATTAGAGCATATATTTTCCTACAACCTAGCCTGGAAGGTTGCGTAGCACTTTGCTTTTTTGTGAGTTACTATGTTTATTTAAAAATGACAAGTATGATAGATGACCTTAAATAGTCTCCAGCTGCTAATGGTTTACTATCCTGAAAATACTTAGAATCATTATTTAAATATTTTAACATAATTGATTTTAATGAGTATTTTCTTCATATTATTTCACTGCTTAAGAATTATCAACTAATCTTTGTAAAACAGCACAATTCAACTGTAAAATAGCACAATTCAATCATAATTTATCTGACAGCATATTAATGAAACATGTCATATAATCTAGAAATTAGACTAACATACCTAAATATATCAGCCATTTAAGAAAATGAAGCAAGTTAGAGTATGATCACTGATAAGTACAGCAATAGCCATAATCAAAAAATAATTCAGTCTGAAGAGAGTACATCTCAAACGCACTGCAATTTAAGTCTATAGATTTAAAAGGCACCTTTCAAATCTTCTTAGAGGTCACATTAGAATGTTTTAGACATTTAAATTTAAAAACAAAATGGCAATGAGAAGAACTACTTTGTAGTTCTTATTTTTAAAGTTTAGAAAATACAACAGTGCAATAAAGCTCATTTACAATTCAAAATAAAATTTAATAACAGGATTAAATAAATTGCTAAGAAAATAACAATTACTTACTTTGGAGGCCCATGGTTGAAGACAATTGGCATAACAGCGAACAAGAAAAGCCATTTCCTAGGCTGGCAAGGGTAGTTTCCTTTTCAAACCAGAGCCACAGTGATGAGTATGGTGATAAAATTCTGTTAAGTTTCTTTTTACAAATCACACACCACTGCAGTGTTTATATAAAGCTAGCCTCTCCAAACCCCTTTTAAAACTGAAATCAGGAGCTTTCAGTAAAGTACTGTTCTAAATTAAAACGTTGACTTTAACAAGCAAATCACAATAAATGAAGATGTTTACAATTCTGGCTCAGAATATTCAAACATATACATGCGGCCTCAGGCACCTGACACAGACCTGCAGAGTGGTAGCACAACAGTTAATACAGTATTAGTCAAAGCAAACCAGGCAACATGCACCAAATCTGTGTTCCTGGATTCCATGAAACCTTTCCTCTCTGTGATATAGCTTTGTCTTTTCTTCAACTTATTTCATTCTGTAGAACAAGCACTCAGTGATTCTTCTGCATCAAAAGCAAACATTGTATCCTGAAGATTAAAGTTTCTTCTTTATATTCTTAACCACCAGAGGTTAAAAAAAAACCACCACCACCACCAACAACAACAAAAAAAACGTTGAGCAAATGGCAGTTAGATGATATATGCTGTAACAGGTTTGTCCTGTAGAATGCCTAAGAGCCTCCAAAATTGTAATTATTTTCTCTATTCACATGCACTGTTTACAGCTCTGCAGCACTGCTTCTTATTCTAATGCATCAGTAAAACAGCACTGTTGATGTAAGTCTGGCTTTTCTGGTTAAACATTTTTATATAATATGGTACAAAACCACTATATCTTCTGCTAAAAGACTGAATGTTACTGTCTTAATTCCTACTGTCCTTGCCTGTTTCAAAGCAGCTCCCTAAGGAGAAGCTCCTATTGATTCTATGCTCTGCAGTAAGATGAAATATCTAATAAGAAGGAAAGAGAGTGGGAGGAGAATAGAGCTAAAAGGATGACATCACCTGTACAGAAAGCCTCCAGAAACTGCATTAGATCAATTGGCTACTGTATCTGCAGATGTAGCCCAAAGAGCAATTTACTGAACACACACACACACACACACACACACACCCCATCCTCCCTTCCATGAGACACGTCAGCAAGCTAAATTCTTTAAGAAAAAAAATGGCTTGAACACCCTTTCGACTTCACAGTTTTAAAAATCCATTTTGATTTTTAATTCTGTACATTGATACACAGCTATATTTGGGAAGCCATATCTCCTATTATTATTCAAATGTAATACAGTATTGTCCTCCCAAGGTAAAATTATAAGCTCTGATAAGATACCATTGCATTCCAAATAAAGAAGGCAGCCTAGGTTCTCAGATGTCACATGTATTTGTTAACAAGGGGTTTCTCCTTGCAAAATTTGCTATTTATCGAATAACTGTTCTGAAAGATACAAACTTCAGGATCACTCTAAATTAACATTAAGAATATACAAACTAGTACTAAGATTTGTAGATAGATAGTAAATTTAAATGGAAACAATAGAATTTCATTTCGCAAAGGGAAGCTGGAAAAAAATCACATGTACATCAATAGTTGCAGCATGCACCAATTCCTTTGAGAAAGAATAATCTACACAACATGGTACTTTCCTGTAGCCCAATGCTCAATTCCTAGAAAAAGACAAGAAGCCAGCAAAAGTAACTCAGAAGAAATCAAAGAAAATGATTAAACCTGCTTCCACAGTGTGGACTAAAAAAAACTGCCCCATTTTTCTCCAGAAATTACAGAAAAAGATTTTAATTTTGCCACACCCTCTTCCATCTGAAAACACAATACCACTAGTACCCATCCTTGTTCTTCACGCTTCTGCTACAAGGCACTAGATACTCCAGCTAAGCTTGTGATGGCTGCTCCTAATGGCCAAAGTAAGACAGTTCCCAACAGTAAAACACAGTTATACCTCCAGGCAGCAAAATTATGAGAAAAACAAACAGTGAACAAATCAAAGCAATAGAACTGTTTTGCTATATTCACCAAACACTTTTATTTTGGGGAAAACGGGATGTGCAACATAACAGGACATGTTGCCTGGGAGACAGGTATTTTAACAGGACTCCACTAACTGCAGAAGAAACATCTTGTCGTTAAGCACACAAAAAATAAGTTCCTCAATATCTTTGAGAAAAGTCTGAGTCACTTTCTGAACAACACTATGCTGCCAATCTGAATTACGCTGCTACTTATAAAACTAGAATTTAAGTTAAACTAAGTATAATTTTGAACAAAGACAAGTTATGGTTTCAAAATATGTAATTATTTAGATTTTCATAAAGTTTTAAAGAATGTTTTTCTGCCAAAATTCCAAAAGACACAATACCAAAATACACAATACCTGCATTTAAATATAAAATTAAATCTCACAAATGCAAACAAGCATGACTAGTTTTCTAAACATAAAATATGGAATATTTACACAGGTTGATTTTCAAGCACCAGTGTGTTTTTTTTTTTTTTTTCAGTTTAATTTAAATCAACCATATGTGAGTTGGAATTCCACTTGATACTTCATATTGTACCTTAATTAAAATCAAACGTTAATCATTCTTTAAAATAGAAAAATGATAGTAGCTACTTTGTATGTACATGAAGACAAACTTTCACTAAAGATACAATTTCTAAAAGATGAGTATTTTACACATAAATATCAGTAGCAAGATTCAAGAATACTAAGAATTTCAACACCAGACAGTAATTACATTCATGTATCATGTATAGTCCAACAGAATATATTATAGCCAAATCAAAAAGCAAAATTTTAACGCACACCTTTCCCCCTTTTTATAAATCATGCTGATCAACACACAAAGAAGGACTTCAAGCTGGGTAAGGGAGACAGCCATCTCTTAGCTGCTTTAAAAAACTGCTGCCCAGTGTGAGAAATGTAATCCACTAGTGCCATATGTTAGACCTACTGTAGTAAACACCAATTCAGTAAAGGAACAAAACTCTCTTTTCCTTTAGTTTGACTTGCAAGTGAAGATGACATCATCCTTTATCCTTTACCAATCATCTCACAGTATCTTCGATTCCAGGGAACTGTATAGTGAACCTATCATGCGAAATCTCCCGTGTAACAATACCAAGAAAAGAAATAGGCCAAATTCCATACTCAACATGGGGATCCACCAGCATTCTGATGAAATAATGACTTTGCCTTTTAACTACTGAATGAAGAAATAAACATCCTTTGAAGAGAATAGTAATTTATCAAATAACTAAAATAAATGACTAGGTAAATAACCTATTTTTCACTTGCATCACTTTTAGAATTTTATCACGATCTCATCTCATTATCTTATCAATTCAAATGAATTAAATGCAGTAAAGGAGAATGTCCTGATCTACATATTGTCTAGGAATCACTACAAGACAGCCACTTAACGAACACATTTCTCCTGCATATGAAATGCCATGATGCTAACCCCTATTAATGAAATCTTTAGCTTTAGAAAGGTCTTTTGCACTACTATAAAATAGAGCAATGTATGGTGACTTTGCAAAGATTCAAATCATGACGAAATACTTTTATAAAAGTGTAAATGCCATGCAGTTATTAAAATTTATGTTAACTGTGCATATTATTTATAAACAAAAATACAAACTGAAATACTTGAAATCATATTATTTAGAAAGCCAAAGATAAGGTTCTGATAGTTACTAAATTAACCGTAAACATATCTTTTATGTCAATATGTGACAACACTGAAAAGGTTACCATAGATGAAGGTAAGCCATAAGAGGATATACATTCTAGGCATTATGAAAAACAAACAAAACTAATGATAACAAAAACTGGATTTATACTAACCCAATAGTATTCCCAATCTGCAGTGAAATATTATAATCACAATTTAGAGAAGCCAAACTCCAAAGAAGTTAAAGAACAAAAGAAAAATTCTGTAGTTTTACAAAATAAAGAGGACACTCATTTCTGCATTTTAGTTGTATTTGATTTTTGAAATATAAACTTAAATTGTACTGATTTACAGAGTGAAAACACTTTAAGTCTTTTGGAAAATAAATGAATAAATGACTGCAATGGTCATAGGTAACACACAAGCCCTTTCAAAGGATCATAACAATCTTTTCCACCTCTTTCCCTCCATGTTTAACATGAACATCTGAAATGCATCTTTGCAGTTATCAGACAGTTAACTCTAATTACTGGTGCCCCTCAGGACTTCTGCTTTCAAACTGCATACCTATTCCTCAGCCTTCATGAAGGAGGCGAGGCAAGAATACCAGCATTCTTTTATTCTCTTGTAAGAAACAATGTGCTTCAGCATACTGTCATATATATATCCACTAACTGATCACCCCCATTTTTGTTGAAAATCTGTCACAGCCACCAGCTGGACACACATGCACTATGAAATATGATCCATCCTTAGGGAGTAATAGAGGAAGAAAAATCAAGAAGGAGAGAGAAACTGTCATCATCAACCAAGGTGATGTAAGCTTCTATAATTAGAATCAGTGAAATTGAAAGAACAATAAAAGGCACCACTATGCTTCTGCTTTCCCTCTAGGCTGTGTATCAAGAATCTTCACACCTGCACAGAAGGATACACTTTGTATACAGTTACTCAAGTATAGGCAAACCTAAAGTTTCAAAACAGCATATTAATTTTCTTCAAAAACAGAGCAACATATATAAATGACAAAAAATGAACTCTCATTTAAAACCATCTTTGAATTACTGGGTTCCTTTGTATCCCTTGTTCATAAAGATAACCATTACAACCCTTCTCTACTTTTAAATACTACATTTTCTAGCACTGTAAAAGCCACATACACAACGTAGCACAGTTACTAAACACATACCAAATCAAACTAAACAACAGTCAGCATTAATTTGTTTTCCAACTGGAACACCGTCATAATCATTGTCTTAGACCACTGGTATACATTAATATCTGAGTTGCTTTAAACAATTATCAAAACAGCCTTCTTTAGCAATTACTCCATAAAATATTTCAAGTATGATAAAAAGTCTTTCTAATTCTGGTTCCCTGGGCAAATCTGTCTGAATTAGTATCACACCATTAAGGGAGGAAGAACTGCCCCAGACAACCAGAGGGGCATGCCCTGCTCTCCTCCTCTCAGTACTTAAGAATTTTATATATAGTGAATAATAAAGACAATTTTAAAATGCCTATTTACAAGTTACCAGTATTTATGTAGAAACTTAAAATAATTTTCATACCTTTAACACAGTAATTTCTGTAACTCTATCCTAAGGAAATAATCAGAGTCGTGTACAGATTTTCCCCTAAAAGTTGTTTGTAAATTAGCAGAAAAATTGGAAGATACGTGAGAATACTTCATTACACTCTTATAGCATTATATTAATATTGAAAATAATGTTTTGAAAAAAGTTTAACTGCATAAGAAACACAAACACAAGGATACATAACTAAACATTCAGCATCACCTAAATTAATTAAAATATTTAAATTAATAAAAAGATATATAGTGAGCCCTCTGTGTCCATGGGTTCTGTACCTGCAGATTCAAAAAACTGTAGACCGAAAATATTTTGGGAAAATTCCATTAAAAATAATAGTAGAGGTTGGGGGTGGTGGTGATTACTTCTATACTCCCAACAGTTTGGGAGGCCGAAGCAGGCTATTGCTTGAGCCCAGGAGTTCAACACCAACCTGGAAAACATGATGAAACCCCGTCTCTACAAAAAAAACAAAGTTAGCTGGACTTAGAGGCATGTACCTGTAATCCCAGCTACTCAGGAGGCTGAGGTGAGAGGATCCCTTAAGTTGGGAGGTCAACGCTGCAATGAACTGTGATCGTTCCACTGCATTCTAGCCTGGCTGACAGCGAGAGCCTGTCTCAAATAAAACCCAAAAAACCAAAAACAAAAAGCCCACTACAACAATAAAAAGTAATTAAAAATTTCAGTATAGCAACTATTTACACCACATTTACACTGTATTAGGTATTATAAGCAATCTAGAAATGATTCAAAATACAGTCATGCATTGCTTAACAACTGGGGTACATTCTGAGAAATGTGTCATTAGTCAATTTCATCCTTGGGCAAACATCACAGAGAGTAGCTACACAAACCTAGACAGTATAGCTTACTATACACTTAGGCTACATGGTATAGCCTATGGTTCCCAGGCTATGAACCTGCTCAGCATGTTACTCTACTGAATACTACAGGCAACTGTAACACAATGGTAAGTATTTGTGTATCTAAACACAGAAAACGTACAGTAAAAACAGGTAGGAAAATCTGATGTCATTTATGTGGTCTGTCATTATCCAACACATGACTGTATATGTAAGGATGTGCATAGATCACACAAAAATACTACAGCATTTTATAAAAGGGACTCAAACATCCTCAGATTTTAGTATCTGCAGAAGGTCCTGAAACCAAGCCCTCATGGATACTTGGGGACCATGGTACATTAAAAAAATTGTAAGTGACAGTAGCTACCTCCACTTTTAAGGATGATAGCAAATTCGTTTCCTTCTTCATACTCTTCTATATATTTTACATTTCTACAATAAGCATTTCTTCACAAAATTAAAAAATAATCTGCTCTAACTTGGCTTTTGTCCTAGTTTTAGTTGTATCACTTCTATGCTTTTTCTCTATTTGTGGACTCAGTACCTTCTAACTAGGTACAAAAACCTATCAAGAATTCCGTATTATTTCCTAGAAGATAAACGAGGAGAATTCTCCTAAAGGATATTAGATACTCGTGAACAAAAACAGAAAGTCCTCTTTTGTTTTCATGGTAGAAAGAACCACAAAGAATGTACACCTGTTTAGAGTATTCTGGGCTGTAAATAATGGGAGAAGAGAAGCAATATTGAAAAGCTGAAGATTCTCAGAGGTGGCGCTCCAAACTTCTCAGTAGTAGTGTGATCAGCACTCAATGTCTTATATACAAATAAGATTATCAAAGATCCCATTTGCAAATTTCCTGAGTTTAGAAGTAACAAAAGTCTGTTCATTATTTCATTCTGAAATTACTTATGAAGTACCATATTAAAAACAATCAGGATTTATCAAGCCCACAAATACAAAATAAAGTTCACAATGTTAACAAGTTTCTTCATCAAACACTGACTTTCACTTAAACAGATCAAATTCTAAATTCTCCTGATGATTGATGCAACAATAGTGCTTACACCTCCTTTAGTTTGACTTGAATAAATGTTTAAACTTCTTGTTTACCGGTGCTCCATGAAGAGACTTCAGCAATCACATGTTTGTACCAAAATCCTCTAGTTTCTCATGAGGAGGTGGAGGCATGAACCTATTTCTTACTCTAGGAATGGCTTGATGAATAAGACACACACACACACAAACACACACACACTCTATAAAAGCAAAACATACTTGCAATAATACCTTAAGAGGTCACAGCCATGGTCAAGTAAAAGCATCCAGCCATTTTTCAGTATATCACCACAAAGGTGGTAAGTGATGTGGTATCCTAATAATCACCTTTTATTGAGCTGCATTGACAAATGTACATTAACTCTCTAAACATACTCTGAATCTAAACAAAACATGGAGCACTGAAAGAGAATGGAGAATGTGATATAACCACAGGAATAGCAATGAGAAAGAACTGCCTGCTACATTAGTAATGTGTGAGCCTAAAATGAAAAAGTAGAGTCTAGTGTGTCATATCATCCTTCTACCCACTATACAAACCCAGAACAAAAGACTAGATGGAAAGAAAATACATAAAGGAGACTCAGCGAAGGGAAACCCTTCAAATTAAAAACCCCAATCCATAATGCTGCCATGGAAATCCTTCTTTGCAAATGTTCTTTTAGGAAGGGCTGGCTGGCTCCATGTCTGTGCAGATGCTATGCTGAAGAAAGAGAGGAAGACTAGCACCTTATTCTGTCCCTGAGAATATAAAAAGCACCCTAAGCAACATAGAGAACAAGAAATTTTAAAAATTATGATGTAGTCTACTAAGGAACTTGAGATCTAGTTAATAAGACAACAAACATATAACCAACACTCATACAGACACACTGTTGGTTATTTAAAAATACAGCAGCTGGCTGGGTGCAGAAGCTCATTTTGTCTATGATCCCAGTGTTTTGGGAGGCTGCAGTGATTAGACTACGTGAGCTCAGGAGTTTGAGACTAGCCTGGGAAACATAGTAAGACACTGTCTCTACAAAAAATAAAAATACTTAGTTGAGTGTGGTGGCACATGCCTGTAGTTCTAGCTACTCAGGAGACTAAGGCAGGTCATTCGGGCCCAGGAGTTTGAGCTTATCGTGAACTATGATCGCATAACTGCACTTCACAGCTTGAGCAACAGAGCAAGATCCTGTCTCAAAAACAGCAACAACAACAAAAAAATAAACAGTAGCAAAAGGAAGGAGAAATCAAGGAGAAGGACTATAATTTCTTAACTAAAGTAGGCAAACACCAACAAAGTTTTTTAAACCTTTGAAGCATGTCCAGATTCATATTTGGCTCAATCATATTTCTATAAAAATGAGCACAAATGAGATCTGATATTCTAGAGAATCAAGTCAAAGAAAGGCACATTTGGTGAAACCAAGATGTTTCATGTTTATTGGTCCCAGTCTAATTTTACCATTTAACTCTACATATGTACCAATATTAAAAATTCAACTCACAGGCCAGGCGTGGTGGTTCATGCCTGTAATTCCAGCACTTTGGGAGGCCAAGATCATGCCATTGCACTCCAGCCTGGGCAACAGTGTGAGACTCCGTCTCAAAAAAATTCAATTCACCACTTTTCAAAATGTTTACTGTTACATGCTATTTAAAATGAAACAACGAACATTATATAAAAAATACAGGCATTTAAAACATTCTTAAATAAACTGTTAATTCCATTTTTTGTTATCTCAGAATAGTGTAGAATAATATGGGCACACTTCATCCAAGTACTATCCTATGGGACCAACGAAGAGAAGTGCACTCTATGAACAGGAAATGTCAGAAAAGGCTTCTCTAAAGAGGTCATGGATGAATGGACTCTCGGGAGCTGAACGACTTTGTCAGAAGAACATGATAGAAGCCCATTCTGGATACAAGGAGGAAGTGGCAAGATTCAAAGTGACTCATCAAAGGATAGAATTATATTAGGTAAAGAAGCCAGTAAGCCTTCCAGGTAAAGAGAACAGGACCAAAAGTAGGGACCTCCAAACATAATGGGGCAGAAAGCTGAAAAGGTAAACTGAAGCTAAATAAGAAAAGGATTTATATACCATATACTCTCAAGATTCTTAATTTTTCTTTTTACTTTTTTTTTTTCTTTTCTTGTAGAGACAGGGTCTTGCTTTGTTGCACAGCTTGGTTTCAAACTCCTGGCTTCAGGTGATTCTTCCATCTTGGCATCTCAAAGTGCTAGAATTAGGTATGAGCCACTGCATTTGGCCTCAAAACTTTTAAAAATCACACATAGCACTGGGGATAAAAATGAGTTACATTTATAACATACATAATGTATTTAAAAATTAATACATGTGTTACTGGCAAAATATTTTGTATTCATTATGAAATATACACAAAATCCCCAGAAACTTAAAAGGATAAGATAAGAGTATTTTCTTCCCATGTCCTGGAGATTGTTTTGGGCTAAACAAATGGCCTTGCTAACTACTATCAAACAGGCCTACAAGTAATTAATTCCAAAATCAGATTCATCATTTCTAGGTAGACATTCTCCATCTCATTTGATTGGCTTCTAGCTACTCATTCTATACAGTAAAGTGATTCATCCAGTGACTTTCACATAAATTTTGTAACTACTTTTATCTTTTAAGATTGGACAAAGAAATTACTTGTTCAAAGTGAATGATTCTGAGGGTAAATTTTAATTGTCTGATTGTTCTAACTTCAAGCTAACTTGATTTAACTTTTCTTACCTTTATTCTCCCTTTGTTCTGATTCTTTAGCTTACTTGTTTACATTTACTTTAATATATTTACACATTTTGGTACGCACTTTTTACATCCAGGTATGGAATAAATAATAATAGTATTTTGTAAGCAATAGGAACAAAGGTTTTTTGAATATTTACAATAATAACAACAGCAATAGGATGCTACTAACATTACTATTTTTCAGAGCACCAGATACTAGGCAGAGCCCTTTTTATATATTATCTCACTTAATCCTTTTATAAATTTATAAGTTATCTATCAAGACAGACATACAAAGGTCATACAACTTGCCCAAAGTTACACAGGATGCTAAGCAAGCTGACAGAACAGGCACTCTTATTTTCTTTTATACTCTAAGGTTACAATTATGATGGTTGACATCTTCTAGGAGCATCCATTCTGATGAGAGAGATATTTAAATAAACAATTATACTGCAATATAGTATAATTGTAATTATACTCAGCATAATGAGTGCTTACAGGCACATAAACAAGACATTATGGGAGTGCAGATATGTGCTTAATCCTTCCCAAGAAAAAAATCAGAGTCTTCCATGACATGATGTGAAATTAAGTCTTGAGACTTTTGTTCAGAGGACAAAGAATAAAAATACATTTTAAGTAAAAGGAATTGTATATACAAGAGATGTACATAAACACATGGTTTCTTCAAGGGTCAGCAAGCTTGTTCAGTATGGCCAAAAAATAGGAAATACATAGAAAACAGGTAAAAGATAAAGTTGGAGAAGTGAACAAAGTCCAGATCTGTGCTGTCCAACTAGGGACATGTGGTTATTTACTTGTAAATTGTGCTCAATAGCTCAATACTATGGCTAGCTAGCTGCTATCAATTTCGATGGCACAGACATAAAACATTTCCATCATAACAGAAAATTCTATTAAACAGGACTGGTCTAGACTATGAATTTCCTTGCATGCTAGATCACTGGAATTTTTCTGATAACTGGTAGTAGGCCATAACAGATTTAAGAGTTTAAAACAAGTGACACTGTTAGAGCTTCACTTAGAACTGACAGAAGCAAAATAAATGGACTAGTTACCGGCAAGGGTAAAGGGGAGGATGTAGAAAGCAGGGCTAGTGATAGGGAAACAAGTTCAGAGAGAAGATAAAAAATTTTAAATCAAAGAAATAAACTGATTAAGTAGATATCTTCTGATAAAGAAATTAAACAATGCTTTTCAGGTTTTCTAATTTTTCAAAATCTCCTAAAATGAAACAATACTGCTTTTACAGTGAAAGGTGGCTAGGAGAATTTGAGAGATGCTATTACAACAGTCCTATAAAGAAAAAGGTGAACAGTAAAGAAATGATATGGGCCAATTAAGTGAAAAGCACAAATTCTGAAACAAGTGAAAGGAAGAATCTGTAGATATTATTGACTGATTAGACTGTGAATATACACACATGTTCTAAAAATTTCAACCACCCCCCACTAAGACAGGCAAACCTGGTATTACAATATCCTCATTTTTAGAGGTGAAGCACCAAAGATTTAGATGAACTGTCAGCATTCAGTTAGTGAAGCAAGAATTCAAGATAGATGGCTCATCTAAATACTGGACTTTTTATACTTGGCTTGATTACTCATCCTGCTCACTAAATATTGCTCTTGATCACCTTTCTGCTATCTAAATACCAAAGTCATCTGACTCAAAGATCAAAGCTCTGAAATTTCTGAGACTATACGAAGACATTTAAATTTGTTGTAAACTCTAAACATATTTGAATATTTTACAAAGGAATATGAATATACAAATGACTAATAAGAACATGAAAAGAGGCTCAACACTGTAAGTCATCAGGGATATGTAAATTAAAATCAAAATGAGATACCACTATATAACTATTAAAATTTTAAAAAATAATAATAAAATCTGACAATACCAAGTGTTGGTGAGGATGTGGTAACTGTCATTTTCAAAGAACACAAATTATGTAAAATGCAACAGCCACACTAAATAACAATTTTGGTAGTTTCTTATAAAATTAAGCATACATTTGCCATACGACCAGTCACCCACTCCTGGGTATTAACCTAAGAGACATGGAAGTATATGTATCAACAAAGATTTGTACATAAATGTTCATAGTAGCTTTATTTGCAATTGCTCAAAACTGGAACAATGTAAATATTCATAAACTGGCAAACAGAGAAACAAATTGTGGTATATTCATATAATGAAGTAATACACACCAATAAGAGAGGGGAAAAAATACAATTGATACACACAACAGGGAATGGTCTCAAAATCATTATAATAAGTGAAAGAAGCCCACCCCCCAAAAATTCACATTATATGATGCCATTTACATAAAATTCTAGAAACTAAAATTAATCCACAGTGACAGAAAGTAGATAAATGGTTACTTGAAGATGGGGATTTAGAAAAGATGAATTACAAAGGGAGACAACCCTAAACTTTAGGGTGATGGAAGTAATCATAATCTTGAATATGGTGATGGTTTCAAAAGTTTATTATACATATGTCAAAATTGATCAAAATCAAAATTTCATTAAAAAATTTTATTTTTTTTTGAGAGAGTCTCACTCTGTAGCCCAAGCTGGAGTGCAGTGGCATGACCTTGGCTCACTGCAACCTCCACCTCCCGGGGTCAAGTGATTCTCCTGCCTCAGCCGCCCGAGTAGCTGGGACTATAGGCAAGTGCCACCATGTCCAGCTATTTTTTGTATTTTTAGTAGAGATGGAGTTTCACCATGTTAGCCAGGCTGGTCTCAAACTCCTGATCTCAAGTGACCTGCCTGCCTTGGCCTCCCAAAGTGCTGGGATTTCAGGCATGAGCCACCGCACCTGGCCCAAAGTGTGCACTTAAAATATGAGTAATGCATTAACTTTAATAGTATCTCAATAAAGTGATAAGAAATTGTATCAAAAAAATTGTTGCAAACTCAAGAGCAATACTCAACAGGGCTTCAAAAATGTTATTACTATTACAGAAGTGCTCACTGTACATTAAAAAAAGTCACATTAAGATTAGGGCTCATGTTTATACAAAGCAGTAAAACAACAAAACTATAAAAATATTTCATATGAATAAATCATCTTTTTCAGTCATTCTAAGAATTTAGTTAGAAAATAAAATACACGCAAAATCTTTAATACAAACCCTTGTACAAGTTGGGTACTAAAGAATAATTACGATAAACAACAGTAACATCTTTAAATTTTTTTTACTCTTCAACACTCTAGCAAGAAAAAGTAGATGATGGTTTACACACTAAGGGAAAAAACAAACTCAAATTTCCACTGTTGTCTAAAAGAAGAAATGATTCCTCCTGATCTTTTTCTCTCTGAATTGCTGATAATAGAACAAAAGACATAAAGAACCCTATCAAGGCCATTAAACCAATTCTCTTCTTGCTGCTCTCATAAACATGATTAAGATTTTTGCTACATAGCATCCTTACCTAGACCAACTGCCAACATTGTAGGACACTGGCCAGACGCACAGGTGTTACATAATTGGTGGCATTAATTAAAAGTAAATGAAACCTTCAATACTGTATTTTCTAAGTTAACTGAAATATATCCTTTTTAGGAAAAAATGACTCCATTAATTCAAGAAACAGCTCATGTACATAACATGACCAAAAAGCTTCTCTAACCCAGTCTCATAGTTAATAAATCAGTTTTGTCTAAAATAAATCAATTTCTCCTTTTCATGATTTGTCAAACTCTTGACAGTACTTAGTAGGATCACCATCTAACACTAGGTATACATGTAAAAATGCCCCTATACTCAGCGTTATCAAACAAATGGAATCCATGAGGAGTATGCCTATTGCTCTTTCTGATCCCAGGAAATCAGTATATCTAGAAGACGACAACTCTCAGTACAGAGGAGGGCTAAAAGCAAATGACTCACAAGCATGGCCCACAGTTAATAAAGAAAATATGAAATCTGTCTAGGATTCATGACAGCACACCAAAAAAATGTGAGAAAAGAAGATACTGAAGTTGAGACTAGAATGAGCAAGCAATCAAAACACACACAATGTATGCACTCTAGCTCATACAAGGAAAACCAAATATTACAATTAAAGATTCATTTATTAATTCTACCTCTTGACATTTTTTCTATAGAAATGAAAATGTGGGCATACATTGCACTTAGCACCTTAATTTTTTAAAAATAAGGAAAAGGCTGGGCACTGTGGCTCATGGCTGTAATCCCAGCATTTTGGGAGGCCGAGGCAGGCAAATCATGAAGTCAGGAGATCGAGACCACCCTGGCTAACATGGTGAAACCCTGTGCGACAAATATTAGAGCTGTCTTTTTTTTTTTTTTTTTTTTTGAGGCGGAGTCTTGCTCTGTCGACCGGACTGGAGTGCAGTGGCCTGATCTCAGCTCACTGCAAGCTCCGCCTCCCGGGTTTACGCCATTCTCCTGCCTCAGCCTCCGAGTAGCTGGGACTACAGGTGCCCGCCACCTCGCCCGGCTAGTTTTTGTATTTTTAGTAGAGACGGGGTTTCACCGTGTTAGCCAGGATGGTCTCGATCTCCTGACCTCGTGATCCGCCCGTCTCGGCCTCCCAAAGTGCTGGGATTACAGGCTTGAGCCACCGCGCCTGGCCAGAGCTGTCTTAATTCTAACACTTATTCCAGTACAAACAGCTCTCTAAACAATCTTTCTTATTCCTAACACCTAACATGGAATGAGTAAATACCTGTTTAAAACAATTAAAAGAACTAAACACATCCTTGGGAATTTCACTATAATCAATCATCCTTTTTATTATTATTTTTAACACATGCAAACAAGAGGAAATGCTCCGTACTAATTGTTTTAATATTCTAGAAATCGTACTTTGGAAATTGGTAACTATGAAACCTCTCCCCTCAAAAATACACATGATTTTTTTAGATTACCCTTATTTCTTGATTTAACTACTTTTCAGTCTAAAAAGAAGCTATTCACAACTACAAAATTAAAGACTTTTGAAGATACAGCTTACTTTTTTTTTTGCAATGGAGTTTTGCTCTTGTTGCACAGGCTGATTGGCTCACTACAACCCTGTCTCCTGGGTTCAAGCGATTTTCCTGCCTCAGCCTCCCGAGTAGCTGCAACTACAGGCATGCACCACGACACCCAGCTAATTTTTGTATTTTTAGTAGAGATGGGGGTTTCACCATATTGGCCAGGCCAGTCTTGAACTCCTGACCTTGTGATCTGCCCGCCTAGGCCTCCCAAAGTGCTGGGATTACAGGCATGACCCACCGCACCTGGCCTAAGAACTTTTTTCACTATTTAAACAACAAAAAAGCAAAAACAGAACTCTGACTGGTAAGAGTATTCCTAACCAATTTTACCAAACAGAAGTATTGAAAAAGATTATATATTTACCAGCCCCAAACTTTTACATACAGAACCCAGCGTGTTATTACCAAAGATACATGTAAAGATACTATATATGAAAATTAAGGAAGATTCATGAAGTGTTCCTAAATATACTCACAGAAAGATAGCTGTTAACCTCCACATCATCAGTAATGGTTTGGCGCTCTCCTTTATAGTTAATTTTTCGAAATCTTCTTCGGGATTGTCTGGCAGGAATTTCCCTTTGTAGAATACTATCTTCATTATCTTTGGCATTCTCTACCTGAAACACACGTCCATATTCCTGATTAAATATCAAATCTTTCCATATTATTGACAGTCTATGGAGTCTTAACAGGCTCATAAGGAAGCTTCATTTACTTCTTATAAAAAACTGCCTCAAGAAAACCATCTGTATAGCACAACGCTCATGAGTTAAAGATTAAAGGTGATGTTATTATAAAGATCTGGAGACCACAGTTTCCGTCCAGGAAACAGTCTCTCTTGTGCACATAAATATACATCCTCTAAGCAAAGTCACTTACCAGAAATGAAGGCTGTTAACTACACCTACATATTCAATAATTACAACTTCAGAGTTCCTCTAACTACAAAATGCCTGATTATAAACATATTTTACTTAGCAAACAATCCTGGTTATGGTTTTAGTTAATTGTTAAAAAGCAAAACAAGAAAACTTTATGCAATATTCTTTAATTTTTAACTTAATGCATGACAATAGCCACAAGTAAGGCTGGCATCTTCTAAGTAAGATAATAAAATGGAAAATTAACATTTGTTAGGAGTTTAAAATAGGCCAGCGTGCATATACATTAAGTACTTAGTTCACACAACAGCCCTGTAAGCAGGTATCACTATCTCTACCTTGTAGACAAAGAAAAACCCAAAGATATTAGTGACATTCCAGTCTCACAACAGTGATACTTATTAAAGGTGAGTTGGCAACCTGGGCAACAGAGCAAGATCACATTTCTACAGGGGGAGAAAAGATAAGCCAGGCATGGTGGTGTGCACCTGTAGTCCCAGCTACTTAGGAGGCTGAGGTGGGAGGATTGATTGAGCCCAGGAGTTCAAAACCACTGTTAGCTATGACTGCACAACTGCACTCTAGCCTGGGCAACAGGACAAAAACCCTGTCTCAAAAAATTTAAAAAAAAATTTTTTTTAAAGGTGAGGAGAAATATAGACCTATTTATCTCAACAGCTTATGCCATTGATACAAGACTGCACTGCCTGTCCAATCACAGACTATACCATGATTTTTTAAATTAACTATTTTTATAAAGGTATATTGATATGCTCTAAAAATCTACCTGTATAACTAAGCTCACATCTAATAAATAACAAATGGTGGTTTTAGTTTTCCCCTATAACTGCTCTTTTTGCTAATGTCAGAGTTCTCGATATTACCAAAAATTTCCTAGGCACCCACTCAAACACACTGGTGTCCCCTTATCTGAGGGGGAGACATTCCAAGATCTCCACTAGATGCCTGAAACTGCAGACAGTACCAAATCCTACCTATGCCACGTATTTTTCTATATTTACAGAACTACGATAAAGTTTAATTTATAAATTAGGCACAAAAGAGATTAATAGTAAAATATAATTATCATAATATGCTGTAATAAAAGTTATGTGGGGGGGCAGGCGCAGTGGCGAGTGCCAGTAGTCCCTGCTACCAGGGAAGCTGGGGCGAAAGGATCACTTGGGCCCAGGAGTTAACATCCAGCCTGGGCAACACACCAAGACCCTATCTCTTAAAAAAAAATAAGTTATATGAATATGGTCTCTCTTTTTTTTTTTTTTAACTTTTATTTTAAGTTTAGCAGTACAAGCATAGGTTTATTATGCAGGTAAACTTGTGTCACGGGGTTTGTTATACAGATTATTTCAGCACTCAGGCATTAAGCCTAGTGCCTATTAGTTATTGTTCCTGATCCTCTCCCTCCTCCCACCCTCCACCAAAAGGCCCCAGTGTGTGTTGTTCCCCTCTATACGTCCATGTGTTCTCATCATTTAGCTCCTCTCTCTTTCAACAGCACCACAGTCCTGAAAATGTGGAAAGTGAAACTGCAGATATGGGGGTGTGGGAGACTACTGTATCATATCAACATTCTCAGCACCCTGCTTGTCTTCCAAATCTTCAGTTCAATTCTCTCTCAGATTGTCAATTCTCTATAAATCCCTCCCATAATGCTCTTTCATTCCCATTACCACCTCTCCTTAATTCAAGTCTTAATCACCTCAGTCCCAAAGTACAGCAAGAGGTGATCCTGCTGCTTTAGGCATGTTCCTCTCCAATTCTATCCTGTATGGTCAGACAAATCACTTTATAGATAATCACCATTTCTCAGGTTTCCTGTTCAAAATGCCACAAGGGACTTCTAATGTTGACACCAAATAAATTTTAAACTCTTACATTTGATATTCAAAGTCATTATAAACTCCATTCCCAAAATGCTTTTATCACCTTATCTTACACGTACAATCCTGGAAAAGCTGCTCCCTTATTTGCTTTCCCATAAAAATTCTAATTAGATACACAAAATTTCCTAGTGATTTCTAAGAGTTGATATCTAATCTGTTCTGTTCAGGTGTGAATTCAAGAATAAGTAGCAGCCAACTCAATGTGACTATTCCTGTGCCCCTATATATAAATAACTAATACTATGCCAAGTAACTTATTTCTTCAATTTGGGTTATCATACCCATTCTGTCTTCACATGCTATCATTTAGACACTACCTATCTCAACGGCCATCTCTTCCATAATCACAAAAGACATACCACTCCTCAGACTTCAATTGGCTTATTGTGTATACACACCTAGACTTTTCAAAAATGGGACATGTTCTCTACTGCCTTCAGACCTTTACATATGCAGCTGTCACTTCTGGCTAAAAGCCCATTCTGTCTTTGCCAACAATATTTGCCTTCTACCTACATCTTATGACCTAGTTCAACCAATCCCTCCTCTACTCCAGAAAGGTATTATTCCTTCTATAGCACTAAGCATACCAACCTCACTAATAAGATAACACGAATAAGATAACAAGTTCTCTAAGGCAGGAACTGTATTATGTAATATTACATTCATCTTTGTTCACCTAATATTCAAGACATTTGCCAAAATGGGTGTTTAACTAAATTTTCCCTTTTGCCTCAAATACATTAGGTCCTTGGAATTATGTATAAGGCCCTCAAAAGGTATACACAAGGCCATATACCAGAAACTGTAGCTTATCTCATTTAAGGCTCACAATAACCCTATTACATAGTTACTTTTCCTATTGTATAGACGGTACAGTCTCATAAAGTTAATTCACAGGCTAGGCAGGGTGGCTCACTCCTGTAATCCCAGCACTTTGGGAGGCCGAGGCAGGTGAATCATGAGGTCAGGAGTTTAAGACCAGCCCGGCCAAGATGGTGAAACTCCATCTCTACTAAAAACTACAAAAATTCGCCAGGCACGGTGGCAGGCGCTGTAATCCTAGCTGCTCGGGAGGCTGAGGCAGAAGAACTGCTTGAACCCAGGCGGCAGAAGTTGCAGTCAGCAGAGATCGTGTCACTGCACTCAAGCCTAGGTGACAGAGTGAGACTCCGTCTCAAAAAAAAAAAAAAAAAAAGTAAATTCACACAAGTAGGTGAATCAGGACTCAAAACCCAAGTGTGACTAAAAAGTCCAACTTCATATTGCTCTATCCCAAAATATAAAACGGATTATCTGCTTTAGGCAAAAGTCCAACATTACATGATTCTTAGGTCTTTTAATATCTACCACTTATTGAGCAATGCAGAGATTTAAACAATAAAGGTTTTACAGAGTAAAAATGGAAGTAAAATAAATTTAGGAAAAGGCTTTCTACGTTTCAAAATCTTGGGAAAAGTACCAAATGCAAAAAAAAATCTAATCATGACTTTTATTCCAGGAATATAAAGAATTAAATGCCCTTAACAAAGTTCCCACTGAACATAACTTAATTGTGGTATTTAAAACATTAAAGCCTGCATTAAAAACAATGTTAAGATTTTTAAAAAATAAAACCACAAACACAACTGAAATGGCACAAAAGGTACAGAATCCAAAGGCCAAGAATGATGTGAAAGCAAAAATACTTGAACTTGGGAAACCAATAAAGTCCTTGATCTACCGGACAGTTTCTGTCAAACTCTAAAGATTTTTCACTCTGATGTTTGTAGGGAGTGAGAGAGATAAGAGATGAAACAAGAGACTCTACCAAAGCTGAGGAATCTAATAGAAACCTACTCATAAAGCTCATTCCAAACAGCTACATCCTCATTACAAGGGTAAGCAAGGTATAAGCAGAAGGGGACAGGAAGAAAACTTGCCCGGCACTGGGAAAAGGGGAAGAGGGGAAGCAACTAAACAAAAAGTGCCTTCCCCTGAGAATTCAAAACCACAAGCCAACCCTCATGCAGATCTGTAGTTTGAATTCTTAATACCTCAAGCATGCAAGTAAACTGAAAGACATTCAGCACTATTAACATAGAATAGCAGAAACAACAAATGCAAAACTTCCTTACAAAAATGCAGGTATTTTTTTTTTTTTTGAAATGGAGTTTTGCTCCTGTCACCCAGGCTGGTGTGCAATGGTGCAATCTTGGCCCACTGCAACCTCCATCTCCCAGGTTCAAGTGATTCTCCTGCCCCAGGCTCCCAAGTAGTTGGGATTACAGGCATGTACCACCATGCCCAGCTAAATTTTGTATTTTTAGTAGAGATGGGGTTTCACCATGTTGGCCAGGCTGATCTCAAACTCCTGACCTCAGGTGATCCACCCGCCTCAGCCTCTCAAAGTGCTGGGCGTGAGCCACCGTACCAGGCCAACAAAAATGCAACTTTAACATAAACCTCAAAGTATTACCGTACCTAAAGTTCCAAGACATATGAACTCATAGACAAACATAAAAAAATCCCAGCTACATCAAAATCATGTGAGGAAGCAAGACATAATGAAAAATAAGCCCCCCAAAAAGCAGAATGACACTTGCAAATACTCCAATATACCGAAAGTGTTAGAGAACAGAAAACCAAAATTTAAAAACTTTCAAACAAAAGAAAACTTGAAAATGAGCCAGAGATGATGAACAGCAACCAAGCAGGTGAGGCTTGACCAGGACAAAAAGCCCTAAGTGCCCTCCTCCCCACTGCCAGGCTAGCAAGCAGTGAGGAACAACCAATAGCAATCTACATTTGGAGGAGAGATGAGAACATGAAGAGACCCTGCTGAAGCACAAGAGCACAGAGAAGGCCTAAAACTGAGTGGAGCAGGAACACTGACTGAGAAAAATCTTCCAGCAAACTCAAGGACAAAGTAACAATAAACAAATTTGAAACCACTGGTGCGCTGAAGGCAACCATAACAGCAAGAGAATCCAAACCTAGCTCAACTCCAGTAGAAATGCGTTCATCTCTAGGCTTAAAAGCTATAGCCCTATACCCGATGCCTAACATTAAATCCAAAATTATAACTCACATAAAAAAGGTAAAACAACACAAAACAAAAAACAAAACAAACAAACAAAAAGCACTGCCAAGAGACAAAGCAATCAACAGAGCAGTCTACAAAAATTAGAGTGGATCCTGATGCTGGAACTACCAGACAGAGAATTTCAATCAACTATGATTAAATACGTTATAGGTTCACTGGAAAAGGTACAGGCAACACACATAGATGGAGAATTTTAGCAGACAAAAGAAAAATATAAAAGTAAAATGAAAATGTTAGAAACAAAAGACACAGTAATAGAGATGAAGAATGTCTTTGACATGCTCATTGGCAGACTCAACACAACTGAGTTAAGATCAATGAAATTAAACACGGGACAATAAAATTACCAAAGAGAGAGAGGAAGGAATTGAATGGCATACTAAGATGCAACTAAAAAGGGAGTATAGTAAACTGGGAAGATAAATTCAGAAGATTTACTCAACATACAGCACAAAGTCATCATGAAGAGGTGAAAAATAAGAAAACTAAGAATATACAGATGAAAGGTTGAAAAAAAAAAGTTCAAGAAGGTGACAGAACAAGACAATATTTAAGGAAAAAAAGAATTTTTGATGCCCAAAGCAGTCCAAAAAATCCAAAACAGGATAATGAAAAACTACAATACCAAATTACAGAGAAAATATAAACAGAAGACTTTTAATGCAGCCAGAGAGAAAAAAGAGATCAGGAAGGCAATTAGATTAACGTCTGACTCCTCAAAAAACAACGAATGTAAAACAACAGAATGTATTAATTGTGTTAATAAAAAATAATTCTCCTCCTAAAATTGTATTAATGGCAAATCAATCCTCCAAGAATGAAGAAAAATAAAGTTATTTTCAGACAAAAAAGAAAAAAATACCTGAGATACTTAACAACAAAAGATCTTCAGGAAAGAATTTTTAATGGGTGTACTTTAAACATAACACAAGTGTTACCATTACGACGGTCTCATATACAAGAAAGAATTAAAAGCAAAAAATATTAAATACGTGGTTAAATAGGAATAAATAATGACTGCATAAAACAGTAAGGCAAAATTTACAGAATACACAAAGCTAAAATACTGGACAATAGGAATTACATTTGGATACTACCATTAAACTCTTATCAGTTTAGCTACTTGTTAGCCTCAACTGTTTTTAAGTAGGATTTTTTTTTTCTTGTTTTTAGACATAATCTCACTCTGTTACCCAGGCTGGAGTGCAGTGGCACAATCTTGGCCCACTGCAACCTCCACGTCCCGGGTTCAAGTGATTCTCCAGCCTCAGTCTCCTGAGTAGCTGGGATTACAGATGCCCACCACACCTGGCTAAGTTTTGTATTTTCAGTAGAAATGGGGTTTCACCATGTTGGCTAGGCTGGTCTTGCACTCTTGATCTCAGGTGATCCACCAGCCTGGGACTCCCAAAGTGCTGGGATTACAGGAGGGAGCCATTGTGCCTGGTCTAAGTAGGAATTTAAAAATAGTCGGAATTAGCACTAAAAGAAGAGACTATTTCTCCAAGAGTATGGTGGGAAGGAGAGGAAGGAAAAAAGAACTTAAAATAAAGGGGAAAAAACAAGAACAAATGCAAAGCACATACAGTGGTGGAACTAAATTCAGACCTATCAGCAATGACAACAAATACAAATAGAAGAGTCTTTCCAGGTAAAAAAGAATCTCATGTCAAGACCCCAAGTATTAAGACTCACAGAATCCTGATACTTTTGAGAGAAGCCCAATAATTTTAAATATTTCTCTGCTTTCTGGTGAAGGAAATCCCAATCTAATACATTTCTTGGTGTCCACACCCGCTACAAATAATTAACTTAACGAAGGTTTGTTATCCTTTTAGTGGGGAAATGGCACCTACTTATTATCATCATAATCTGAGCTCTATAACCACTAGGAATGGTTTAACTACTTGGATATTGCTGCTTCTAAGCTTTTGCAATGAACAACCCTAGGAAACACATTTTTCTTCTTAAGGTGAAATAATTTGGTAAATACTTTTAAGAGAAAAAAACAGTCATGTGTTGATGCTGACATTTCCTATTGACGTTTTAGACTGGAGTTTTTCTTAACATCTTTAATTTTACACAACTCTTATGCTAAAATAAAAATCTTGATTACTAATGACATTCATTTATGCATCTATTAGTTATATTAACTATAATTATAATTGTAAAATTAAATTATTTCCAATTACATGTATCATAATATATAGAATTTTTCATAATTTATACATAAATATTACCCACACATATATAATTGCTTTAAATTAACAAAATCAACATTACCACTAACATCCTGGTTCCATCACCTTGGATACTAATTTGAATACTAATATTTATATATATGTATAGATTTATGTATATGTGTTATGTTAAATTAATTATAATTAGTTACATATAATGGGCATCTATACACACACACACACAGCCATGTGTCACTTAAACGATAAGGATACATTCTGAGGAATTAGTTGTTAGGCAATTTTGTCATTGTGTGAACATCACAGAGTGCACTTACACATAGACAGTACAGCCTACTACTTATCCAGGCTATACAGTATGGCCTATTGCTCCCAAGCTACCAACCTGTAAAGCATGTTACTGTACTGAACACCGTAGGCAATTATAACACAATGTTAAGTATCTGTGTATCGAAACACAGAAAAGGTACAGTAAAAACACAGTATTATAATTTTATGGAACCATTGTCATACATGTGATCGGTCATAACCAAAACATTGCTCTGCAGTGCATGACTGTACAGAAAACTGTAAAAAGACCACTAGTAGGCTGGGCTCAGTGGCTCACGCCTGTAATCCCAGAACTTTAGGAGGCTGAGATGGGTGGATCACCTGAGGTCAGGAGTTTGAGGCTAGCCTGACCAACATGGTCAAACCCCAACTCTACTAAAAATATAAAAATTAGCTGGGAGTGGTGGCATGTGCCTGTAATCTCAGCTACTCGGGAGGCTGAGGTAGGAGAATCACTTGAACCCAGGAGGTGGAGGTTGCAGTGAGCTGAGATCACGCCACTGCACTCCCGCCTGGGCGACAGATCGAGACTCCATCTCAAAAATAATAATAATATTAAAAAAAGACCACTAGTAACACCAACAATGAGACAACTGGCTCTTTCTGTGCTAGGGGACATACTACATTAGGAATGTACAGGTAAAATACTGTCTCTTAAAGTCACCAGAAATAATAATTCTTCGTGGAATTATACCAAAATTTTACATATATTAAAATCACGTATTTTGTTTTTTGGGGGAAAGAGTAAATTTTTTCTCCTTTTGAATTGTTTTTAGTATATAAAAATATTTACATGGCTCCCCTAAAATTGCTTTTCTTTCTCAGGTTTCTTCTAGTTCTCCTTGCTTTTTTATTCTTTTAAATGATATAAAATGCAAAACACAAAATAAACACTATACCTGATGGTATATTTCACTGGGATTTCATTATATTCATAAGGTAAACTAACAAAAAGTAATATCCTTATTCTGGTAACTCCATACCTAAGAACATGGCATCTCTTTTTTTGCTCAAGCTTAATTTTTTTATTTCAGGGGTAAACACATTGTTTCTGCACATTTGTTAAGTTTAATCTTAAGTGTTTTGTTTGTTGGTTTTATAGATGGAGTCTATGTTGCCCAGGCTGAAGTGCAGTGGCTATTCACAGACAGGAATAATGGGGACTACAGATGTGTGTCACGACACCCAGCTTAAGTATTTTTCATACAGTTTTTGTAAATGTATTCTTCTTCCCTTACGTGACATATGTTACAGATCAATTTCTTTACCCCTATTTTAAAAATATCCTGGGATTATGATGGGAATTGCACTAAATTTTAGACAAATTTTGAGATAAGTTATATCTTAAAAATATTGTCTCAACTGATTTAAAGAAGATCTAAAAACAACTGTTTATGGTTTTCTGTGTAAAGGTCTCCTACAACTTTTTTTTAGATTTAATCTGATGTATATAGACGGTCTTGATGTTCATAAATGGTATGTTTATAAAATTCAATTTTCTACTTGCTTGTAAGGAGAAATACAATTGATTTTTATGTATGAAAAAGTATTCAACGACCTTGCTGAAATGACATAAATTTCAAAAGTTCACACTTAGGTTATTTGGGGTTTTCTACATACAAATTATGTCATCTGTAAATCGCAGTTTTACATTTTTTTCCAATCTCTTTCTTCCCCTGCCTAAATGCATCTCCTAGCCAATAGTTTTGGTATGGTGAGCTTTCTTCATATAATCCCAAATGTTGGGAGAAAGTTTTCAATGTTTATTATAGGGTTTCTGCAGGTAACAATTACGTTATAAAGGTTTCATTCTCTTCCTAGCTTGCTAAAAGCTTTTAAAATCATGAGTGGGTTTTGATTATCAAGAGCTTTTTCTGCATCTACAGAAATTATTACCCAATTTTTTTTCTCTAATTATATCAGTGTAGTGAATCACACATATTTTCAAATGCTAAATCAACTTGCGATTCTGGAACTAAATTCAATGTAGTCATGTTGTTTTATCCTTTGTATGTATACTGAGATTCAACTACCTAAAATATTTAGATTTTTACATTTATTTTTATTTAAAAATACTAACCTATAATACTGCTTTTGTATAATGCCCTTGTTAGGCTGTTATAAACATTATAATAGGCTCCTAAAATAAGGCAAAGAAGTTAATCTTTTTCTATTTCCTGTTAGATGCTAAGTATTATTTCTTCTTTAAATGTTTGGAAAAATTTACCAGTGAAGCCACATGGGTCTGAATTTCTAAATGAAAATGTTTATAATTACAGATTCACTTTCTCTGCAGATCTTCTATTTGTGTGTGTATGTGCTAGTTTGGTGATTTTTTTTTTTTAAGGAATTTGACTAAAACTTCAAACTTACTAGCTTTAAGCTTTCCATACCATCTCCTTTATTAGCATTTTAAAAATGTTTGCTGGATCATAGTAGTGAATCCTTTTTCATTCCTGATACTGATCGTATGGCATGTTTTATTTTTGATTATCTTTGACAGGGGTTTATCAATTTCCTTAGTCTTTTCTGAGACTCAACCTTGTCCTTTGTCAATCCTCACTATCCTAAGTTTGCTTTTATGCCATTGATATTTATTTTTATATTGATCTTTATTATTTCTTGGCTTGTGATTTCTATTCATATGCTGCTCTTTTAATTTCCTGACATGAACACTTTACTGTCAGCCTTTGCTCTTATACTACTAGGGCTTAAATTTCACAACAAGAAAGGCTTACACTGAATTCTACACATTTTAATAGGTCATATTTATTCATTTAAAATATTTTCTAATTTTCTAACTAATTCTTCTTTCTTTTACAAGCAATTTAGAGCATATGCCTGAATTTCAGAATTTGTATTTTTTTTAGCTGTGTTTTTATAATTGGCTTTTAAATTAATTTCATGGTGGTCAGAAACTATAAAATTTCAAATACTGAAATTTTGAGACTTGCTTCTTGTCCCAGTATATGGTCAAATTTAAAAAACATTCCAAGCACACTTGAAAAGTAGGCACAGTCTGTTGTTGATAGGTGTAGTGTTCCCTGTATGTCTCTTAGGTAAAATGTGTACATGATGAGGTTCAAATCCTCAATATCCTCACTGATTCGTGGTGGTGGTTTTGTCAGTTACTTCGGAGGTATATTAAAATCTCTTGTTCAGGCACAGTGGCTCATGCCTGTAATCCCAGCACTCTGGGAGGCCGAGACAAGAGGATTACCTCAGGTCAGGAGTTCAAAACCAGCCTGGCCAACACGGCGAAACACTGTCTCTACTAAAAATACAAAAATTAGCTGGGTGTGGTGGGGCACACCTGTAATCCCAGTTACCTGGGAGGCTGAGGCAGGAGAATCACTTAAGCCTGGGAGGCAGAGGTTGCAGTGAGCTGAGATTGTGCCACTGCACTCGAGCTTAGACGACAGAGCAAAACTTCATCACAAAAAAAAACTAAAAATAAAAATCTCCCACTGTAATTGTGAGTTTGTCTAGTTCTGATTTTACTAAGGACAATTTTTGTTTTATATATTTTGAAGACATGTAAAGCTTCAGGATTGTGTAACCTTGATACAGTTAACCTTTTATCACTATACAGTACCATTCTTACATTAAATAACGCTTCTTGCCTAAAAGTATACTTTGGCCCAGGCATGGTCGCTCACACCTATAAGTCCAACACTTGGGGAGGTTGAGGTGGGAGGACTACTTGAGGTCAAGAGTTCGAGATCAGCCTGTGAAACATAGCAAGGCTGTCTCTACAACAACAACAACAATAACAACAAATAATTAGCTGGTATGGTGGGATGCATCTGTAGTCCCAGCTACTTGAGAGGCTGAGGAGAGAGGCTCACTTGAGCCCAGGAGTTCAAGGCTGCAGTGAGCTACTGCACCACTGCACTCCACTCTGGGCAAGGCTCTGTTTCTTTTAAAAAAAAAAAAAGAAGTTAAAACAAGGAGATTACTTTATAATGTGTCAGATTAAGATGACTAACTTATTAGGTGATCAAGAATGTGTTCAGTAACAGACATTTCCAATCACCAGTGGAGTTATTCAAATCTGTACAAACAGACAAAATCATTTGACCATTTTTCAATTCTGAAAAATTTCATCTATTTTGGATTGTTTTCTCCTATAACTCATAAAGCATTTAAAATTATACCAATCAATAAATTAAATTTTTGAAATTTAAAAACTACCAGCCATAAATATATGTAACTTGATGTGACTTTTTATTTTATATACTTGTTTTTCTGAAATACTGAAGAATAATTTGGAGATATCATGCTTCTTGAACCCAAAATACGTCAACATGTATTTGCTAACAATAAGGACTTTGTCTTACAGAACCACAATATGGTTATCAAACTCAGGGAATTTGATATTATCCAATCTGCAGTCCATATTTTGAATTCATCAATTGCACCAACAATGTCATTTATAGCTATGCCTATAAATTTCTCCTTTTCTTCCTCCTCATATGCAAATATTACATAAAGTATGTAAAATAAGCACTAAAACAGGATGTATAACACTGAAGTAAAAGCAGTATTTCTTTTGCATACAGTATGAGAAATACAAAATACAACTAAAAAGTGAGAAAAATCAATACTGCCTGGGCAGTTTCCTTGCCATGTTCCTCAATACATACATTTAAAAGAAAGAATTCTGAGGCTCTAATAGGAATCCCATATATTCAGTGCTTAAAGAAAACAAATTTGAAACAATACATACTCCATCCTTGAACAAACTTGAATTCAAGAAACATTTACTGAATACTTACTTTGCAGGCAGCACTCTGCAATACTCTGGGAGATACAATAAGACATAATCTTTGCCCTGTAAGAGCTTAAAATCCAGTTGCTCACATAAAATTAGGGATAGTGAGTTCATGGTTATATAGATGATCCAGTTTAGGAAAGAGAAAACAAAATATTTGAAGATATCTGACTATAGCACCACGAAATGGAAAAGTAGTTTAGTTTTAAGCCCTTACATTAAGAATTCAATTTCTCTTCTTGACAGTTCAAATCTAATCAGATGACATGGTCATCTACATGAGATCCTAGTAGGACAATAAGTCCACTCAGTATATGCTATTTTCTAGTAAGGTCATCTTAGAAAAAGGTAAAAGCAAGCTGTGTTCTTGATTCTTCTAATACTTAAAAAACAAAACAAAAACCAACCAAACAAAAACCATATTCTAAAGTTAGATCAACTACTTAGCTCTTTTAAGAAAAAATAAAGAATTATTCCTTAAATAAAAACTTATCTCAAATAATTAAAAAGTGAAAACACTAAGACCATTTCTTACTTGGATCTAATCATATGTCTTTTTACTTTTCTCTACTTCATTCTCTCTAGTCTCGGGCACAGACTACAGAATTCAAAGTTTACTGAAAAAGTGAAACTGAATGGGAAAGAAGAAATCACTTGAGGCTGGCCGCGGTGGCTCACGCCTGTAATCTCAGCACTTTGGGAGGCCGAGGAGGTGCATCAACTGAGGTCAGGAGTTCGAGACCAGCCTGGCCAACATGGTGAAATCCCCATCTCTACTAAAAAATACAAAAACTAGCTGGGCATGGTGCCAGGTGCCTGTAATCCCAGCTACTCAGGAGGCTAAGGCAGGAAAATTGCTTACATCCGGGAGGTGGAGGTTGTAGTGAGCCAAGACTGCACCACTGCACTCCAGCCTGGGCACCAAGAATAAAACACTGTCTCAAAAAAAAAAAAACAAAAAAAAGTCACTTGAAAACTCATGACCCCCTTTTAAAAATTTTTAGTTTTCTGGTAGAAGGGGTAAAAAACATCAAATCTGCAAATTATATATAAGTGTATTATGTTTCACACTCTCTTGAGGATCAAAAAAAGTCTGAATAGACAGAAACAGATAAACTTGGTAGATGGTTCTGACGCTACTTGATAAAATCTCTAAAAGGTCATAGTAATAAAACCTCCGTAAGCGTTTAAAGCCTACTACATTTAAAGTTAAAACTGAAGCATATCAAAAACAATTCAGCATTCTTTAAAGTTCTTACCACAATCATTTCTGAAGGCTCTAATACAAGACAATCACATCCTCTTTTTCCTCCAAACTGCTTACCAAAACTATAAAAACAGAAAAACAATTTCTTTAGCAAAGGTTATTAATAAAATATATCAATATAGGAAAAAAAGCAACAAAAAAAGCCCTGAGATGTTAGCCAAGAAATTCTGATCCTGTCACTTATATTAAGATTTTCTAAAAAAGAAAGGAAAAAAAAAAGAAAACTTTCTCAATTTCCCAGACATAACAGATCTCAATATAATACTACATGAAAATTCTTTTTAAACTTCTGCCTTTAACTAGTCCCTAAAATTAGTTATAAAAGATACCGATCTAATCTCAAATTTTTAACATCTGTCAATATATGTTGAACAAAGGAAAAAAATACACTTAATAAAAATCTCATAAAAGTGATAACCTGATTAGGCAATGTTTTATAAAAGTAAATTATTATAATCTTTTGGGAGCAGTATTAAGACAACAGATATTAAAAATAAAAAAACCTTAAAAGATATTCACACTTGAGTAGTCTCTTGGTATCCAACTGGGATTGGTTCCAGAATCTCCAAGGATACAAAAATCTACCAATGCTCAAGCGCCTAACATAAAATGATGTAGCATTTGCATATAACCTATGTACATCCTCCCATATGCTTTAAATCAACTTGAGATTTTTAATAATACCTAATACAGGGGAAATGCTACATAAATAGTTGTTATACTTTATTGCTTAGGGAATAATAACAAAACAAGTCAATATATGCTTAGTAGAGATGCAATCATTCATCTTTTTTTTTCCTCAGGATCAGCAGTTGCTTGAATTAATGATGGATATAAAGTGCCAACTATATATAAAGAAATGTAGTTAGATACAAAGATGACTTTTTAAAAGAAAGTGTTAGAGCCACAGCTCTTTGGAAAAAACTAAAGCTGGACCAGTACTAAAATAAATGTTTTTTATATTCTTGGTCTGAGAAAGATTTCTCAGCATATCAAAAAAGAAAGCAACCACAGAGAAAAAGATACATTTTCATTTTAAAAGATAACCTGAATTTTTTTTAATGGAGAATAAAAAAAAACCCTGTCAACTATACCAAGACACAAATGACTTACATATGAAATATACAGAGCGCACTTAAAATAATGATAAAGCAACCAAAAACATCATTATATGAAAATTTATGAAATTATGAAATTTCATTTCACTAAATATGAAAATTTAGTGCCAGTGTCAGTTAATAAATAAAATACATAAATATTACTCCAAAATAACCAAACAGAAAAAAAAACATTAATTATTCAAACAAAAGAAAATACCAAGAAAAATCTAATAAATAAATAAACCATTTATAAAGAAAATTATACAACTTCACTGATGGGCTAGAAACAAAGCTTAAAGTAACATAGCATATACTTTTATGGGAAGACTAAATATTTAAAAATGTCAATTTCCCAAAGTATAAGGTTCTATACAAATAATAGTTAATAACAAAATTCTAATCAAAATCCAAACAAAGTAACTTTTGAACATAACCAAAAAACCACTTATGTTTTTTGAGACAGCGTCTCACTCTGTGATCACCCAGGCTGCAGTGCAGTGGTGCAATCACCGCTCACTGTAGCCTCGACATCCCTGGGCTCAGGTGATCTTACCATATCAGGCCCAAGTAGCTGGGACTACAGGCATGCACTACCATGCCTGGCAAATTTTTTAAATTTTTTGTAGAGTCAGGGGTTTCATCATTTTCACTATACTGGTCTTGAACTCCTGGGCTCAAGCAATCCACCCACCTTGGCCTCACAAAGTGCTAGGATTACAGGCGTGAGCCACTGCACCAGGCCTCACTTGTATTTTCTTAAGCAGAAGATCTTTATCTTTTGTTTCCCCAAATTCTTGTATCACCTAATACATTTAAAAAAGCAAATCTGTAAAAGTTTGCTTTCATGCAAGATGGAGTAACAGGGACTGGGTTTACTCTCCCACCTGAGGACAAAAACAGAAAACAAAACAAAATACATACAACAACAATTTCAAGACACCAAAAAGAAGGCAGGGCAGGGCTGTAATTCCTGAGGGAGGAAACAAAAAACTAAGATGACTCTTGCAATACACCATTTTACCACCTACAGGCAAGCTCTAGGCTACAATGCAAGAATAGAGAAGCCTAACACAGCCTGACAATTTTGGTGAGTTGAAAAGCTAAGCGTTTTGGGGTGTCGATGACAGGGGAAAGATGCTTAGAATTTGCAAGGCGGTATTCCTGAAAAGAGGGAGCAGCAAAGAGAAAGGGGGAGAGAGAGAAGAAGATTGTGCCTAACAGTATGCAGGAGCGTTTGTGTGCATATATGCTTTGAAGAAAGGTCCTCTTGAGTCTATGAGTGAGTACTGTGGATATGTGAGAACAAACCTAAGAGTCACAGAGGAAATACGACATAATACATGTGGTTCTAGGTAGGGTCCTCAGGAATGTATTTCCTTAGTAACAAAATAAATTAGTCCCACACTAAAGTGCTGAACTTGTGTGAACACATTTAAAAGATAAAGCTAAAAATAATCAAATAGATTCCAATTAGCTAGACTATACATTAGAACAAAACCCAATACTACCTAAAGAGATGCAAAAGCTGGAACCCAGTGACATAAAATTCACAATGACATCAATAAAGAAACAAGCAACAACAACAAACCAGGCATGCAAAGAAACAGGAAAATATAATCCACAACCAAGAGAAAAATCAATCAATAAAAACAGACCCAGAACTATCAGAAGTATGGAAATCAACAGACAATATTATAACAGCTATTTCTATGTATGTTTCATAAATACGACCACAACAGAGAGATATAAAAAAGACCTAATGCAATATTCTATCAAATCATATGCAGACACATAAGGTCTGTTTGTTCCATTTACCAGTAATGTTAAAATTGGTGAGTAGCTTCAGACAGTGTCAACTTGATCCACCGTTTATAAAGTTTCCTCTCAATTCTCCATCTATTAGTTTCAGCACTTTTTTTATCAGTATGTAGATTGAAAGCGTTATTAGAGCTATTAAAATACGTATTTTATATTTTGATCATTCTTTCTGAATTTATTAGCTGGGGGGCACTAATATAAAGAAAAACTCTCAACTATTTGAGTTCCTAGAACTACTGTTTATATAAAGTGAATTCACTGTATATAAAGTGAATCCTATAAAAAAGTTTCAGAAATATATTAATTTAGCAAGATTGAAGAATACAAGCACAATACCCAAAAATCAATTGTTTCATTGTATATTAGCAACAATCAGAAAATAAAATCTTTTGACTCCATTAAAAATAGAATAAAAATGATACATTTATCAAAATACATACAAGACTTCTACAAAGCTACAAATTTAAAAACTATGAAACAATGCTGAGAAAAATTGAAGAAGACCTGATTAAAAAGAGATATATCTTGTTTATGCATTAAAATGGCAATTCTCTCCAAAGTGTTCTACAAATTCAATACAATCACACTAAAAATCCCAGAAAGTCGTCTTGGAGGACTGACATAATGACCCTAAAATTTACATGGAAATGTAAAGAGCCTAAAATAGCTAAAACTACTTTGGAAAATAAGAACAAAGTTGAAATATTTATAATATCAGATTTTGACACACTATTAAAGCTAGAATACTCAATGTGGTATTTGATCAACTTATAGATCAATAAAACAGGATAGAGAGAACAAAAGGAGACCCAAACATACATGTTCAACTGATTTTTGGCAAAAGTACCAAAGGAATTCAATGGGAAAAGATAATCTTCCCTATAAATGGTGGGGAACAACCAGATACCAATACAGAAGAAACAAACGCAGTGAGGGATGGAGCTCTTAATATAACACCATAAACAAAAATTAATTATAAGTGGATCAGAGTCGGGCATAGTGGCTCACGCCTGTAATCCCAGCACTTTGGGAGGCAGAGGCTAGCAGATAGCTTGAGCTCAGGAGTTCGAGACCAGCCTGGCCAACATGGCGAAACCTCGTCTCTACAAAAAACAAAAAAATCAGCCCGACATGATGGCACATGCCTGAAGTCCCAGTTACTCGGGAGGATAAGGCAGGAGAATCACTTGTACCTGGGAGGTCCAGGCTGCAGTGAGTCATGAGCATGCCACTGTACTCCAGCCTGGGTGACAGAATGAGACTCTGTCTCAAAAAAGAAAAAAAAAAAAAAAAAAAAAGGATCAAAGACACAAATTTAAAAATTAAAACTAAAATATAACAATAAAATTTTTGGACATGCCCTATATCAGAAAGTTCCCTTCTGTATGTCTAGTTTGTTCAAAGACTTTATCCTGAATGAGTTTGATTTTTCCCAGATGCAGTTTTTTTTTCTGCATTTACTGAAAGGATCATGTGGTTTTTGCCTATTATTTTATTAATGAAGTATATCATATGAACTGACTTACAAATGCCAAACCAACCTTCCATTTCTGGGATAATCCCAACTTGGTCATGGTATAAAATACTTTAAATATAAACCAGGATTCCGTTTCCTGTTATTTGGTAACAATTTCTGCATGTATATTCATGAGGAATAATAATCTGGAATTTTCTTTTCTTGTGATCTTTGCCTACTACTGGCAGCAGTAACACTGGACTCATAGAAATTAGCTGAAAGCATTTTCTGTACCCTTACCCTAATACAAACTCTTTTGGAATGTAAGTAATAATGCTTCTTATGTTTGAAAACATTCAGCTGTAAAGTTATCTGGGTCTACACTGCTCTCTGTACTCAGTTTCTTTTTTTTTTTTTTTTGAGCCTTTTTTTGTTATGTATGTCTTCGCAAGATTTGCCCAAGTTATTGATAGCAAGTTGATCATAAATTTCCTTTGTAGGCTGGGCGAAGTGGATCACCTGAGGTCAGGAGCTCGAGACCAGCCTGGCCAACATGGTGAAATCCCGTCTTTACTAAAGATACAAAAATTATCTGGGCGTGGTGGTATGCACCTGTAATCTCAGCTACTCAGGAGGCTGAGGCAGGAGAATCACTTGAACCCAGGAGGCGGACGTTGCAGTGAGCCAAGATCATGCTATTGCACTCCAGCCTGGGTGACAAGAGCAAAGCTCTGTCTCTACACACACACACACACACAAAAAATCCTTTGTAATATTTTTCTTTAGGATGGTAACGTCCCCTCTTTTATGCCTGATTTTGGAAATTCGCATCTTTTTTTTTTTTTTCATGGTCAGTCTAACTCAAAGTTTATTAACTTTTGTTAACCTTTTGAAAGAACCAACTTTGTGTTTCAATGATGTTTCTCTATTATTTTTCTTGTGTTTATTTCACTGATTTCCACTGGAACCTTTCTTGAGCTTGCTTTTGAGTATATTCTGTTCTTTTCATTCATAAGATGGAAACTTAAGATGACTGGATCAAAACCATTTTTTTCTCATAAACATGATCTAAATTTCCCTGAAAGTATTGCTTTAGCTGCATCCCATAAATTTTAATGTGGGTTCACTTCCACTGAGTTCAAAATATTTTCTTCTAATTTCTCTTGTGAAGTCGTCCTTGGTCCATTTATAAATATGTTATCTAAATTCTCATATTTCTTTCTGATACTGATTTATAATGGAATTCCATCGTAGTCAGTGGACAAACTTCAAATGATTTCATTCTTTTCAATGTACTGAATTTGTGTTATGTTCCTAGATTATATGCCCTATCTGGAGAATGGCCCATAAATCTTGAAAAAAAGATTATATATCAGATCAAAGTGGTTGGTAATACTCTTCAAGCTCTACCTTTACTAATTTTCAGTCTAGTGGTTCTACTATTGAAAGACTTTTGAAATCACAAACTGTAACTGTTGAACTCCTACTAATCCTTTCAATTCTGTCAGTTTTTACTTCATATATTTTGAAGCTCTGCTGTTAAATATACAACAAAAATTGCTATGTATTTCTAATGTATTAATCCTTTTAACACTATGAAATTTTGCTCCTGGTCTCTAATATTTCTTGTCTTAAAACCTATTTTGACTCAGGCTCTAGTTCTCTCATGAATACAGTTTGCCTGGTATATCTCTCAATCCTTTTCAACTTATTTGTGCTTTTACAGCTGAAGTGTGTTTCCTGTAGACAGCATATAATAGGATTTTGAATTGTCATAGAACCTGATAATCTCTTTTGATTGGAATATTTAGACTATGCACATGTAATGAAATTACTAACTTGTCTGGATTATGTCTACCATTTTCCTATTTTTTAAATGTCTCATCTGTTTTGTTCCTCTGTTCTTCCTGTACTACCATCATCTCTGTCAAATATTTTTGTTTAGTGTCCCATTTTAATTCCTTTGTTGATTTTGTAAATGTTATTTTTGTTGTTTTTTTTTTTAGCGATAGGGTCTCATTCTGTTGCCGAGTTGGAGTGAAGTGGTATGATCATGGCTCACTGTAGCATTAAACTCCTGGGCTCAAGCTATCCTCTTGCCTCAGCCTCTTGAGTAGCGAGGACTACAGTTGTACACCACCACACATGTTTTCTTGTGGAGACAAGGGTCTCCCTGTGTTGACAAGAAGATCTCAAACTCCTGGCCTCAAGTGATCCTCTGGCCTTGGCCTCTCAAACCACTGGTATTACAGGCATGAGCCATTGTACCTGGCTGATTTTTGCTATATTCTTGATGGATCTGTGGGATTGCAATATGCTTCAGGAACAAGCAAAGGTGGTCCACTCTCACCACTTCCAATGAACACCATACTGGAGATTCTCGCCAGTATAATAAGGCAAGAAAATACATTAAAGGCATATAGACTGGAAAAAAAGAAATGAAACTATGTTTATCATAGTAGACTGATCCTGTAAATAGAAAATTTTAAGGAATCTACAAATATAAACTACTAGATCTAACAAAAGATTATATCAAGGTCACAGTATATAAGATCGATATGCAAAAGCCAACTGTATTTCTATATACTAGCAATGAATAAAATGAAAATGAAATTAAGATACAATTCCATTCATAATCCTATTAAGAATAAAATATTTGGAAATGATTTAACAAAAGTATAAGACTTATACACTGAAAAATACAAAATATCACTGAAAGAAATAAAAGATAAATATATGCAGAAGCAACCCATGTTCATAGGCTGGAGACACAATACAGTTAAGACTGCAGTTCTCCCCAAATTAATCTATAGATTCAAATCATTTCCTATCAAAACCCCGACAGGCTTTATGGTATAAACTGACAAGCAGATCCTTAAATGTATATAAATATACAAAAACCTAAAATAGCCAAAGCCATTATAAAAATGAACAAAGTTGTAAGACTTACTGGATTTGAAGTTACAATAAAGTTATAATAATCAAGATAGTCAGGATTGGTACCAAGATAGAAAAATATTTAAATGAGATAGAACAAACGGTCCAGAAAACAAACACACACATTTATGGTTAACTGATTTTGAATAAAGGTACCAAGGCAATTCAATGGGCAAAAAAACCCAGCCGTTTCAATAAACTGTGCTGGGTAAAATGAATATGCAAATATCCATATGCAAAAATATATATATACAAACAAAACAAAAAATTAACTCACAATGGATCACAGACCAAAATGTAAGAACTAAATTTTAAAAATTCTAGAAAAAGCTGTAAGATTAAATAACCGTGAGGTTGGTTTAGTCAAAGATTTCTTCGCTATGACACCAAAAGTTCTATTCTCAAAAATAAACCTTAAATTATATATCATCAATATTAAAGTTTTATGCTTCAAAAGACACTATTAAGAAGTCACAGACTGGCTAGGCACGGTGGCACATGCCTGTAATCCCAGCACTTTGGGAGGCTGAAGTGGGCGGATCACTTGAGGTCAGGAGTTGAGGCCAGCCTGGCCAACATGGTGCAACCCCATCTCTACTAAAAATACAAAAATTAGCCAGGCATAGTAGTGGGCACTTGCAATCTCAGCTACTCGGGAGGCTAAGGCAGGAGAACTGCTTGAACCTGGGAGGCAGAGGTTGCAGTGAGCTGAGATCACGCCATGGCACTCCAGCCTGGGCAGCAGAGAAAAACTCCATCTAAAAAAAAAAAAAAAAAAAAAAAAAGCCACAGGAAAGAGAAAATATATGTAAAATATATGAGAGACATAGAACTTGGATCCAAAATACATACATTCTTACTACTTGATAAGACAGCACAATTTGGACAAAATGTCTGAACAGACATTTCACCAAAGAAGATACAGGAATGTCTAGTAAGCACATAAAAAGATCCCCTACATCACTCCTCACTACTGAACTACAAATCAAAATCACAGTAAGATACTGTTAAATATACCCCAGAATGGCAAATAATATAGAAGATTGTGAATACCACGTGGTGGTCAGAATGTAAAATGGTACAGTCATTTTGTAAACAATTTGGTTTTTTCCCAAGAAGGTAAACACGTACTTATATAACATAGCAATTCCACTCCTACATATCTATAATAAAGAAGTGAAAACACATGGCCATATAAAGACTTTTATGTAAATTTTGATAGAAGCATTTTTGTGACAGCCCCAAATTAAAACAACTAAAATTTTCAAATTTTTTAAATCTTCTGAATGGACAAAACGCAGTATCAACAAAGAATTAAAGACAATGTTGCATTATTTTAAAAAATGGACATGCTAGAATTGATATGTGCTAAAACATGGGTGAGCCATAAAAACATTATGCTACATGAAAAAAACTAGATTAAAACTATACAACATATTCCATTTACAGAAAATAGCAGAAAATGTAAACCACTCTCTCTATATATGTAAAATACTCTCTCTCCAGAAAGCCGAACCGTGGTTGTCTGATAATGAAGGTGTGGAAAGTAGAGATTACAAAGGGGCAACCAGATAAAGGTCATCTACGAAAAATTTAGAGATAAGATTATACTTGGTGAAAAGCTGAATGAATGCTTCTAACTCCCCACATCTTCATCCCCAACTACTTTTTTTTTTTTTTGGAGAGGGAGTCTCGTTCTGTCATCCAGGTTGGACTGCAGTGGTGCAATCTCCACTCACCGCAACCTCTGACTCCCAGGTTCAAGCAATTCTCGTGCCTCAGCCTCCCGAGTAGCTGAGATTACAGGTACATGCCACCACCACACCCAGCTAATTTTTGTATTTTTAGCAGAGTCGAGGTTTCACCACTTTGGCGAGGCTGGTCTCAAACTCCTGACTTCAGGTGATCCACCCGCCTCGGCCTCCCAAAGTGCTGGGATTACAGGTGTGAGCCACCATGCCTGGCCCCCAACTACTTTTTATTAATAGACTGAGAACAAGGATGTTTGCTCCACTCTGTCACAACAATGTACTATAGCTTTTCCCTAGTACAATAGGAAAAAGAAAAGGCTTTCAGATCAGAAAAATAAGAAGTGAAGCTGTGTATTCACAGATGACAAGATCGCTTATGTACAAAAACACTGAAAAAAAAAAAACAACAGCAATTAGAATAAGTGATTTAATAAGGTTGCAAGATGTAAGATCAGCATATACAGTATCTCTACACTGAAAACTGCAAAACATCACTGAGAGAAATTAAAGACCTAAATAAATGGAGTGACGTACCTCATTCATGGTTTAAAAGAACCACCTATTAAGATGTTCACTTCTCCCTAAACTGGTTTATAGATTCAGTGCATTCCCAATCAAAACCCCAGCAGGTATTTTTGTTTTTAATTGACAAATTGATGCTAGAAATCATATGGAACTGCAAAGAACATATGAAAACAAATAACCAAACAATTTTCATGAAGGGGGAGGATCCATACTGTAAAGTCCTCTGAGCTGGCTGCACATGGTCAAGCCATCCTGACACCCCCCACCCCACCCCCACCTTGTGATGATGTACTTTGTGATATTCTCCATCCTTCAGAATGTACTTTGTAAACATCCATTCCCCAACTGCAAAAATTGCTCCTACCACCACCACCTATCCCAGACCTGTAAGAACTAATGATAATCCCACCACCCTTCGCTGACTCCTTTCTTGGACTCAGCCCACCTGCACCCAAGTGAATAAACAGCCTTGTTGCTCACACTAAACCAGATCAGGTGGTCGCTTATATGGAGGCACGTAACATTTGGTGCCAAAAACCCAGGACAGGGGAACTCCTTTGGGAGATCGGTCCCCTGTCCTCACACTCCTTCCGTGAGGAGATCCACCTATGACCTTGGGTCATCAAACCAGCCAGCCCAAGGACCATCTCACCAATTTCAAATTGGTAAGTGGTTCTTCACACTCGGGTAAGCAGTTTTTTCGGTCTCTACCTAACCTCTCTCGCCTCCCTTCAATCTCTCTCTTTTCAATTTCAGTTTCTCTCCCCTCCTGGTAGAGACAAAAAGGAGACACACTTCATCCGTGCATTCAAAAACTCTGACATCAGTTACTGACTTGGGAAGACAGTCTTCCCTTGGTGTCTGATCACCGCGGGGACGCCTACCTTGATCATTCACCCACATTCCCTTGGTGGCAGGTCAACTGCGGGGACACCTGCTTTGGCTGCTCACCCACATTACAGCCCAGGACTCAGTCAGGGATGCCTACTGGAAGCAGACCTCACACCCGGTCTGGCTTACAGTTTAATTTAGCAATTAGCTCTCCCCCACATGCCCAATAACTTTCTCTTAGAGACGTGGCTAGAGCTGAAGACATAGTCAGGGTACATGTGCCTTTTTCTCTATCAGACCTTTCCCAAATCAGCCAGCGTTTAGGGTCTTTCTCTGATATCAGACTCCACTAAACATATACAGTGTAGAGCTGCCCACCTCCATTTCTCCATGTCTCTACCTTCTCTTTAAACTTACCTTCTCCACTATGGGCAACCTTCCGCCATCCATTCCTCCCTCTCCCCCCTTAGCCTGTGTTCTTAAAAACCTAAAACCCCTTTGACTAACACCTGACCTAAAACCTAAACGTCTTATTTTTTTCTGTAATACCACTTGGCCCCAATACAAACTCGACAATAGTTCCATGTGGCCAGAGAATGGCACTTTCAATTTGTCTATCCTACAAGACCTAGATAATTTTTGTTGAAAACTGGGCAAATGGTCTGAGGTGCCTTATATCCAGGCATTTTTTCCACTTCGCTCCCTCCCTAGCCTCTGCTCCCAAGTCAACTCGTCCCAGATTTTTCTTCTTTCTCTCCCATCTGCTCCTTTCGGTCTCCGCTCCAAGCTCAGAGTTCTCTGAATCCTCCTTCTCCACTGACCCCTCTGACCTCTCTCCTCCCCCAGCCGCTCCATGCCAGGCTGAATCGGGTCCCAATTCTTCTGCAGCCTCTGCCCTCCTACCCTATAACCCTTCTATTACCTCCCCACCTCACACCTGGTCTGGCTTACAGTTTAATTTAGCAATTAGCTCTCCTCGACCTGCCCAACAATTTCCTCTTAGAGAGGTGGCTGGAGCTGAAGGCATAGTCAGGGTATGTGTGCCTTTTTCTCTATCAGACCTTTCCCAAATCGGCCAGTGTTTAGAGTCTTTCTCATCAGACTCCACTAAATATCTACAGGAATTCCAATATCTAACTCAGTCCTACAATTTAACCTGGAGTGACTTAAATGTCATCCTGACCTCTCCCCTCTCCCCAGAAGAACAAGAAAGAGTTTACTTTCTAGCCCAGTCCTACGCAGATACCCGCTGGCTTCATGAGCCAGGCTTCCAAGAGGGCACCAGGGCAGTTCCCCGAGAGGATCCCCATTGGCAATACCAGACGGACTCCCCATGTTAAAGATAGGCAAGATTACATGGTCTCCTGCCTAGTCGAGGGGCTCAAAAAGGCAGCATACAAACCTGTTAATTATGACAAGCTAAAGGAAACTACCCACAGTAAAGATGAAAACCCAGCCCAGTTCATGGCCCGCTTAGCAGCTGCCCTTAAACATTTTACAGCCCTAGACCCAGAGGGGCCAGAAGGCTGCCTTATCCTTAATACACATTTTATCACCCAATCCACTCCTGACATTAGGAAAAAATTCCAAAAGTTGGATTCCGGCCCTCAAACCCCACAACAGGATTTAAACAACCTCACCTTCAAGGTGTTCAGTAACAGAGAAGAAGTCGCCAAGAAGCAACGTATCTCTAAATTACAGCTACTTGCCTTCACTGTAAGACAATCAATCCCCAGCCATGTCTCCAGCATACAAAACCTTCAGAACATCCAAGCCACAGCTCCCAGGGGCTCCATCGAAACCTCCTTGTGGACCTTGCTTCTAATGCCAAAAGCGTGGCCACTGGGCCTCAGAATGCCTGCAGCCTGGGATTCCTCCTAAGCTGTGCCCTGCCTGTGTGGGCCCCCATTGGAAGTCGGATTGTCCAACTCACATCGCCACTGCTCCTAAAGCTCCTAGAACTCAAACCCAATGTTCCTTGGCCAACTCCTTCCCAGATCTCTTGGCCTAGTGGCTGAAGACTGACGCTGCCCAGTTGCCTTGAAGCCCCCTGGACCATCATGGACACCGAGCTTCCAGTAACTCTTACAGTGGAGGGTAAGTCCATCCCCTGTTTAATCGATATGGGGGCTACCCACTCCACATTACCTTCTTTTCAAGGGCCTGTTTTCCTTGCCCCTGTAATTGTTGTGGGTACTGACGGCCAGGCTTTAAGAACCCTTAAAACTTCCCAACTCTGGTGCCAACTTGGACAACATTCTTCTATACACTCTTTTTTAGTTATTCCCACCTACCCAGTTCCTTTATTAGGCCGAGACAGACATTTTAACTGAATTAACTGTTTCTCTGACTACTTCTGGACTACAGCCACACCTCACTGCTGCCCTTTTACCCAATTCAAGGCTCCTCTGAATCCTCCTTTCGTGTCTCCCTACCTTAATCCAAAAGTATGGGATACCTCTACTCCCTCCTTGGTGACCAATCAGGCACCCCTTACCATCCCATTAAAACCTAATCACCCTTATCCCACTCAATGCTAGTACCCCATCCCACAACAGGCTTTAAGAGTTTAAAGCCTGTTATCACTTGCCTGTTACAGCATGGCCTTTTAAAACCCACAAATTCTCCTTACAACTCCCCTATCCTACCTGTCCAGAAACCAGACAAATCTTATAGGCTGGTTCAGGATCTTCGCTTTATTAACCAAATTGTCTTACCTATCCATTCTGTGGTGCCAAACCCATATACTCTCCTATCCTCAATACCTCCCTCCACAACTCATTATTCCGTCCTCGACCTCAGAGATGCTTTCTTCACTATTCCTTTGCACCCCTCATCCCAACTTCTTTTTGCTTTCACATGGACTGACCCTGACAGCCACAAATCTCAGCAACCCACCTGGACTGTACTGTTGCAAGGCTTCAGAGACAGCCTCCATTACTTTAGTCAAGCTCTTTCTCATGATCTACTTTCTTTCCGTCCATCTGTTTCTCACCTTATTCAATATATGGACGACCTTCTCCTCTGCAGCCCCTCTTACGAATCTTCCCAACAGGACACCCTCCTGCTCCTTCAACATCTATTCTCAAAGGGGTATCGCATATCCCCCTCTAAAGCCCAGATTTCTTTCCCATCTGTTACCTATCTCGGCATAATCCTTCATCAAAACGCAAGTGCTTTCCCTGCTAACCGTGTCCGGCTAATCTCCGAAACCCCAACCCCTTCTACAAAGCAACAACTCCTTTCCTTCCTAGGAAAGGAAGTTTCCTAGGCGTGGCTGCATACTTTCACCTTTGGATACCAGGTTTTGCCATCCTAACTAAACCACAGTATAAACTCACAAAGGGAAACCTGACTGACCCCATAGACCCTAAGTCCTTACCCCGTTTTCATTCCTTAAAGACAGCCCTAGAAACAGCTCCCACATTAGCACTCCCTAACTCGTCCCAATCCTTCTTCTTACATACAGCTGAAAAACAAGGATGTGCAGTTGGAGTTCTCTTACACAGGAACCAGGCCCACGACCTGTAGCCTTCCTATCCAAACAACTTAACCTCACAGTTCTAGGCTGGTCCTCATGTCTATGTGCAGTGGCAGCCACTGCTTCAATACTTCTAGAGGCCCTCAAGATCACAAACCATTCCCCACTTACTCTCTACAACTCTCATAACTTTCAAAATCTATTTTCCTCCTCACACTTGGAGCATATACTTTCTACCCAACTCCTCCAACTATACTCACTATTCATTGAAACTCCCACAATTACCATTGTTCCTGGCACAGACTTCAACCTGGCCTCTCACCTTATACCTAGCACCAAACCTGAACCTCATGACTGTATCTCTTTAATCCATATGGCATCCTCCCCATTTCCCCATATTTCCCTCTTTCCTGTTCCTAATCCAGACCACACTTGGTTTACTGATGGTAGTTCTTCAAGGCCCAATCGTCAGTCACCGGCAAGGGCAGGCTATGCTGTAGTGTCTTCCACATCTGTCACTGAAGCTACTGCCCTGCCCGCTTCTACTACCTCTCAACACGCCGAACTCATTGCTTTAACCGAGGCTCTCACCCTTGCAAAGGGACTACATGTCAATATCGACACTAATTCCAAGTATGCCTTCCACATCCTACATCACCATGCTGTTATATGGGCAGAAAGAGGTTTTCTCACCACACAAGGGTCTTCCATCATCAACGCTTCCTTAATAAAAATCCTCCTTAAGCCTGCTCTACTGCCCAAGGAAGCTGGAGTCATTCACTGCAAGGGGTATCAAAGGTCACCAGATCCCACTGCTCGAGGCAACGCCTATGCTGATAATGCAGCAAGTATTCCCAGATCTGTCCCTCACAGCCAGTTTTTTTTTTTTCCTTCTCATCTATCACTCCCACCTATTCTCCCACTGAAACTATTACCTATCAATCCCTTCCTATTCAAGTCAAATGGTTCATGGATCAAGGAAAATTCCGCCTTCCTGCCTCACAGGCTCATTCTATCTTATTGTCCTTTCATAGCCTTTTTCATATGGGTTACAAGCCAATGGCCCATCTCTTAGAACCTCTCATTTCTTTTCCATCATGGAAATACATCCTCAAGGAAACTACTTCTCAGTGTTTCATCTGCTACTCTACCACCCCTCAGGGATATCTCAGGCCCCCTCCCTTTCCTACATATCAAGCTCGAGGATTTGCCCCCACCCAAGACTGGCAGATTGACTTTACCCATATGCCCCAAGTCAAAAAACTAAGATACCTTTCAGTCTGGGTAGATACATTCACTGGATGACTAGAGGCCTTTCCCACAAGATCTGAGAAGGCCACCATGGTCATTTCTTCCTTTCTGTCAGACATAATTCCTCGGTTTAACCTTCCCACCTCTATACAGTTCGATCATGGACCAGCCTTCATTAGTCAGGTCACTCAAGCAGTCTCCCAGGCCCTCAGCATCCAGTGGAACCTTCATTCCCCCTACCGTCCTCAATCTTTGGGAATGGTAGAAAGAACTAATATACCTTACCAAACTCAGCCTCCAAATTAAAAAAGACTGGACAGTACTTTTACCATTTGCCCTCCTTAGAATTAGAGCCTGTCCTCAAGAAGCTATAGGGTATAGTCCATTTGAACTTTTATATGTATGTACTTTCTCGTTGGGTCCCAACCTCATGCCAGACACCAGGCCTCTAGGCAACTATGTTCCAGTCCTCCAGCAGGGCAGACAGGAAATTCGCCAGGCTGCTAATCTTCTCTGGCCTACTCCAGATTCCCAGACATATGAAGACATCCTAGCTGGACGATCAGTTCTTGTTAAGAATCTGACCCCTCAAACTCTATAACCTTGACGGACCAGATCCTACTTAGTTATCTATAGTACCCCAACTGCCGTCCGCCTGCAGGACCCTCCCCTTTGGGTTCACCGTTCTAGAATAAAGCTGTGTCCGTTGGACAGCCAGCCTGATCTCTCCTCTTCCTTCTGGAAGTCGCAAGTACTCTCCCCTACTTCCCTTAAACTCACTCACATTTCTGAATAACAGTAATAACCCTTATGAGCCTAACACATCCCTTCATTCTATTAGAGGTCTATTCGTCCTTACCCTACTTTTTGCAACATGGCTTTATGCAGTCACCCCCACTAGTTCGACGGCACCCCAAAAACTTGTCATCCCTACTATCTTCTGTCAAGTCATACTCCTAGTCACCATTCTCAACTACTCGTAAATGCCCTGCCCTTGTTTAGACTGCCGCTTTACACTTTTCCTCCAAACCATCATAACTGATTATCTCCTGGTTTTACCTCAAACCACCACCCTTAACTCTCTTGGAGTGGATAGATCTTCAGTGGTAAGGTACACTCCAATTCTTCTATCCTGATGAAGTCCTTTTTTATTAACTTTTCTACTCACTCTTATCCTTGTCCCTATTCTCCACTCTCTACCTCTCCCTAGTTACCTCCAGCATACTATCAATCACACCCCACTCTCTCCTCCCTGCCTCCAATCCTTCTCTAGCAAAGAATTGTTGGCTATGTGTTTTCCTTTCTTCCTGCTCTTACACAGCTGTCCCCACTCTACAAGCCAACTGGGCTACCTCTCCTGTCTCCCTGCACTTCCAAACCTCCTTTAATAGCCTTCATCTTTACCTGCCTGTGGAACTTCTTTACTTTCTGGACAGATTTGGTGAGAATTCCCCAGACATTTCACACCAACAAGCTGCCACACTACTCCGCATCTACTTATGGCACCTTTCTCCTTATGTCAATTCCACCCCTCCCATATTTGACCATAGGGGTGTCAATTCCACCCCTCCCTAATATGTGACACCCCTCACATATTAGGGGTGTCAATTCCACCCCTCCCAACATACAAACAACTATCCCTGTTACCGTTCCTTTATGCATCTTCCGACAACAGCCTACTGGAATTCTTTTAGGCAACCTTCCACGTCCAAATGTTCCTTTACTCTTTATCTCCAGAACCCAGTCACACACATTAACAAACAGATGGGAGCATTCCAACTTCGCATTACTGATAAGCCCTCTATCATTATTGACAAACTAAACAACATTGGCAGTCACTATTGTTTAAGAAGACACCTACCTTGCATCTCACTCCATCCTTGGCTATGCTCACCCTGCTCGTCTGACTCTCCTCCTGGCCCCTCCTCTTGCTTGCTTATAACCAGCCCCATGAATAGCAGTGAAAGGTTATTCACAGACACTGCACTTTCTCATACACCATGAGAACAGAACCTCTCCCTCTACGCAGTTGCAACATCAATCCCCATTACAACCTCTAATGGCTGCTGCCCTTGCTGGATCTCTAGGATTTTGGGTGCAGGATTCCTCTTTGAGTACACCCTCTCACCTTTTCACTTTACATTTCCAGTTCTGCCTGACACAAGGTCTCTTCCTTTTATGTGGCTCTTCCACCTACATGTGCCTACCTGCCAACTGGAAGGGCACATGTACTGTAGTCTTTCTTACCCCCAAAATCCAGTTTGCAGATGGTCCCCCTCATGACACCAACACGACAAAAAGAGTCATCCCACTAATCCCTTTACTTGTGGGCCTAGGACTTTCTGCCTCCACTACTGGACTTGGAACTGGAATAGCAGGCATCTCAACCTCTGTCACAACATTCTGCAGCCTCCCTAATGACTTCTCTGCTAGCATTACAGACATATCACAAACTTTATCTGTCCTCCAAGCTCAGGTTGAATCTTTAGCTGCAGTTATCCTCTAGAACCGCTGAGGTCTCAATTTACTCACTGCTGAAAAAGGACTCTGTATATTTCTTAATGAAGAGTGTTGTTTTTACTTAAATTAATGTGGTTTGGTATATGATAACATCAGAAAACTCAAAGATAGAGCTCAAAAACTCAAAAATCAGGCAACTAATTATGCTGGACCCATTTGGCTACTCTCTAACTGGGTATCCTGGCTTCTTCCGATCGTTAGTCCTCTAATACCTATGCTCCTCCTTCTCTTATTCAGGCCTTTAGTCTTCCGATTAATCTCTCAATTCCTATGAAACTGCATCCAGGCTATCACTAATCACTCTATACGACCAATGCTGCTTTTAACAACTGTACAACATCACCCCTTACCCCAACATCTTAGTTCAGTCTAATCTCTCCCACTTTAGGTTCCTGTGCTGCCCCTAATCCCGCTCAAAGCAGCCCTGAGAAACCTTGCCCATCATCCCTCCATACCGCCCTCAAAATTTTCACCCCAAGTTTTCACTACTCTTTTTCATTTTATTTCTTCATTATTAACACAAAAAGATAGGAATGTAAGGTCCTCTGAGCTGGCCGCGCCATGGTCAAGCCGTGGTGACATTCACCCAGTCCCCACCTTAGGGCCATTTACTTAAGGCTTCTTGAATTTGTGTTTTCCCCTGGCCATAGTTATTCATATTGGCTCAGAATAAATCTCTTTAAAATATTTTACAGAGTTTGGTTTTCCTGTTTGTACTTTGTGATATTCCCCATCCTTGTGAATGTACTTTGCAACATTCCTCCCTGCCCTTGTGAATGTACTTTGCAACATTCCTCCCCCACTCTTGTGACAATATACCCTCCCTGCCCTTGTGAAAGTATTTTGTAACATCCTCCCCACCTTTGTGAATGTGCTTGGTAACATCCTCCCAGTCCTTGAGAATGTACTTTGTAATATCCATCCCCTGCCAGCAAAAAATTGCTCCTAACTCCACCACCTATCCCCAACCTCTAAGAACCAATGATAATCCCACCACCCTTCACTGACTCCTTTCTCAGACTCGGCCCACCTGCACCCAAGTGAATAAACAGCCTTGTTGCTCACACTAAGCCTGCTCAGGTGGTCTCTTACATGGATGCACACAACACATATCACCTGATTTCATGATTATAAAACTACAGTAATCAGGATAATGTGGTACTGGCATCAAGATAGAAAAATACATGAAACAAAAAGTTGGGAAATATACCCACAAATACACAGTCAATTAAATTCTAATAAAAGTGAAAAGGCAATCTAGAAGAGAAAAAATATTTTTATCAATAAATGGTGCTGGAACAATTGAGGATGCACAGGCAAAAAGATAAAATTAGATCCACACCTCATATCATATACAAAAATTGGTTTAAATAGATCACAGACCCAAATAGATCACAGTAAAAGCTAACACTGTAAAACTCCCAGGAAAAATAAATTATAGAAAATTATTTGCAACCTTGGGTTAATGGCAGATTTTACATATGACCCCCAAAACACAGTCCATTCAGGGGAAAAAAAATGATAAACTGAACATCAAAATTAAGTACTTCTGCTCTTTGAAACACAATTAAGAGGGAAAATACAATCCACAGACAGGGAGAAAATATTTGCAAATTGTATCCCTGTTAAAGACTTGTATATAGCATACAAAAACTTTTGAAGCACATATAGAACTTCTGAAGCACAAAATAAGAATTTTATTCTCAAAAATGGGTCAAAGGCTCAAAGAGACACTTCATAAAAGATATGAACTGTCATGCACTGCCAGTGAGAATGAAAATGATACAACTTTGGAGAAGAGTAAGGCACTTTCTTAAAGGTTAAACATGCATCTACCATATAACCTAGTATTGCTAAGTATTTTTCAAAATATATGAAAGTATATATTCACATAAACACAATCTAGCCATCGACTCCTATATATTATGCAGAGAGATGAAAGTATATGGCCATATATACCTTGTACACAAATGTCCACAACAACATTCTTTGTAAAATAGTTAATAACAGGCAACAATTCAAATGTCCATCAGCAGTTGAATGCTAGGCAAATAGTGGTACATCCATATAAACTAACAATAAAATCCTAAATCTCAATTGACTAAATGGACCCCCTCTTGGCCAAGGGGACCTCAGAGAAACCTTGAAACTGAGTTCCCAGCCATGATGGGAAGGGAGGTCAGACATGCCTTGTTATATTGTCTCTATTGTGGAGTTTAGACACAACTGATGAGCATTAATTGTTTTTTAAAACAGAGATCATAAGACTGACAAAACAGACCCTTTGTGGCAATAAGATGCCAAATTACAAATAAGACCTAAGGCCATGCATGGCAAGGATTAAGTCACACCTGCAGACGAACAATCTCAATGAACAGGTCATTTTATTGTAACTGACTTGGACATAGCATTCTTAACTTAAACATTCCTTTCTGCTGATTTCAAGTTTTCAACAGAGCCTTACTCCTTTAACCAATTAAGAATCTCTGGATCCACCTATAATCTATAACCCCCTGCTTCAAGACATCCTGCCTTTTTGGGCCAAACTAATTGTATCCCTTCCACATGCTGATTTGTGTCTTTGCCTCTTAACTCCTGCCTCCCTAAACTGTAGAAAACCAAACTGTAACCCAACCACCTTAGGGCCACTTACTCAAGGCTTCCAAATTTGTATTTTCCCCTGGCCATGGTTATTCATATTGGCTCAGAATAAATCTCTTTAAAATATTTCACAGAGTTTGGTTTTCCTGTTAACATCCATGAGAGAACACTGCATTAAGAAGAAATGAAATATTGATACAAAACCTCAAAATCATTTCACTCAGTGCAAGAAGCTGAATGAGAAAAGAGTACATACTGTATGTTTCACCTTACACAAACATTTTAGAACATGTAAACTAATCTACACTGACGAAAAATGAGTAATGGCCTGGGGACCAAGGAAGGGAGCAGGGAACTGAGAGGAAAGTTTACAAAATTGCATGAGGAAACTTTTTCTAGTGATAGAGCATATTATCTTTGTAATACTGGTGGTTTTAAATGTGTTTATATATGCCAAAGCTTATCAAACTGTATACTGTAAATCGTGCCGTTTAGTGCATGTCAGTTATACTTCAATAAAGTTTTAAAAATAAATAAAAACGCAAGCCAAATTAATGGGATAAAATGGTTAACAGATAGCTTGCATCCTGGATGTAGTAAGATTCTTACAGAATAATGAAACTGCCTTTGCAAAAGCTATAACCATGAGAAAATTATGACAATGAAGGAGATCTGATCTAACCAATACCCATCTTACCTTTAACCTCTAAACTGCCCTCAATCATTCCTTGGCCCTGGCCACCCTAACTTTGGGAGACATATATAGTTTAAACGATAATAGCCCTTCCCCAAAACTAAATCGCTTTTGTAAAGCTAATGAAAGAAAGACCATCAGATTACAAGGATGAGGAGCCTGAATTCTGCTAAGGTGTACACATAAATGATTACTAGTCATTATTTCAAAAGTCACAAGATTTGCAACTCAATTACTCCTGCAAGTAACAGTGCTATTGTAGAATTTGAGATTGGCCTGTTGAGATGTCTTTTCAGGTTTTTAGCATTTCTGATGATTCACCAGTGGCCACCAGGACCCACAGACCTCCCACTGACCAGTCCTGTGGCTTCACTCAGAATCCAGATTCCCTGGCCCACCAAACTGTCCTTAAAAAATCCTAACCTCGCCGGGCGCGGTGGCTCAAGCCTGTAATCCCAGCACTTTGGGAGGCTGAGATGGGCGGATCACGAGGTCAAGAGATCGAGACTATCCTGGATAACACGGTGAAACCCTGTCTCTACTAAAAAAATATAAAAAAACTAGCCGGGCGAGGTGGCGGGCGCCTGTAGTCCCAGCCACTCGGGAGGCTGAGGCAGGAGAATGGCGTAAACCCGGGAGGCAGAGCTTGCAGTGAGCTGAGATCTGGCCTCCGGCCACTGCACTCCAGCCTGGGTGACAGAGCGAGACTCCGTCTCAAAAAAAAAAAAAAAAAAAGGCCGGGCGCAGTGGCTCACGCCTGTAATCCCAGCACTTTGGGAGGCCGAGGCGGGTGGATCACCTGAGGTCGGGAGTTCGAGACCAGCCTGACCAACATGGAGAAACCCCGTCTCTACTAAAAATACAAAATTAGCTGGGCCTGGTGGCACATGCCTGTAATCCCAGCTACTAGGGAGGCTGAGGCAGGAGAATTGCTTGAACCTGGGAGGCGGAGGTTGCGGTGAGCCGAGATCGTGCCATTGCACTCCAGCCTGGGCAACAAGAGTGAAACTCCGCCTCAAAAAAAAAAAAAAAAAAAAAAAAAAAATCCTAACCTCCAAATTGTGGAAGAGATGAATTTGAGTGATAAATCCATCTCCCACATGGTGTGGCCAGGCTTGTGTCAATTAAACTATTTATTACAATGCCATGGTCTCAGAGAATTGGTTTTGTCTGTACAAGTGGGCAGGAAGAATCCACTGGACAGTTACAGTAATAAACAACAGGAGTTTACAACAGGCACACACACACAAAACTTAAAGAGATACTTTATTAAAGAAAAAACAGAAAGCAATGGCCAATAAGCATAACGAAAAGTGTTCACCATGATTATTCATCAAAAACATGAAAATTAAAACTGGCACACACATGTGGATATTTGATTTACATAAAAGGTGGTAATGAATGAGTGGGAAAAGGACATCTAGGTATCCCTATGGAAAATGACTCAACATTATACCATGCCCAAAACTCAATTCCAGGTAGACTACAGATTTAACTGTGAAAGGAAAACAAGAAAAGTTCTAGAAAATAAGAAAAAAAAAAAAAATATATATATATATATACACACACACACACACACACACACATATATCTCCATGACCTTGTGAAAGCAAATTATCTTGAGCCTCCCAAATCACTAAGCTAAAGGGAAAAGTCAAGCTGGAAACTGCTTAGGGGAAAGTTGCCTCCCATTCTATTCAAAGTCACCCCTCTGTTCCCTGAGATAAATGCATATCTGATTGCCTCCTTTGGAGGGGCTAATCAGAAACTCAAAAAAAAAAAAAAAAATGCAACCAGCTGGGCACAATGGCTCACACCTGTAATCCCAGCACTTTGGGAGGCCGAGGCGGATGGATCACCTGAGGTCATGAGTTCAAGGCCAGCCTGGCCAAGATGGTGAAACTCCATCTCTATTAAAAATATAAAAATTCCCTGGGTGCGGTGGTGGGCACCTGTAATCCCAGCTATTCGGGAGGCTGAGGCAGGAGAATAGGCTGAACCCTCAAGGTGGAGGGTGCAGTGAGCCGAGATCGCGCCATTGCACCCCAGCCTGGGCAGCAAGAGCAAAACTCCGTCTCAAAAACAAAAAAAGCAACCACTTGTCTCTTATCTACCTATGACCTGGAAGCCCCCTCTCTGTTTCAAGTAGTCCTGCCTTTCCAGACTGAACCAATGCTGATCTTAACATATGTTGATTGAAGACTTATGTCTCCCTAAAATGTATAAAACAAAACTGCTCTGATCACCTTGAGCACATGTCATCAGGACCTCCTGAGGCTGTGTCACAGGCGCACGTCCTCAGCTTTGGCAAATTAAACTTTCTAAATGAACTGAGATCTGTCTCAGATTTTTGGGGTTCGCAACCTCAGAAACAGAAAAGGCAAATTTTTCTACATTAGAATTAAGAGCTCGTGTTCATTGAAAGACATTACTAACAGAATGAATACGACAATGAATAAGACAGAGTGGGGAAAAGTATTTCCAACAAAAATAACCAAGGAAGGTTTCTTTTTCAGAATATATAAAAAATGTCTACATCTCGAAAACAAAAAGACATCTTATTAGGAAAATAAGGAAAAGACCTGAGCAGTCACTTTACAAGAAAGGTCATTCTAGACTGGGTGTGGTGGCTCAAGCCTCTAATCCCAGTACTTTGGGAAGCCAAGGCAGGTGGATCACTTGAAGCCAGCCTTTTAAGAACCCGGCCAACATGCGGAAACCCTGTCTCTACTAAAAATACAAAAATTAGTTGGGCATGGTTGGGCGTGGTGTCATGTACCTGCAGTCCCATCTACTTGGGAGGCTGAGGCAGGAGAATCGCTTGAACCTGGGAGGTAGAGGTGGCAGTGGGTCAAAATTGTGCCACTGCACTCCAGCCTGGGTGACAGTTGTGCACAGCAAAAGAAACTACCATCAGAGTGAACAGGCAACCTACAGAATGGGAGAAAATTTCTGCAAGCTACTCATCTGACAAAGGGCTAATATCCAGAACCTACAAAAAACTCAAACAAATTTACAACAAAAAAACAAACAACCCCATCAAAAAGTGGGCAAAGGATATGAACAGACACTTCTCAAAAGAAGACATTTATGCAGCCAACAGACACATGAAAAAATACTCATCATCACTGGCCATCAGAGAAATGCAAATCAAAACCACAATAAGATACCAACTCACACCAGTTAGAATGGCGATCATTAAAAAGTCAGGAAACAACAGGTGCTGGAGAGGATGTGGAGAAACAGGAAAACTTTTACCTTGTTGGTGGGATTGTAAACTAGTTCAACCATTGTGGAAGACAGTGTGGCGATTCCTCAAGGATCTACAACTAGAAACACCATTTGACCCAGCCATCCCATTACTGGGTATATACCCAAAGGATTATAAATCATGCTGCTATAAAGACACATGCACACGTTATGTTTATTGCGGCACTATTCACAACAGCAAAGACTTGGAACCAACCCAAATGTCCATCACTGATAGACTGGATTAAGAAAATGTGGCAGAAGTGGCGCCAAGATGGCCGAATAGGAACAGTTCCAGCCTCCAGCTCCCAGTGTGAGCAACACAGAAGACGGATGACTTCTGCATTTCCAACTGAGGTACCGGGTTCATCTCACCGGGGCATGTCAGACAGTGGCTGGACAGTGGGTGCAGCCCAACGAGGAAGAGCCGAAGCAGGGCAAGGCATTGCCTCACTTGAGAAGTGCAAGGGGGAAGGGAATTCCCTTTCCTAGCCAAGGGAAACCGTGACACACAACACCCAGAAAATCAGGTCACTCCCATCCTAATAACGTGCTTTACCAAGAGTCTTAGCAAACAGCACACCAGGAGATTATATCCCGCGCCTGGCTCGGAGGGTCCCACGCCCACAGAGTCTCCCTCATTGCTAGCACAGCAGTCTGAGATCTAACTGCAAGGCAGCAGCGAGGCCAGGAGAGGGGCGCCAGCCATTGCTGAGGCTTAAGTAGGTAAACAAAGGGACCAGGAAGCTCGAACTGGCTGGAGCCCACTGGAGCTCAAGGAGGCCTGCCTGTCTCTGTAGACTCCACTTCTGGGGACAGGGCATGGCCAAACAAAAGGCAGCAGAAACCTCTGCAGATGTAAATGTCCCTATCTGACAGCTTTGAAGAGAGCAGTGGTTCTCCCAGCATGGAGTCTGAAGTCTGAGAATGGTCAGACTGCCTGCTCAAGTGGGTCTCTGACCCCTGAGTAGCCTAACTGGGAGACATCACCCTCTAGGGGCAGACTGACACCTCACACCTCACACGGCTGGGTACACCTCTGAGAGGAAGCTCCCAGAGGAACAATCAGACAGCAACATTTGCTGTTCAGCAATATTCACTATTTTGCAGCTTCCGCTGCTGATACCCAGGCAAACAGGGTCTGGAGTGGACCTCAAGGAAACTCCAACAGACCTGCAGCTGAGGGTCCTGACTGTTAGAAGGAAAACTAACAAACAGAAAGGACATCCACACCAAAACCCCATCTGTGTGTCACCATCATCAAAGACCAAAAACAGATAAGACCACAAAGATGGGGAAAAAGCAGTGCAGAAAAGCTGGAAATTCTAAAAATCAGATCGCCTCTCCCCCTCCAAAGGAACGCAGCTCCTCGCCAGCAACAGAACAAAGCTGGACCGAGAAGGACTTTGACGAGCTGAGAGAAGAAGGCTTCATACGATCAAACTTCTCCGAGCTAAAGGAGGAACTACAAACCCAGCACGAAGAAACTAAAAACGTTGAAAAAAGATCTGAAGAATGGCTGACTAGAAAAACCAATGTAGGGAAGTCCTTAAATGACTTGACAGTGATGAAAACCATGACACGAGAACTACATGACAAATGAACAAGCTTCAGTAACCAACTCGATCAACTGGAAGAAAGGGTATCAGTGATTGAAGATCAAATTAATGAAATTAAGCGAGAAGAGAAATTTACAGAAAAAAAAAAAGAGTAAAAAGAAATGAACAAAGCCTCCAAGAAATATAGGATTATGGGAAAAGACCGAATCTGCATCTGATTGATGTACCTGAAAGTGACAGTGAGAATGGAACCCAGATGGAAAAGATGCTGCAGGATATTATTCAGGAGAACTTCCCCAACCCAGCAAGGCAGGCCAACATTCAAATTCAGGAAATACAGAGAATGCCACAAAGATACTCCTTGAGAAGAGCAACTCCAAGACACATAATTGTCAGATTCACCAAAGTTGAAATGAAGGAAAAAATGTTAACGGCAGCCAGAGAGAAAGGTCGAGTTACCCACAAAGGGAAGCCCATCAGACTAACAGTGGATCTCTCAGCAGAAACTCCACAAGCCAGAAGAGAGTGGGGGGCCAATATTCAACATTCTTAAAGAAAAGAATTTTCAACCCAGAAATTCATATCCAGCCCCACTAAGTTTCGTAAGTGAAGGAGAAATAAAATCCTTTACAGACAAGCAAAGGCTGAGAGATTTTGTCACCACCAGGCCTCCCCTACAAGAGATACTGAAGGAAGCACTAAATATGGAAAGGAACAACTGGTACCAGCCACTGCAAAAACATGCCAAAATGTAAAGACCATCGATGCTAGGAAGAAATTGCATCAACTGATGAGCAAAAGAAGCAGTTGACATCATAATTACAGGATCAAGTTCACACATAATATTAACCTTAAATGTAAATGGGCTAAATGTTCCAATTAAAAGACACAGACTGGCAAATTGG
>NW_012116422.1:434421-435078 GCF_000951035.1 Colobus angolensis palliatus
CCTGACTTCAAACTATACTACAAGGCTACAGTAACCAAAACTGCATGGTACTGGTACCAAACAGAGATATAGACCAATGGAACAGAACACAGCCCTCAGAAATAATACAACTTTCTACAACCATCTGATCGATCTTTGACAAATCTGACAAAAACAAGAAATGGGGAAAGGATTCCCTATATAATAAATGGTGCTGGGAAAACTGGCTAGCCCTAAGTAGAAAGCTGAAACTGGATCCCTTCCTTACACCCTACACAAAATTTAATTTTACACAAAATTTAACCTTACACAAAATTTAACACCTTACACAAAATCCCTTCCTTACACAAAATTTAATTCAAGATAGATTAGAGACTTCAATGTTAGACCTAAAACCATAAAAACCCTAGAAGAAAACCTAGAGACACAGGCATGGGCAAGGACTTCATGTCTAAAATACCAAAAACAATGGCAACAAAAGCCACAATTGACAAATGGGATCTAATTAAACTAAAGAGCTTCTGCACAGGAAAATAAACTACCATCAGAGTGAACAGGCAACCTACAGAATAGGAGAAAATTTTTGCACTCTACTCAACTGACAAAGCGCTAATATCCAGAACCTACAAAGAACTCAAACAAATTTACAAGAAAAAAACAAACAACCCCATCAAAAAG
>NW_012116422.1:435773-446115 GCF_000951035.1 Colobus angolensis palliatus
CATTAGGAGATATAGCTAATGTAAATGACGAGTTAATGGGTGCAGCACACCAACATGGCACATGTATACATATGTAACAAACCTGCACGTTATGCATATGTACCCTAGAACAAAGTATAATAAAAAAAAAAAATGTGGCACATATACACCACAGAACACTATGCAGCCATAAAAAAGGATGAGTTCATGTCCTTTGTAAGGACACGGATGAAGCTAGAAACCATCATTCTCAGCAAACTATCACAAGGATAAAAAACCAAACACTACATGTTCTCACTCATAGGTGAGAATTAAACAATGAGAACACCTGGACACAAGAATTGGAACATCACACACCAGGGCCTGTCATGGGTTGGGGAGGGGGGAAGGGATAGCATTAGGAGATACACCTAATGTAAATGTCGAGTTAATGGGTGCAGCACACCAACATGGCACATGTATACATACGTAACAAACCTGCATGTTGTGCACATGTACCCTAGAACTTAAAGTATAATAAAAAAAAAGTCACTCTAATGAAAATGTATTCATCAGCAGTCATTAAAATGCAAATGAAAACTATAATAAAATGGAAAAGAATGACTGAAATTAAGCAGCCAATAACTTTAAAGTAAAAAGACTTATACTACTAAGTGTTGGTTAGAATGTGGAACAGTAAGAACTCACACACCACTGGTGGGTGTGTAAATTAGTGCATCAATTTGGAATGCAACTTGGAATTAACAAAGCTTAATGTAGGCACACCCTGTTGTTGAGACAGTCAGGTGTAAAGGGGTTCCCAGAAAAATTCTAACTGGCCTGTACACTGGGAGAAGCACACACAGGAGTGGAGCCACAGAAGTTTGTGCCCTTTGCTGTGAGGAGGAGCCTGGCCCCTCCTCTTCCTGCATGGTACCTGGGATTCAATCTGCCAGGCGGGAAGCACACTAGCAGAAACTCTGGTTTTGCAGAGAATCCTTGTTTCCCCTTTTTCCTTTTTGCCCAATAAATTCCAATATTCTCATCCTTCAAAGTTTCTGTGAGCCTAACATTTCATGGCTGTGTAACAAGACCCAGCTCTTAGCTGAACTAAGGAGGAAGTCCTACAACACTGTGAGCCAACATTTCCTTGTTAGGTATATACAGCAGAAATGCATCCACATGTGCATCTAATACACAAAAATGTTCACAGCTGCATTACTTATAATAGCCCTCAACTAAGGTGTACATATCCACAGGCCAAAACTCTTCAGACATACAAGACTGATTAAAATTTAGGAAACTGGTGTTGAGGAAAGGTAAGAGAGTAGATTTAAGAAAAGGCATGAAGCTGCTTCTAGGTAATGACAATGTTCAATTTCTTGATATGGGTAGTGATTAGGCAAACATTTGATATATAGTAACTCACTAACATGTAGATTTATGTTATCTGCACTTTTCCCCATATTATATTTCACAATAAAAGAGCTAAAACTAGGGATTTGTTGGAACTCAGAAAACAATACTCCAAAATATGGTGCTTTGGCATGGTGAGTCCTTTAAAGGATATTGAAGTAAATCAAAGGCAAAGTCTCTGACCTTCTCTTGCCCCTCTTTTTCCCTCAAACTGTGTAACAGAAACCTCTTTCTCAAGGTGAGTCATAGAAAGTAGAACTCCTTTTCCTCAAAGCAAGTTATAAAACCTAGAAATGTTGCTCTCCTTTCTCCCTTGAAAACCCTCATTCCAGAGGGGTCCTGCCCCATACCTGGAAGGAAGGAATGCTACATAGGCCAAGAAAAATCTGGACAGGCCTTGCTGGGTTTGGTGCCTTAGTCTGTTTAGGGTAAAGATCTTAGGTCCACAAGGAATTTCCTTATGGACAAATTATGAGGGAGCAATGTAGCCTTTTTTTTTTTTTAATTTTTGTAGCTATTTTATTTAGGAATAAAATGGGAGGCAGGTTTGCTTGATGCTGTTCCCAGCTTGACTTTTCTCTTTGACTTAGTGATTTGGGGGTCCTGAGATTTATTTTCCTTTCACAAACTCATACACACAATTTTTGCTTCCCCTCTCAACAACTCTAAGCTCTGCTGGTTTGGAAGCTTAGTGTACAAAAGAGTATTGCTTCTGCCAGTAAACACAACAATGGTTCTACTGAACTAGAGACTTCCACCCAGTCATTAAACCAACAGGCAGCAAAAGAAGTTAGTCTACTGGCCCATGTGACTGATTCCAATCAGCAAAGGAATAATGGATTACTGCACAAAATGTAGGCAAGAGAGACTACATGTGGAACTTAGGCCATTCTCTTATGCTCTTGTTAGTACTTCCATGCCCACTATTAAAGATTAATGGGGCCAGGTGTGGTGGCTCACATTGTAATCCCAGCACTTTGAGAGGCCAAGGTGGGTGGATCACTTGAGGTCAGGAGGTCAAGACTAGCCTGGCCAACATGGTGAAACTCCATCTCTACTAAAATTACAAAAATTAGCTGGGTGTGGTGGCACATACCTATAGTCCTAGCTACTTGGGAGGCTGAAGCAGAGGGATCGCTTGAACCTGGGAGGCAGAGGTTGAGGTGAGCCAAGACTGAGCCACCACACTCCAGCCTGGGCAATAGAGAATCTGTCTTTAAAAAAAAAAAAAAAAATGGTGGAAAACAGGTGAGGTGGCTCACACCTGTAATCCTAGCATTCCTGGAGGCCAAGGCAGGCAGATCACTTGAGGTCAGGAGTTTGAGACCAGCCTGGCCAACATGGTACCCTCTCTCCACAAAAAGTACAAAACTTAGCCGGGCATGGTGGTGCACGCCTGTAATCCCAGCTATTTGGGAGACTGAGGCAGGAGAATCGCCAGAACCTGGGAGGCAGAGACTGCAGTGTGCTGGGATCACATCACTACATTCCAGCCTGGGTGACGGAGGGAGACACTGTCTTTAAAAAAAAAAAAAAAAAAAGGTTAATCAAAAACTACAGCAACCAAGAAAGAGGCAGGACAGTTGAAGACACACCAAAATTAAAGTTTTGTTCCAACCACAAAGTAAAGGACACAGAACAGCTGAAGTTTTACTTGAGGCAAGAAATACTGAATGGGTAGTGAAAGACAGAGATATCAACTATAGCCTTATGTCCAATTATAGAAACAAGGACTGTAGTAGCTTTTTATATTTTCTCTTAGATTACAACATATATGGTATAAGATACTGAAGGTAAACTTTACAAGGTAGTTTTTAGTTAACAGAATATTCAGAGGCACTATGACAGATTATATACAAATATAGCTAGCAATGATTGTTGTGGTTGTGTGTCTCCTTATTTGGGTGAGAGGGTAAGAACTTCATTTGTATAAAGGATAGCTGCGTTTTGTTAGGTAGACACAGATCGTTGAATGGAATTTCAAATGTGTTTAGAAGCATTCATAAAGAAGCTGAGCAGCCAGGGGAGTGAACTGTGAGAGTTATTTACTGCCTCTCCAAACATCCTGGCTCTAGCTCTCAGCTTCCAATCTACCCTTTATTGCCCTACTTTGTGGTAAGGATGTGAATTGTGTAAATGTTCTTCTTTGCTAGCTGAAAATGTTACAGCTTTGTCAGCAGAGGGTGCTAGAGGAACACTGCAATAAGAAAGTCTTTCCTCTGCAACTGGGGGGCTTCTGTTTCCTGTCCCCAGCTTCAGGGGCCATCTGCATCCTGGTAAGGGGGGGGTCTCCTCCGCGCCACTCCTGGCCAGCAGTTCCCTTCCCCTTCCTGCCAGCCTTGACCAGATGACTGTGGAGCAGCTCTGTCCCAGAGCAATCCAGTGAACGTCTCTGCTATTTACTGGGCTGCAACTAAGATTCTTCAACAAAGTCTGAACTCTAGTCATGAGGAAGGGGTCTCCCTTTCAAATTTGTTTTGTCCTTGGGAATTTGCCCTCAGCTGTAGGGTATTCGGCTTTATCCTTTTTAGTAGCTAATCCCTTGAATTAGTTTAATTTTAAAATTAAACTTTACCTGCTCAGGCCAGGTGCAGTGGCTTATGTCTGTAATCCCAGCACTTTGGGAGGCCAAGGCGGGCAGATCACTTGAGGTCAGGAGCCTGAGACCAGCCTAGCCAACATGGTGAAACCATGCCTCTACTAAAAATACAAACATTAGCTGGGCGTGGTGGCACACACCTGTAATCCCAGCTATTCGGAAGGCTGAGGCAGGAGAATTACTCGAACTCAGAAGGTGCAGGTTGCAGTGAGCCAAGATCCTGCCACTGCCCTCCAGCCTGGGCAACAGCAACTCTGTTTCAAATTTAAAAAATAAAAAATTAAAAAAAAAATCAAACTTTACCTGTTCTAATTATGCTGTGGTTTCTGTATTCTGTCTGAAGAAGCGAAAAATTATTTGATGCTTAATATATGCTAAGCATTATTCTAGGTAGTTTATTTGTTATAGTAACTCACTAATCCTAAAATTGAACCTACAGTAGCCTATTATAAATTTTTCACACAAAAGATACAAATTCCCTAATAAGTATTATTCTTTAGAATAAACTTCCATAATCACGTATGCTGTAAAGTTTATGATTACATTAATGCACACCATGACTTTTTCTAAAATCTCATTCTATTTACTTAAAAAGATAAACTTCATTGTCTTGATCACAAACTAGTAATGAATTATTGCAGTTGATTAAGGGCTACTAAAAGTCCTCACAGTAAATTCTTGACCATTCAGAACACAGCAGGAGTGTTCAAAAGAAAAATACTAATAGTCTTTTTTTTTTTGAGACAGAGTCTTGCTCTGTCGCCCAGGCTGGAGTGCAGTGGCCGGATCTCGGCTCACTGCAAGCTCCGCCTCCCGGGTTTACACCATTCTCCTGCCTCAGCCTCCCGAGTAACTGGGACTACAGGCACCCGCCACCACGCCCGGCTAGTTTTTTGTATTTTTTAGTAGAGACGGGGTTTCACTGTGTTAGCCAGGATGGTCTTGATCTCCTGACCTCGTGATCCGCCCATCTCGGCCTCCCAAAGTGCTGAGATTACAGGCTTGAGCCGCTGTGCCTGGCCTACAATCTTCAACTATAACTGTAGGCAGTATCAATCCAGCTTATTCAGTTCTCAGGGGCTAAAACTACAAATTCATTAATGTGAGATTCACAAATATAGGGAAAAGGAACAATGGCCAAAAAGCTCAAAAAAACCAGAACTACTATATATTTATAAATACAGTCAACTACATGTGTTATTCAACTAGTCAATTAGCACATTTCATGCAAAGGCCAATGATGTAAACTTTCAGGAGTCAAGGCATGACTTCTAAAATGATACTTAAATCGAGATGTCCCATATCCTGATATTTATGTTAAACAGTTATGCCATTAAATTAACTACAATTGGAAGTCTTACTTTCAAAGCCTAGAAATTTCTTCTCAACATTATGGGAAAAAAGTCACTAAAAATTACATTTATATGTCACTAAAGCATACGTTGAGGCCCCAAAATCTTAATAATTACTAACAGAATTCCACAATTGACCTTCTTTCCACCACCCTTCTCTTTTATGTAATAGTTATGATAATAATTAACAATTACTTTTAACATCCAGGTACTGTTCTAAGAGCTTTATATAGAGTAAGTCGTTTATTTCTCAGAACTAGCCTATGCTATGAAAGAGGTTGTATTATTATGATCATTTTACAAATGAACAAAGTAAGGCACAAAGAAATTAAGTAATCTGCCCAAGAAATAGTAGAGCAGATATGAACTCGTGGAGTCTGGCTCCAGAATGTGCCCTTATAGATTTCTGTTGAGAGCATCTGTAGTAGTTTCCTAACACCTCATGACAATACTTAAGTAGGTATCACTATTATTCCCATTTTTCAGTCAAGAAAACTAAAATTTGTCCCAAGTCACAGAACTAGTGATGAAATCAGAATTGCAATCTAGTTGATTTACTCCAAAAACCAATTTCTTAACTATTATATCACCTCTCTACACCCAATAATAGCAATGAATCAAAAATCCATTAGATAAATCAGCTCAAAACATACATAAAATTAATTTTTTTTTTTTTTTTTTGGAGATGGATTTTCACTCTTGTTGCCCAGGCTGGAGTGTAATGGCATGGTCTCGGCTCATTGCAAACTCCACCTCTCAGGTTCAAGCAATTCTCCTGCCTCAGCCTCCCGAGTAGCTGGAATTACAAGTATGCGCCACCACACCCGGCTAATTTTGCATTTTTAGTAGAGGCGGGGTGTCTCCACGTTGGTCAGACTGGTCTCGAACTCCCGACCTCAGGTGATCCGCCAGCATCAGTCTCCTAAAGTGCTGGGATTATAGGTGTGAGCCACCACACCCAGCTCCCATAAAACTAATTTTCAAACAGGAAGAAGATATCATGTCATGGTGTAAGCTTACAGATTATACCACCAGAAATACAAAAGATTAACTGATTCCTGCCAAGTATTTCCAATGGTGCCAACAAGCAAAGACATTTAAAAAATGTATCACCCACTGAAAGAAAACTAGTCAATTAGCACATTTCATGCAAAGGCCAATGATGTAAACTTTCAGGAGTCAAGGCATGACATCCTATACAAAATAGTTTAGTATTAACTTTGCCTGCCATATGTACTAAGCAGCAAATGTGAACGTACCTGCAAGGAGGCAAGACCATGGAGCCTTTCACAAGCACAGATCCAGAAAGTAGGATATACCAACATCTGGCAATTGTTTCTGAACTGTTTAAATAAATAAGTAAATAAATGAGTAAAATAACACACATGTTCATATGTATATGAATTCAATATGAAATATATTCTGGTAATAGTACAAATAATTAAAAATGAAGTAACACTACTTAGAAATTTGGGATATTTTGCCTGTTGCCTCAGGTTTTATATAGACCACATTTAGTGAAATAAAAGTATAATCACTATCTTAAGATACATACTATAAAACACCAATACTTAAAGTGAATAAAGTACTTTAGAAATACATTTTAGCAAAAAACAACATTGTTTATACTGTTCCTTGAAATAAATTTCAGTTTAATTAAAGCTTTAAAGCTAAGAAAGCAACAAACACACACGTTTCCTAGAAAAAAAGAAAACAGAGAAGAATTATATCACACTTGTAGAAGAAAATAACACTTAATTCTTAAGTATATTAGCCCATACAAGTTGAAACTTGAATACAACAAAAAGATGAACAGAAAATAATTCTCAAATGTGATATGATTAAAAATAATATCTGTAATAGGTACCAGTACTCACAGAAATGCATTACTATTTCAAGTAGTAAATGAACAAAAGATAAAAACAGACGATTCTTAACAGGTACACAAAACACAGAGTCACTAGTAAACAGAAAATGCAAATGAAAACAATTATAAAATACTAACCAAATCCACACATAGGATCAATTTTACAGAGGCTGTGATAAAAATTTATTCACTGCTTACTAATACTGCAAATCAGAATCACCACAACCTTTTATCCAAATCAATATAGGAACCCACAGCACAAGCCACAAGGATGTCATAACCTTTAGCTCCAACAATGTTACACCAAGGAATTTATCACAGAGAAATCATTCTTATTCTTCACAACAAAGTTTCAGATGAAGTTTTTCTTACTGTCTATGTTTTCTAATTTTCCTGTAATTATATGTGCAATAATAGAAATACAAATTATTATTAGTAGTAGGGCACTGCTACAAAGATATCTGAAAATGTAGAAGTGATTTGGAAGTGGGTAACAGGCAGAGGCTGGAACGGTTTGGAGAAAAAGACAGAAAAGATGTGGAAAAGTTTGGAACTTCCTAGAGACTTGTTGAATACTTTTGACCAAAATGCTGATAAGTGATATAAACAATGAAGTCCAGGCTGAGGTGATCTCAGATGGAGATGAGGAACTTATTGGAAACTGGAGTAAAGGTCACTCTTGCTATGCTTTAGCAATGAGACTGGTGGCATTTTGCCCCTGCCCTAGAGATCTGTGGAACTTTGAAACTTGAGAGACATGATTTAGGGTATCTGGCAGAAGAAATTTCTAAGCAGCAAAGCATTCAAGAGGTGACCTGGCTGTTTCTAAAAGTGTACGTTCATATGCATGAACAAAGAGATTATCTGAAACGAACTTATATTTAAAAGGGAAGCAGGGCATAAAAGTTTAGAAAATTTGCAGCCTGATCATGCGGTAGAAAAGAAAAACCCATTCTCTGGGGAGAAATTCAAGCCCACTGCAGAAATGTGCACAACAGGAGCCAAATGTTAACAGCCAAGACAATGGGGAAAATGTTTCCAGGGCATTTCAGAGTCTTTCAAGGTAGCCCCTCCTATCACAGGCCCAGAGGCCAACCAAAAATGACTTCGTGGGCTGGGCCCAGGGCCCTGCTACTCTGTGCAGCCTCAGGACTTGGTGCCCTGCATCCCAGCTGCTCCAGCTCCATCCAGGGGCAGATTTACCCCATGCTGTTCTCATGATAGTGAGCTCTCACAAGATTTGCTCGTTTAAAAGTGTGTGGCCAAAAGGGGCCAACAATACAGTTAAGGTCATTGAATCAGAGGCTGCAAGCCCCAAGTCTTCATGGCTTCCACATGGTGTTGGGCCTGTGGGTATGCAGAAGGCAAAAGTTGAGGTTTGGGAATCTCTGCCTAGATTTCAGAAGATGGATGGAAATGCCTGGATATCCAGGAAGAAGTCTGCTGCAGAGGCAGAGCCCTCATGGAGAACCTCCACTAGGGCAGTGCAGAGGGAAAATGTGGGGTTGGAGCCCCCACTGGGGCACTGTCTAATGGAGCTGTGAAAAGGGGGCCATTGTCCTTCAGACCCCAGAATGGTAGACCCACAGTCTGCACTGAGAGCCTAGAAAAGCCACAGGCACTCAACACCAGCCCATGAAAGCAGACACAGGGGCTGTACCCTGCAGAGCCCACAGGGGCAGAACTGTCCAAGGCCTTGGGGGCCCACCACTTGCCTCAGCGTGCCCTGGATGTCAAACATAGAGTCAATGGAGATTATTTGGAAGCTTTAAGATTTAATGACTGCCCTGCTGGCTTTCAGACTAGCGTGGGACCTGTAGCCCCTTTATTTTGGCCAATTTCTACCATTTGGAACAGAAGCATTTATCCCATGCCTATACCTCCATTGTATCTTGGAAGTAACTTGTTTTTGATTTTACAGGCTCATAGGTGGAAGGGACTTGCCATGTCTCAGATGAGACTTTGGACTTGGACTTTTAAGTTAATGTCAGATTGAGTTAAGACTTTGGGGGACTGCTGGAAAGGCATGACTGGTTTTCAAATGAGAAGGACATGAGATTTGGGAGGGACCAGTGGTGGAATAATATGGTTTGGCTCTATGTCCCCACTCAAATCTCATGTCGAATTGTAATCCTCATGTTAGGGGAAGGGCCTGGTGGGAGGTGACTGGATCATGGGGACAGATTTTCCCCCACGCTGTTCTCATGATAGTGAGTTCCACAAGATCTGATGGTTTAAGTGTCGCATTTCCCCCTGTTGCATTCTCTCTCTCTCTCTCTGTCTCCTGCTCCACCATGGTAAGGAGTGCTTGTTTCCCCTTCACCTTCTGCTATAATTGTAAGTTTCCTAAGACCTCCCACTCATGCTTCCTTTGAAGCCTGTGGAATTGTGAGTCAAGCAAACCTCTTTTCTTCACAAATTACCCAGTCTCAGGTAGTTCTTTATGACAATACGAGAATGGAGCAATACAGAGACCAAAGTTAATTTGCTATCAGCTTAAAATAGTGCATTATAACAAGACTCTTTATGCTAGCTCTATAGTAAACATAAATTACAGCAGATACACAAAGGAGAAAGAGAAAGGAAACAAAGTATAGCACCACAGCGAGCCACAAAACCACAGACGTGAACAAGAAAGAATGCTACAAAAAAAAATCTATAAAACAACCAGAAAACCATTAACACAAAGGTAGCAATAAATCCTTACCTATAAATAACAGCCTTGAATGTGACTGGGTAAGTTCCTCCAATTAAAATATACAGAATAGCTGAGTGGATAATAAAACCCAAATGTATGCTGCCTATAACAGACTCACCTCACTGTTAAAGACAAACATAGATTGAAAGTTAAGGGATAGAGGCTGGGTGCAGTGGTTTACGCCTGTAATCCTAGCACTTTGGGAGGCCTAGACAGGCAGATCACTTGAGGTCAGGAGTTCAAGACCAGCGTGGCCAACATGGCGAAACTCTGTCTCTACTAAAAAATACAAAAATTAGCTGGGTGTGGTGGTGCACACCTGTAATACCAGCTGTTTGGGAGGCTGAAGCACAAGAATCGCTTGAATACAGGAGGTGGAGGGTACAGTGAGCCAAGGTCACACCACTGTGCTCCAGCCTGGGGAACAGTGCAAGACTCTGTCACAAAAAAAA
>NW_012116422.1:446442-517146 GCF_000951035.1 Colobus angolensis palliatus
ATATAATATACAATTGTGTCTCATATATATATTTACAGTATATATTAACACACACCCCGAACACTGGAGTACCCAACTCTGTAAAGCAAATATCATTAGATCTAAAGGGAGAGACAGACTATAATACAGTAATAGCAGGGAACCTGAACACCCCACTTCCAGCAGTGGACAGATACATAGACATCAAAATATACTACAAAGCTACTGCAACCAAAAAAGCATGGCACTGACATAAAAAGAGACCAATAGAGCAGGATGGATATCCCAGATTTAAAGTCATGCATCTACAGACAACTGATTTTCAAAACAGATGCCAAAAACACTTAGAAAATGTATTATCTACTTGCAGAAGAATAAGACTAAACTACTTCTCACTATATACAAAAATCAACTCAAAATGGATGACTTAAATGTGAAACCTGAAACCATGAAACCTACTGGAAGAAAACAGGGGAAAATGCTTTACAACACTGTGCTAGGCAAGGATTTTTAAAGCGAAGACCTCAAAACACAGGCAACAGAAACAAAAACAGACAAATCTGATTACTTCAAACTAAAAAGTTTTTGTGCAGCAAAGGAAACTGACAAAATGAATAGACAATCTACAGAAATAGGAGAGAATTGCAAACTATACATCTGACAATGGGTTAATATCCAGAATATATATTAAAAAAACTTAATAGCAAAAAAAAAAAACTGATTAAAAATGGGCAAAATAGCTTAACATTTCGAAAGGAAGATATAAAAAGAGCCAACAGGTATATGAAAAAATATTCAAATAAACTTATCATCAGGCAAATGCAAACCCAAACCACAACAAGACACTACTTCATTCCAATGAGAATGGCTACTATCAAAAAGAAAAAAGAAAACAAGTATTGGGGAGGATTTCAGGAGAAGGGAACACTTATACACTGTTGGTAGGAACTCAAATTAGTAGTTATTATGGAAAACAATATGGAGGTTACTAAAAAAATTAAAAAATGGAACTTCTAGATGATCCAGCAATCCTACTACTGGATATACATCCAAAGGAAATGAAATCAGTATGCCAAAGAAATATCTGCACTCCCATATTTTACAATAGCCAAAATACAGACTCAACCTAAGTGTCCAACAATGAAAGAATAGATAAAGAAAATGGGGTTATATATACTCAATAGAATATTATTCGACCATAAAAAGAACGAAATCCTGTCATCTGTAGCAACATGGATGGAAATGGAGGATATTATGTTAAGTGAAATAAGATATATAGAGAGAGGCAAATACTGCAGGATATCACTTATATGTGGAATCTAAAAAATAAAAAGTTGGTACCATAGAAGTGGAGTAGAAGAGTGGTTATCAGAGACTGGAGTGGGGAGGTGGGAGAGAAAGATGAGGAGAGGTTGGTTAGTGGGTACAAAGTTACAATAAAATAAGAAAAATAAGTTCTGGTGTTCTATTGTACAGAAGGATTATTATGGTTAACAGTAAAGTACTGTATATTACAAAATAGCCAGAAGAGAGGCTTTTGAATGTTTTCACCACCAAAAAATGATTAAATGTATGAGGTGATGGATATGCTAACTACCCTAATTTGTACATTGTATAAACAACACATAACTGTATTGGAATACCAACTTGAACTCCATAAATATGTACAATTATAATGTGTCGATTAAAAAGTTAAAAAATTATCAACATTGCTGGAAATGAGACCAAATAACCTAAAACCAACAGGAAAAAAACCTGCTATATTTATTACATTCAAGAAAAAAGGAAAACAGGTGATGGATTCAACCAAAAAACTGGTATCTATGAAACAGAAATGAAAATCTAGAATTGAAAAACTACAATTAAAACTTAAAAATTGGCCGGGCGCGGTGGCTCAAACCTGTAATCCCAGCACTTTGGGAGGCCAAGACGGGCGGATCACGAGGTCAGGAGATCGAGACCATCCTGGCTAACACGGTGAAACCCCGTCTCTACTAAAATTACAAAAAAAAAAAAAACTAGCCGGGCGAGGTGGCGGGCACCTGTAGTCCCAGCTACTCGGGAGGCTGAGGCAGGAGAATGGCGTAAACCCGGGAGGCGGAGCTTGCAGTGAGCTGAGATCCGGCCACTGCACTCCAGCCTGGGCGACAGAGCAAGACTCCATCTCAAAAAAAAAAAAAAAAACTTAAAAATTCACATGAGTGGGTACTTTAGAAACAGCAGAAGACAGAAATTCACAAATTAGAAAATAAGGCAGTAGAAAATGGGAGACTGAAGCACAGACAGAGAAAAGAACAGGAAGATGGAAAACAGTGCAAAGGAAATATGGGACAAAATAAAGCGGGAAGGAGGAAAAAGAAAATAGGGAAAAGCAATAATATAAAAAATATTCTATAAGAATTTTCCAAAATCGATGAAAGATATCAAATCAGTGTATCATGAAGATCTATAAACCCTAAATAGAATAAATACAAAGAAAATCATACCTAGCAACGTTAGACACAACTGCTGAAAAGCAAGAAAAATCTCAGAAGCAGAGGAAAAAACATACTAACTGCAAAGGAGTAACAAGAACACTGATTACTGACTCTTCAACATAAACAGAAGCAAGAACATGATAAAACATCTTTAAAGTGTTACAGAAAAAACTGCTAGAACTGTTGATGTAGGAAAAACACTCTCCTAAAACACTGCCGCGAAGAATTAAAGAAGACTAAATAAATGGAAAAATATAAATGTTTGCAGATTGACAGATTCATTATTAACAACAATGTCATTTCTCTCTGAATTGATTTATGAATTTAATGCTATTCTAATCCAAAGCCCACAGCCTCCCACAGGCTTTCTTGCGTATACCTGTGAGTGGAAATTGACAAGCTGATTCTAGAATTTACACAGAAAGGCAAAAGCAATAGTGATAGCCAAGACAATCTTGAAGAACAAGCCTGAGTACAAGCCTGAGTTACTCTACTGAATACAAACTCATGCTATCAGATATCAAAACACACAGCTTAGGCCGAGCTTGGGGGCTCAAGCCTGTAATCTCAGCCCTTTTAGAGGCAAAGACGGGTGGATCCCTTGATGCCAGGGGTTTGAGACCAACCTGGCCTACGTGGTGAAACCCCGTTTTTACTAAATCCTGTCTCTACTAAAAAAAGTAGCCAGGCATGGTGGTCCACGCCTGTGATCCCAGCTACTCAGGAGGCTGAGGCATGAGAATTACTTGAACCCAGGATGCAGAGATTGCAGTGAGCCGAGATTTTGCCACTGCACTCCAGCCTGGGTGACAGAGTGAGACTGTCTCAAAAACAAACAACAACAATGACAAAAACAAACAAAAAACCCAAACTACACAGCTTGACAGGGCAGTACTTACCTGAACACAGGCATGAGGAAAATAAACAAATGAGCAAAATAAACAATAAGCAAGTGAGCAACAAACAACTGAACAAAATAGAGACCACACAAAGTGGACACTGCAGAGCTGGAGGGAAAAAGACAGTTTTTCAATAAATGGTGGTGAATCAACTGAACATCCATAGGGATACCTAATGAATCTTGCCAATAATAAAATCCATGCTTTCAGTCAACAATTTACATTTTAGAAAATTTGTATCCATTACTGTGAGTTTAGCACTTCCCTCAACTTTTCAGAAAAGGCTGGTGGCGATATTAGCAATGCCATTTTTGATAAAGTATTTTTTTAAGTGCCAAAATGAGAAAAATTGAGAAATAGTGAAGACCATCAATATTTTCCAAATGACCAACGCATGGCATTACAAAAATCAAACATAGAGAAATGACTGATTCAATGTGCAAGACAGACCAATTGTTTCCAATGCAACAGAGTAAAAAGTTCATGGATAAAGTCTCAGACCCCATGTTGAACCTAACCTGTAAGCAACCTGTCAAGTTTTGCTACTGTTTTAAAGAATACCCAACTTATCTGAAAAGAACCTCCCTCGCATTTTTTTTTTTAACAACTTCTCTGTAGGAAGATTTCTTTCATTCAAAAAATATATCACAACAGACTGAATGCAGCAGATATGAGAATCCGACTAATATCAGAGACATTAGATTTGCTAAATTATAATTAAATCTTTTATGAAAATAGTTCTTTCTAATAAATGTTAATTGTGTTAACATGTAATGAGGCTGGGCGCAGTGGCTCATGCCTGTAATCCCAGCACTTTGGGAAGCCGAGGCAGTCAGATCACCTGAGGTCAGGAGGTTGAGACCAGCCTGGCCAATGTGGTGAAACCCCGTCTCTACTAAAAATACAAAAATTAGCCAGACGTGGTAGCACGTGCCTGTAGTCTCAGCTACTTCGGAGGCTGAGGCAGGAGAATCGTTTGAACCCAGGAGGCGGAAGGTTGTAGTAAGGCGAGATTTCGCCACTGCACTCCAGCCTGGGTGACAGAGTGAGATGAAAAGAACGAGACGAAAGAATGAGAAGAAAGGAAAGAAAGAGAGAGAGAGACGGAAAGGAAAGGAAAGGAAAGGAAAGGAAAGGAAAGGAAAGGAAAGGAAAGGAAAGGAAAGGAAAGGGGAAAGGAAAAGAAAGGAAAGGAAAGGAAAGGAAAAGAAAGAGAGAAAGGGGTGGGTGGGAGAGAGAGAGGAAAAGAAAAGAAAAGAAGAGAGGGAGGGAAGGAAGGAAGGAAGGAAGGAAAAAACGTGATGGGTTTCTCATTAGATTTAAAATGACGAATAAATATTTTTAAAATTAAGAAAAATGAATCTTGAATTCTACCTCACATCACAAGTAAAATTCAATTCCAAGATGAATTGTAGATCTATATTTGAGAAACAAAACACCGAACTTTTAGAGGAGAAACAAAATCTTCACAATCATGAAGAAAGGAAAGATTTGACTTTTTTAAAACAGGACACAAAAGGCCCTAATCACAAGGGGACAAGTTGAGAAAGGAATTACTCTTCCTCAAAAGATACCAATAATAGAGCAAAAAGAGCTGGGTTTAGTGGCCTGTAATCCTCGGGAGTCTGAAGCAGGAGGATCTCTTGAGCCAGGACTTCAAGACTGGCCTGAGGAACACAAGAAAACCCCATTTCAAAAAAAAAAAAAAGGCCAGGTGCAGTGGCTCTCACTTGTAATCCCAGCACTTCGGGAGGCCGAGGTGGGTGGATCACCTGAGGTCATGAATTCAAGACCAGCCTGACCAACATGGTGAAACCCCATCTCTACTAAAAATACAAAAAATTAGCTGGGTGTGGTGGCAGACGCCTGTAATCCCAGCTACTCAGGAGGCTGGGGCAGGAGAATTGCTTGAACTCAAGAGGCAGAGGTTGAAGTGAGTTGAGATCACACCACTGCACTCCAGCCTCACTGACAAGAGCAAGACTCCATCTCAAAAAAAAAAAAAAAAAAAAACCAGAAAAAAGGAAAAGTGGCACAGTGGATAATAGAATAAACATACCCAACAAAGGACTTCCATTCAGAATTCAAAAAGAACTTTTATAAATCAATAGAAATGATACTGACAACCCAATTAATAAAAGAAGCTATCTAAATACCTGATAGAAACATAAAGGTCATTCATCATCATTAGTAATAGGGAAATGTAAAATAAAATCACAATGAGCTAACATAATGTAATCAGCAGCCGAGTAGCAAAAATTCAAAATAAGCAAACAATAAAACACAAATATTAAGGGCTGTCAAACATGTAGAGCAACTGGAACTTAACTATACTGAGCTAATGGTTATTAAAATTGGTACAACTGGCCAGGCGTGGTGGCTCATGCCTGTAATCCCAGCACCTTGGGAGGCTGCGGCAGGCAGATCATGAGGTCAGGAGATCGAGACAATCCTGGCTAACACAGTGAAACCTCGTCTCTACAAAAAATACAAAAAAAAAAAAAAATTAGCTGGGCGTGGTGGTGGGCGCCTGTAGTCCCAGCTACTCAGGAGGCTGAGGCAGAGAATGGCATGAACCCAGGAGGCGGAGCTTGCAGTGAGCTGAGATTGCACCACTGTGCTCTAGCCTGGGCGACACAGTGAGACTCCATCTCAAAAAAAAAAAAAAATTCATAAAACTAATTTTAAAAAACAGTCACATTCTCCTGAATTTTTGAACATGCACATTTCCACTACAGTCATGCCTTGCTTAATGATGGTGATACTTTCTGAAAAATGCATCATTAGATGATTTCATCATGTGAACATCATAGAGTGTACTTAACACAAACCTAGAAGATGGTATAGCCTACTACACACCTAGGCTATATGGTATATAGTCTATTGCTCCTAGTGCACATACCTGTACAACATGTTACTCTACTGAATACTGCAGGCAACTGTGACACAACAGTCCATCATTGACTGAAACAACGTTATGTGGCACATGACCATAATTTTATTCCTAAGAATATCCTCAACAGGAGTAAGCAATAAGGGCACAAAAATAACACAATGTTAATAGAAACTGTATTATTTATAATACTGAAAACTAGAAATTGGCCGGGCGCACTGGCTCACACCTGTAATTCCAGCACTATGGGAGGCTGAGGCAGGTGGATCACCGGAGGTCAGAAGTTCGAGACCAGCCTGACCAACATGGTGAAACCTCATCTGTACTAAAGATACAAAAAGTAGCCGGGCGTGGCAGCTAATGCCTGCAAACCCAGCTACTTGGGAGGCTGAGGCAGCAGAATCACTTGAACCTGGGAGGTGGAGGTTGCAGTGAGCCGAGATTACACCACTGCATTCCAGCCTGGGCGACAAGAGCGAAACTCCATCTCAAAAAAAACCAAACAAACAAACAAAAAAGGAAAACTAGAAATAACCCAACTATGAACAGTGGAAGGGAGAAACAAATCATTATTTGCACGTACAGCAGTGAAAAAGAACACATGCAAAAACATAGAAAAATTTGGACATTTATTAAGTAAAAAAGCCTCACCAAAGGATTCTCTCTACAGCAAGTTCAGTAAGTGGCAAAACTAACCTATAGTGATACAAGTCAGAATTGTGATTACCTTTCCAAAAGAATGTTGATGAGAGCCTTCTGGAAAACTGATATCTCTATTTTCATGTGAGTTGTCATTACACATTTAGTATATATTTATTAAAATTCATTGCACTGTATACTTTTGGTGTATTCTATGTATGTTATATACTTCATGGTTTATGAATTTTTTCATAAATTGTCCCAGAATCAAACGAATTTCAATGCTAAGAGTTAAAATTTAAACATAAAAGTCATTAGTTTAAGTGAATTATGGAAATACTTACCAAAAGAGAACCTGATTGCCACTGTATCTCTCATAGCGTGCTCTTGCAGACATTAACCTATTAAAAAAAATTGAAGATTTTATCTTACATTTTGTTTTTAAAATTGTTGTAATTACAACAGAAAATGACCAGATCTACCAGCATGTTTTCACCAAAGTACAAAGAGTTTAGAAATATATCTATATTTTATATATATAATGCAATAATATAGATAATATTCAGTGGCATCAACCATAATACTCTTTATGTACATTATAAAATCTGTCAACTCACACCAAATGTTTTCATTACAAAAAATATACATTTGTCTGATTCACTACTGAATCCTCAGTGTGAAGAGCAGTTGCTGGCAGAGGCACGTACATACAAAAAAATTGCTGAATATATAAATCAGTTTGCAATAAAAAATACTTTGAGTATTACAAAATGCTAATTTTTCAGTTTTCTTTCTTCCTGATATAATTATTTGGCATATACTAACAGCTGAATTACGTTATACAGAAAACATATAATGAATAATAAATCCCTAACAATTATATTTTGTCAATCTGGTCAATAACTGGAAACTTGATGAATACCCAGGAGAAGTCACTGGATAAGCTGTTCGTGGTGGGAACACACGTTTAATTAAAATATTATATAGTTAAGTGTTTTATAGCACTCCAAAGTGTTTTTATAAATATAATCATAATGATATATGATAACCAGGACAGACAGCCAGCCCATTTTTCAGAAGAAAAAAATAAGGTTCAGAAAGTTTATGGGTCTTGTCCACAAGAGCTTAGGCCAAATCAAGGTTCCTGCTCCTTCCACATTAATACAACACTATAATACAACATACCATACCCAGCTGAAGCATTTGGCATAATAAATACCAATACACACTACAAAAAGATAACAGGAGTTTTGTCTTTACTAGCCAGCACACCCTCAGCACTGTGTTTTGCTTTAGGTACTTATTTTCATTTAATCCTTGAAATACTTCAACAAAGATACTACCATTACCCCTATTTTATTGAAGACAAAACCGCAGCTAAATGTTCGTTCTGACTTAAGGTCCCATGGCTAAGAAAAACTGAAATAAGAAAAACAAATTCAGTTTTTACTGTCAGTGTTTTTCCCCAACTCCAAAATCACCCCTACCAAAATATAAACTCCAGGAAACCAGGGATCTAATCTCTAATGTATATACCAAGGCCTTAAAACAATAAGGAATATAAAGGTACTTAACAAATATGTGGTGAGCCAATGAATAAATAAATGGCTATACAGCATGTGCTCTTAAATACAGAACCACACTTACCTAAGCTGATGTTCCCTGAGATTTGATAATATTTCCATTCCATGAAGATAAGAATAAATAGTATTTAAGTCCTGTAGAACAGAAGAAAAAAATTAGATTATTTTTCAAACATACTGTTTAAAATATAAGGCACCCCACAATTCTGATTTTAAACAGTCACTTATAGCAGAGCAGTTAACTATGGAAAAATCATAAAACCTCTGAATCATAAAAGATTTGAAAAGGCAGAGAAGAGATCCCCTCAGCTCTCAAAGGAACTCCTCTTCAACATGACCAATGGCCTCTATTCATTCAAACAATGCCAGAACCCCAAAATCATTATTTTATATGAAAGTATATTAATTCGTTATTTCACTTCTAAGCAGATGTAAACTTTTATTCTTTAGTGGCCTCCAAATATTTGATATCCAATATCCTGACTGACACCTCTAGAGACGACCCAGTTTATCAATATTCCTCTTAAAATATGACTTTCTAAAGAATTTCTTTCTAAAGAGACTCAAAATGACATAATCTACCACCAAATAAAAAAGATTTCCAACGGTACAATCCTATTGTTCACTCTGCGAAAGAGGTAGTACATCCTTCTCTATTCCTCACCCAGATAACTAGGCATTAAAACAACAACAAAAACCTCAGGATGACATAGTATAACCTCAACTAAGAGCAGTGGCATAGCAGAAGAAAGTGGAAAGACTTTACAGATCCCTGACAGCAAATGGTATTGCACCACTGATGTCATAAGATTAAAAGCAGACAAGCTTAAATTCGCTATAAAAAACATACTTCCTATTTCCCATAAAGAATAATGCCTTTATACCAGGGCAAACTACTTCTAAACACTGCCTTCCCACTCTGATATGCAACTGGCCAAGAAAATTATCAGACAGTAGTGGGGGTAGTAGGGGACAAACTAAAGACAACTTGTTTTCTAGCAGGTTAATAAGACAACATGGAGCCATTAATAAAAACAGCAAGCTAGGTCGGGCACGGTGGCTCACGCCTGTAATCCCAGCACTTTGGGAGGCTGAGGCGGGCGGATCACGAGGTCTGGAGATTGAGACCATCCTCGCTAACACGGTGAAACCCCGTGTCTACTAAAACTACAAAAAATTAGCCGGGCATGGTGGCAGATGCCTGCAGTCCCAGCTACCTGGGAGGCTGAGGAGGAAAATGACGTGAACCCGGGAGGTGGAGCTTGCAGTGAGCCGAGATTGTGCCACTGCACTCCAGCCTGGGCGACAGAGCGAGACTCCGTCTCAAAAAACAAGATAAGATAAGATAAGATAAAATAAGATAAAAGAAAATAAAAGCAGCAAGCTGAGCACTGTGGCTCACGCCTGTAATCCCAGCACTTTATGAGGCCAAGGTGGGTGGATCACTTGAGACCAGCCTGGGCAACATGGTGAAACTTGTCTCTACAAAAAATAATTTTAAAAAATTAGCCAGGCTTGTAGTACACGTCTGTAGTCCCAGCTACTCAGGAGGCTGAGGTGTGGGGGATGGCTTGATCCTGGCAAGAGGAAGTTGCAGTGAGCCGAGATCCCGCCACTGCAGTCTAATCTAGGGGACTGAGACTCCATTTCAAAAAAAAAAAAAAAAGCAATACTCTCTAACTCCAAAGATAACAACTGCCAATTAACCACAGTGGATTGAACAACCACACTTTTTTCTGCTAAATCCTTACTAAAATAACAGTGAAAAAGATGTTTTAAGTATACAAAAATAAAGATGTGAATAGGTTAAAAGAAAGGTCTACCAAATTTTAGAAGATAGCAGATGAAGCATTGATATGGTAAACTGTATTTCCAAAGATAGCCACAGAGATATTTATTATCCCATATGCTCTTGTGCAGTGCACTCTTGCCTGTAACCCATCAAAAACTGGAATCTATGTGCCCTCCCCACAGATGTGAGTTGGCTCTGTGACTAGTTCTGACCAAAAGAATAGAGGTGAGGTCGTGTAAGAGAGTCAAGTACCCTGAGACCATTAATGTTGTGAAGAAGCCTCAGCTAGCCTTGGGGAGACAGAAAGGCCACATGGAGTAACACCAAGGTACTAGATATGTAAGTTATGCCTTCCTAGAGCAGCTTAGAACTACCAACTGAATGGAACTAAAAGAATGATCCCAACTGAGGCTCTATGGGGTAGAACAACCAACCACCAGCCAGAACCTGCTGAATGCAGGTAATGAACAGATTCATGGCAAAAGTGTGGCTTATGGTAGGCCCACTGAGTCTGCAGATCCACCTAATAATGGTCATTCTCCACTCCCTCAGTTTATAATTAGAGTTTATATACTTGGCAGTTAGAATACCCTCCATAATGGGTACATGACCTGTGTGGTAAAAGCCATCATAATGGAAAAAGCCAAGTGGAAACCTCTGCCCCATTCCCCAGAACAAGACAGTAAATAAAAGACTATTTCTTCCAGAGCGGCATAGAATAAAGACTAGTGCCACCAGTAAAGACTTAGAAGTATGCAGAGGTAATAGTTTCCATTGTTTTCCATTTAATTCATGGAGAAAGCAGACAGATCCTGAAAAATGACTGTGCAGACTACCACAGAATGAACCAAATTCTAGCCCTAATCATAGCCTGCAGTCTCAGACATAATATTGCTGCTGAAACTGATTAAGCCTCAAGTACAGATGTGGTGTTACTTTCCATTACTTTACTTTCCATTCCAATTAGAAGACCAGAAAAATCTGCATTCACGCGGGGCAATATTAACTTACAGTTTTATCTTAGGACTCTTTTTAACTCTCCCGCTCTCTGTCATAACAGTCACTGGGAGTTGGGTGGGGAACAGACATCTAAACCTCCTGATCTATTTACATATATTACATCATGCTGATTGGACAGAATGAACAAAAGAATGCGATAGAGGTGACTGGTACCCTAAAGTCCTTGGTAACACATATGTGGCTCCAGAAGATGGGAGATAAACACTATGAAGACTCAAAAGATCTGCCACTTCAGTGAAGTTTTTAGGGATACAGTGGTTAGGGGCATGTCAGGATATCTCCTGCAATGTAGAAGTGACTTTGGTTTAGGTCAAGATAAAATAAGAGGAACTAGACTTACCCATCACCTAAAACAACTAAACACAACAACAAAAAAGACAAATATATAAAACATTTTTCATAAGATAGGACATCAGGAAATACCTAAAGTGAAGTAAAGATCCACCTGAAAAAATCATAATAGTAGTCCTGAACCAGGACTGATTCTTCCCTTCTCGTTGACATTTAGCAACGTCTGGAGTTATTTTAGACTGTCACAATTTTGAGGGAGTGGTGCTACTGGCATCATGTAGGTAGAAGAGATATTGCTAAACACAGCCATGCCCATTCATTTACCTATTGGCTATGGCTCTTTTCATGCTATAAAAACAGAGTTAAGTAGTTGTAATAAAAATCACCTGGGCCACAAAACCTAAAATATTTACTATTTAGCCCTTTATAGAAAAAGTCTGTTAATCCTGGATAAGAATGTCTATATTTTAATTCTTATCAGTTATGAAATGCTGGGAACATTCCTGAAATCCAAGTTCCCAGATGCCAGCCGCCAAAAGACAACTTTACAAACAGGTCTTCCTAAGGACAGCAGTCTCAGATCTGTTCTATTAACTTTTTTTTTTCTTGACAGGCTAATATTGAAGTTACATTCAGGAATGGCCTTAAAAGAAAGAGAAAAGGAAAAATCTCCTCAATGGGTACAGTTGTGAGTAGCAGATGTGGGTCAGGTTAAAGGATAGCAGCTGCTATGGTTTGGATGTGGTTTGTCCCTGCCAAAACTCATGCTGAAATTTGATCCCCAATGTAGCAGTGTTAGCAGGTGCGACCTAGGAAGAGGTGTTTGGGTCATGGGGGTGGATCCCTCATGAATAGATCAATGCCTGTCTGAGGGAGCAAATGAGTTATCACTCTCACAGAAAACAATTGGTTCCCCTGAAAGAGGGTTGTTAAACAGAGTTTGGCTTCCTTGGTTTCTCTCTGTTGCTTTCTCTCTTACCATGTGATCTTTTTTTGCAGCATGAACATGGCTCACTGCAGCCCCGACCTCCTGGGCTCAAGCAATCCTCCCACTTCAGCCTCTGAGTAGCTGGGACTACACGCACATGCACGTGACACCATGCCCATCTACTTTTATTTATTTATTTATTTTATTTTTTGTAGAGAGGAGGTCTTGCTTTACTGCCCACGCTGGTCTCCAACTCCTGGGCTCAAGCAGTTCTGCCTTGGCCTCCCAAAGTGCTGAGATTACAGGCGTGAGCCACTACGCCCAGCCTGCCATGTGATCTTCTTGCACAAACTTGCTCCCCTTTCACTTTTTGCCATGAGTAGAAGCAGCCTGAGGCCCTCACTGGATAGAGGTGGCCTGTCTAGAACCTTCCAGCCACCAGAATTGTGAGCCAAATAAAGCTCTTTCTTTATAAATGACCCAACCTCAAGTATTCTGCTACAGCAACACAAAACAGACTAAGACAGTGGCCCAAGGTAAAAATATATGTAAATTCCAGTGCATGGATGTCTGGTTAGGGGTCTAGAAGGAAAAAGACAAAAAGATCAGGGACAAGGAGGGATCAGGTAAAGACACAGGATGGAGACATGGGAATGGGCACAAAGTGTATAAAGTTTTCTGTATTCCACACTAATGTCCACCAAAAAGCATTAAACATGGAAGAGGCACTGAACAACCACGAAGATAAAATAGGATATCCCAGAACTGGTACAATTAATATACGAGTAGACTGATCACAATGACACTAGATAGAGGCTACACATGGGACCAACAATAAATATAAACTTCTACTTATCAAAGTCTGTCTAGCTACTGCTACTTCTGAATGTCCAACCTGTCAGCAACAGAGACCAACCATATGAGTTCCTGATATGATTCTATTATTCAAGAAGAGCAACCAGTCATTTGATAATAAGTAGACTATATCAGGTGTCTCTCATCCCAGAAGGGCCAGTAGTTCATTTCACAGTGATAGATATCTATATTTTGGGTTTGGGTTTATCTTACTTACTTCAGAGGTTCAGCCAGGATCATAATCCAGGCGCTTACAGAATGCCTGAACCACAGGACTAGAATCCCACACACCAGAGTCCAACCAGTGGACCCAATTCAAAGCAAATACAACAAGAGGTGGCAACGTGCTAGCAGCCCTCGCTCTCGCCGCCTCCTCGGCCTCGGCGTCCACTCTGGCCCTCGAGGAGCCCTGCAGCCTGCCACAGCACTGTTGGAGCCCCTCTCTGGGCAGGTGGAGGCTGGAGCCGCCTCCCACACCTCCCAGGGAGGTGTGGAGAGAGAGGGGCGAGCAGGAACCTTGGCCGTTTCCGCCACGCGGGCGCAGACGCACGCTCAGCGGGCCCGCACACGGAGCCGCCTGCTGGCGCCGCCGGCCCAGCGTAGTAAGGGGCTTAGCACCCAGGCCAGCAGCTGCAGAGGGTGCCTGCGGGCCGGAACTACGCTCGAGTTCTCGGCAGGCCTCAGCTGCCTCCCTGCGGGGCAGGGCTGGGGACCTGCAGCCCGCCATGCCCACCGCCCCCGCCCCTCGCCATGGGCTCCCTTGGGGCCCAAGCCTCCCTGAGGAGCGCCGCCCCCTGCACCACGACGCTCTGTCCCTATCAACCGCCCAGGAGCTGAGCAGTGCGGGTGCACAGTGCAGGACTTGCAGGTAGCTCTGCCTGGTGCTGCAGTGAGGAATCCACTGGGTGAAGCCAGCTGGGCTCCTGAGTCTGGTGGGGACTTGAGGAACTTTTATGTCTAGCTAAGGGATTGTAAATGCACCAATCAGCACTCTGTGTCTAGTTCAGGGTTTGTAAATACACCAGTCAGCACTCTGTGTCTAGCTCAGGGTTTGTAAATACACCAATTGGTACTCTGTATCTAGCTAACCTAGTGGGGACTTCGAGAACTTTTACCTCCAGCTAGAGGATTGTAAATGCACCCATCAGCACCCTGTCAAAATGGCCCAATCAGCTCTCTGTAAAATGCGCCAATCAGCAGGATGTGGGTGGGGCCAGATAAGGGAACATATGCCCAAGCCAGCCAGGGGCAACCCACTCGGGTCCCCTTCCACACTGTGGAAGCTTTCTTTCGCTCTTTGCAATAAATCTTGCTGCTGCTCACTCTTTGGGTCCACGCCTCCTTTAAGAGCTGTAACACTCACCACGAAGGTCTGCAACTTCACTCCTGTCAGTGAGACCACGAACCCACCAGAAGGAAGAAGCACCAGGAAGAACGAATTAAGTACAGATGTGCCGCCTTTAAGAGCTGTAACACTCACCGCGAAGGTCTGCAGCTTCACTCCTGTCAGTGAGACCACGAACCCACCAGAAGGAAGAAGCTCCAGACACATCTGAACGTCTGAAGGAAAAAACTCTGAACACACCATCTTTAAGAACTGCAACACTCACCGTGAGGGTCCGCGGTTTCATTCTTGAAGTCAGCGAGACCAAGAACCCACCAATTCCAGACACAACAGGAGTATGCTCACAACCTTGGGACGACTAGTCATATCACATACCACACCATCCAGAGCAACTGGCCTCACAGAATGCTGTAATAACCTTACAAAGCCATAGCTGAACTTTTAGCTCAAAGGCAATAATGTGAAATAATGGACTGACACCTTTTAATATGAAGATACATCAAACCACAGACCTCTATATGGTGCAGTATATACAGCAGGAAGAATAGATGGGCCCAGGAACAAATGAGTAGAAGCAAGAGTCACCCATTTATCATTATTCCCAATAAGCCACAAAAGGATTTTGTACTTCCCATTCCTGCAACTATGGACTCTACATGTTTGCAGGCCCTGGTTCCAAAGGCATATACCCTTGTCAGGCAATAGTACAAGAGTCTCAATGAACAAGTTTACAGCTGCCACCAGGGCACTTTAAACACCAGGGCCCAAGAGTCAGCAGGTAAGAGGAGTTGCCATTTTGGCAGGGGTAACTGATCCTGAGCAGTAGGTGGAAGCAGGGCTGCTTTTATGTAATGTGAACAGAGAGAAATGTGTGGAATCCACATGATTCACTTGGTTATTCCTTTACCTCACTGTAACTGTAAATGTACATATATCCCAACATTAGCCTGAGAAGAATGATTACCAAGGGTTCAGACATTTCAGGAAAGAAAGCTTGAGTCATACCATCACATAAGCCACTGAGACCTGCAGTGGTGATTATGTGAGGAGAAAACAAAATGCATAGTGGAAGAGAGAGGATAAGTACCAGTTGCAACCCTGAGATCAACCATACAGGGCCTGTAATTCTTCCCACCACCATCTCTTGTCTAAGTTTCTTCTCAGGAAAAGAAGCTCATTGAGAGTCATGGAGGAGCTGCTCCCTGAACCTCAAACCTATGTGAAGAAGTAGATTTGTGTGGTGCAAAGTGTAAGCTCAGATGGCCTTGAAAATATGCCTCTCAGATTCCGAACTACAGGAAGTGTAATTGAACAAAATCCCTATTACGCGGCTCTGTAATTTATCATCATGTTTGAATTGGGTCCAAGCTTCCCATGCGATATTCCCAATCGATAACTGAGCCTGGTAAAGATACTAAGGAATGCCTGTTCTGGGAGACTACTCTGATGGGTTCAAGGATTCTCCTTCCACCTTGCTAAACCTCTGTTACAGTGCAGTGTAAGGTTCTTCCACTCAACCTTCCTTTCATCTCTCCTTCATAAATGTCACATGAGCATTCTGGTGTGAATGCTCTACCAACTCTCTCCATTTTTGCTCATAGGCATTTTCCCTAATAAATTCCTTGGATGTCTAATATTGTTGTGACAACTGCTTCTAACAGAACCCAGACTAACATAAACACTTTGTAGTATTCAGTAAAGAAATTTTCTATACTTTTTGCTGGATTTATTCTTCAGTATTTACGGTTTTCTAGTATTTTTAAATAATGTCATGTTTGGCTGGGTGTGGTGGCCCACACCTGTAATCCCAATACTTTGGGAGGCCAAGGTGGGTGGAGATCACCTCAGGTCACGAGTTCGAGACCAGCCTGGCTAATATGGTGAAACCCCATCTATACTAAAAATACAAAAATTAGCTAGGTGTGGTGGCACGTGCCTACAATCCCAGCTACTCAGGAGGCTCAGGCACGAAAATCACTTGAACCTGGGAGGCAGAGGTTGCAGTGAGCCGGGATCATGCCACTGTACCCCAATCTGCATGACAGAGTGAGACTCTTGTCTCAAAGAGAGTCATTTTTTAAACTAGAGACTTTGTGGTTTATTGCTGGTTTACATAAATCAACTGATTCTATATAATGATATAATAAACTTGAGTCCAACCATCTTGTGAATAAATTCACTTAATTTTCAGAGTTTATAGATTCTTTTCGATTATCTGTATATACAATAGCACTGTCTATGAATACAGAATTATTTCTTCCTTCCCAAATTATACACTTTCCTCCATTTTTTTATGCCTTATTATGTATCAACAGCCGGAGTAAGCGTGGCCATATAGAGACAGTCCCCATTTTCCAATGGTTCAACAAGATTCCTGACTTTAAAATGATGCAAAAGTGATAAGCATTCAGCGGACACTGAATTATGTTTTTGTTTTGTTTTGCTTTTAGACACAGGGTTTCACTCTTTCACCCAGGCTGAGTGCAGTGACGGCAATCATGGCTCTCTAATGCCTGAATCTCCAGGACTCAAGCCATCTTCTCATGTTGGCCTTCCAAGTATCTGGGACTATGGGCGTGCGCCACCATGCTCAGCTAATTTTTTTTTTTTTTTTTTGGTGAGACCAGCCTGGGAAACCATAATTGGAATACCCATCAATCATTCTGTTTTTCACTGTTTTCTATGCAGTATTCAACAAATTATACAAGATACACAACACTTTATTATAAAATACGCTTTGTGTTAGATGATTTTGCCCAACTGTAGGCTAATGTAAGTGTTCTGAGCATGTTTAACGTAGGCTAAGCTATGATTTTTGGTAGGTAAGGTACATTAAATCCATTTTTGACTTACAAGATTTTCAACTTACTATGGTTATATTATGATATAACCCCACTGTAAGTCCAGGAATGTCTGTACTACAAACACAGTTGCCTGGGCCCCACCGAGTTAGGTATAGATAGGCAGGCACTCACAAAATGTCTATCCTATGGAAATGTGCTTGTAATTTTTGACAAGACAACTTGTTCTGATGGCAAACAAGTTCTGAAAATTGTAATACACAAAGGTTAGGTATGGCAAACAGAACTCCCATAACTTGACTTACTCCATGTGGGTAGACTAGCGTTAAAGGGCACCAGAATTTTCTAAGACTCTCAACTTACATAATGTTCTCTGTTACCAAGTTGCAGGACATCTTTGGTACATCATTAACGATGCCGCGAATATATGAGAAAGAATTAGAAATTAACTTTTCAATGTTAAAGTCTGAGAGAGAATTTCACTCACAAGTTTCAGGTATACATGTATCTTCAGTTCTCTGCCTAAAGAGAGACTGATATGGTTTATCACTTTAAATCTGAAAAGCCCCTCCTCAAATAGCTTCAAATATGTTTGCAATCGCCTTATTTTAAAGGGACAATTTGGACAAATGAACACGTAGTTCTTCACAACATCTGTAATGTTGACTGCATGACCCTGAATTAAAATATCAGCATTATGGCCAGGTGTGGTGGCTCATGCCTGTGATCCCAGCACTTTCAGAGGCTGAGGCAGGCGGATCACATGGTCAGGAAATCAAGACCATCCTGGCTAACATGGTGAAACCCCATCTCTATTAAAAATACAAAAAATTAGCCGGGCATGGTGGCGGGCACCTGTAGTCCCAGCTACTCGGGAGGCTGAGGCAGGACAATGGTGTGAACCCAGGAGGTGGAACTTGCAGTGAGCCAAGATCACGCCACTGCACTCCAGCCTGGGCGACAGAGCAAGACTCCGTGTGTCTGTCTGTCTCTGTCTGTCTGTCTCTCTCTCTCTATGTGTATATATACACATGTCAGCATTATCCCTGTCAGGGGTTGACAAATTTTTTCAATAAAGGACCAAATAGTAAATATTTGTGGCCCAGATGGTTTTTTATCACAACTATTTAGCTCTGCTTTTATAATATGAAAACAGCCATAGACAACAGGTAAATGAATGGGTGTGACTGTTCCAATAAAACTTTATTTACAAAAATAGCTGATCATATTTTGTTAGCTCCTGAAACATATGGTCAAAAATAGCTACAGTGTGGCCAAGCATGAATGAGCTCCTCTTTGACAACAGCCCATCTTGTAAGCTTTGGTGGAGTTCTGTCTCCCACCATGAAAGCTGAAAACACCAAATTTTTATTTTTCCAACCTCCCATACAACAAAGGCAGGGGCCAATTATTCAAGTGTTACCAATCAGACACATTCATCCTGGACTTTAATTCAGAAGCCAGTGACACCGAGAAGCAACAACTGCATAGAATACACTTGAGGAGCCAGTGACGGCAGCGGGGTTGTATTAGTCCGTTCTCACACTGCTATAAAGAACTACCTGGCTGGACGCAGTGGTTCACACCTGTAATACCAGCACTTTGGGAAACTGCGGCGGGTGGATCACCTGAGGTCAGGAGTTGGAGACCAGCCTGGTCAACATGACGAAACCCCGTCTCTACTAAAAATATAAAAATTAGCTGTGCGCGGTGGTGGGTGCCTGTAATCCCAGCTACTTTGGAGGCTGAGACAGGAGAATCACTTGAACCTGCGAGGTGGAGTTTGCAGCGAGCCAAGATCACACCACTTCATTCCAGCCTGGGTGGCAGAGCAAGACTCTGTCAAAAAAAAAAAAAAAAAAAAAAAAAAGACTACTGGAGACTGGATAATTTATAAAGAAAAGAGGTTTGACTCATGGTCCTGCAGGCTGTACAGGAAGCATGCCTGGGAAGGCCTCAGGAAACTTAAAATCATGGTGGAAGGTGAAAGGGAAGCAAGCACATCTCCACATAGCCAGCAGGAGAGAGACAGCAAAGTAGCACAAAAGTGCTACATGCTTGTAAACAACTCAAGATCTCAAGAGAATGAACTCACTATCACAAGAACAGCAAGTGGGCAAATCTGCTCCCATAATCCAATCACCTCCCACAGGTCCCTCCCCCAACACTGGGGATTACAATTCAACATGAGATTTGGGTGGGGACACAGAGCCAAACCATATCAAGGGTCTACAACATATGCAATGGACAGTACAGGTGGTTCACAGTGCAAACTGTGGCATCCGCTATTCACTGCTAGGAGCAGTAGTATCTACCAAATCTGTGATAAGAGTCACACACCCAAGCCTGTTTTTCTAGTATTCCAAGCTTAGCCCCAAGTCTGGTTTTCTAGTATTCCAAGTAATTCTGTAGCTACCCGGAATCCTTTCAGTAAATTCTTCCTTTCGATTGGCCAAAATTGGGTTCTGTTGCATATAAGTAATAACCCTGTGAGATCCCGAATCAGCACCATCAGCATCACTTGGGAACTTTGTATAAATGTAAATTCTCAGGCCTCACCCCAGACCCAGCCAATCAGAATCTCTGGTTGTAGGGACCAGCAGTCTGTGATTTAATTAAGTCCTACAGGTGATTCTTCAGCACACTAAAGTTTGAGAATGACTGTTTATAAGTGGGATCTATGTCACTCTGGATTGTCTGACTAACCTATTAATAGCGAAGGACAACAAGCACTAAGATGCCTAGTAAATCCTAGTCCCTTTCTTTGTGTACCTAGTTTGAGGGTCACAAGAATGCTAAGCATTCACAAAACAGAATAAAGAATGGTTGTAGTCGTAACCTGATTCTTTTTCATATGATGTGGAGGTTATGGCATTTTGTTTACATAGGACAGCAAGGAGTTGTGGAGTCTGTAATGCTGAGCTTGGAAAAGGGTTTCTTGGAGCTTTTATATCAATTATCTGCAAGATAAGCTTGAGGTACTATATGATCTATTAGGCATAAAGTCACAAATAAAAAAAACAAGAACCCTGACAGAGTCAGACTGGAAGTCTTATAGGCAGTCTTTGGCAGTAAAAAATCTAAATGCTAGATTCAAGGAGGTGCTAACCATTTACGCTGAATGCACTTGAAAGCTGCTCCATGTAGCTTTCAAGAGGGAAGTCGGCTGGGTGTGGTGGCTCACACCTGCAATCCCAGCACTTTGGGAGGCCAAGGTGGGCAAATCACTTGAGGTCAGGAGTTCATGATCAGCCTGGCCAACATGGCAAAACCCCATCTCTACTAAAAATAAAAAAAAAAATTAGCTGGGTGTGGTGGCGCACACCTGTAGTCCCAGCTACTTGGGAGGCTGAGGCACGAGAATCGCTTGAACCCGGGCATGGAGGTTGCAGTGAGCGGAGATCACACCACTGTACTCCACCCTGGGCAACAGAGCAAGACTCTGTCTCAATTTAAAAAAAAAAAAAAAAAAAAGAGGAAGTCATCAGAAGGGTGGGAAAACTATCCATTTGGCATATCACGACATCCCAGATCAGTAACATCTGATTCAGCACTAGTTCTGTAATTACAACAAAATACTGCAGAAATTATCCAGGGATATTAGAAAAACAGGTAACAGCTCAGGATTAGGGAATAAAATAATGGGTTCTACCTGGGGGGAAAAAAAAAGAAGAAGAAGGTGAGGAAGTGGTGATGACTCAGCACTTCCTAAAACAGATCAGCTACACCCTCTCAGCCAGTAGTTTTTACAGTGAAGTTTGCTGAAGAATCTTCTACAAATCATTTGGAAGGCAGTCTAACAATGTGGAAGATAGCTGGATGCAGTGGCAGATGCCTGTAGGCTGAGGCGGGAGTGATCACGTGAGCCCAGAAGTAGGAGGCCAATCTGGGCAATGTGGAGACACCTGGTCTCTAAAAAAAACAGCAACACACACACACACACACAACCCAATTTGGTCTCTGGAGACAACCCTGTGTTCAAATTCTGGCTATTTCAGCTCTGTCAGTTACTACTTGTGTAAACTTGGATAATCTGCTTAACATTTACTGTCTGTACAATGATAAGGATAAAATATCTCTGAACACAAATGATTGTTTTTTGAGACAGAGTTTCGCTCTTGTTGCCAGGCTGGAGTGCAGTGTTGCGATCTCAGCTCACTCAGCCTCCACCTCCCAGGTTCAAGCAATTCTCCTGCCTCAGCCCTCTTGAGTAGCTGGGATTACAGGCACCTGCCACCATGCTGGGCTAGCAGTGGCTCACGCCTGTAATCCCAGTACTTTGGGAAGCTGATGTGGGTGAATCACCTGAGGTCAGGAGTTCGAGACAAGGCTGGACAACATAGTGAAACCCTTTCTCTACTAAAAATACAAAATTTTTAAATGTTTATTAAATGTGCAGCAGAGAGGCTATCACATGGTAAACAGTAATATTTGTATTATAGTTTGTATCCTAAAATTACAAAATAAGGATTAAAATATGCATACTAAAGCATTTTGAGTATTTAAACAATATGCCAAAGTTAATATCATACATTAAACGTAGAACTTACTGATTTTCTCATTCATGGACATATAAATATATTCGGCAAAATGGCAGTAAAGAGGTAGAAAACATTTACCACAGCTGGAGCCCAGACTTTGGTTTCTAAATTCATGTCTCACTAAAGGGGATTGAAGTTCTTTGGATAAATGGCTGACTTCAGTACTAGAGCAAAGGAAGTCAGGGCCTGGAACATCTTTTTATGCCAGAAAGCAAAAAAGTACTTAAAGACTAATGGGGTCACGTCAAAAGGACATAGGAGCTGACTTTGAAAGGGCTTCCACTGGCTATATTTGGAGCACTTTGATAATCAAAAAGGATGACAATATTAAATACAAAAATAATCCTTTACTTCACAGTGATTTAAAAAAGAGAGAAGAAGAAAGGAAGATGAGGAAAGCAGTTTTATACAGAAAACAACTAATAAATGTAAAAGAAATTCAGAATCAGAAAATTATGGCCAGGCATCGTGGTCCACAACTATAATCCCAGCACTTTGGGAGGTCAAGGTGAGAGGATCACTTGAGGTCAGGAGTTCCAGACCAGACCAGGCAACATAGTGGAAACCCCATCTCTACCTAAAAAATAAATAAATAAATAAAAAATAAAAAATTAGCCTGTGTGATGGCGCATGCCTGCAGACTCAGCTACTCAGGAGGTTGAGGCACAAGAATCGCTTGAACCTGGGAGGCAGAGGCTGCAGCGAGCCAAGATCACACCACTGCACTGCAGCCTGAGCGACAGAGTGAGCAACAGCAAAGTAATAGTTAATTTAGGTGACGATTATCAATGAATGCTAAAATCACAACTTAAAACCATTGTTGGAGAACACGACATTCACACATTCTCCAACTGTAACTTCGAATCACTTATAAATTATAGCATTGTACCTTTACAACAAAAGAGATACAGATGATCCTATTTAGAATGCCCAATAATGGAAAGAACTGACAATATGTGTCAGTGATGGGACAATATGGGAAGTATGGACCACCACCTATGCAGTTTCTCAACAAAATCATTTCACCTTAATCCAATCCAGATTATGATGCATTCTATAACAGAGCTGGCCAGGCTCTTCAAAAGTGCAATGTTTATGAAAGGAAAAAAAAATACGGGACTGTTTTAGATTAAAGGAGACTATGTTAACCAAATGTAACACAACATACCGTGACTAGATCCCGGATTGAAAAATGAAACAGAAGTGAGATGGCCAGGTACAGTGGCTCACATAGTTACTAATCATTCTCAGCAGGCTAACACATGAACAGAAAACCAAACACCGCATGTTCTCACTCGCAAGTGGGAGCTGAACAATGACAATACATGGACACAGGAAGGGGAACATCACACACTGTGGGGCCTGTTGCAGTGGGGGGTGGGGGGCCTAGCATTAAGATAAATACCTAATGTAGATGACGGGTTGATGGGTACAGCAAACCACCGTGGCACATGTATACCTATGTAACAAACCTGCACATTCTGCACATGTATCCGAAAACTTAAAGTATAATTTAAAAAAAATACACCCTAAAATTTTAATTTTTAAGAATGAAAGTCTCAAATGATATGCCCAACTTCAGGACTTCAATAATTAACCACTAAAATTACAATGTATCAAAAGATTAAGCATCCAATTGTCTGTAAGTTCAAAGTGTAGCCTTTCACTTCACTTTTCTAATCCTACCATGCATTATGAAGTCACCTAACACTTGTTAATTCTAAATTCCACATGTACTTTTCAATCCTCATCTCTCTTCCAATTCTCTACAGCATTTGACTGCTGACATGTCATTCTCTCTCCTATCCCTTCTGCAATATGGTTCTCTCTGGATTCTTGTCCTTATGAGAAACATTTAGCAACACTTATAAGCACAGACTATGAAATCAGACTGCCTAGGTTTGAATCCTGACTACACTGGGTCTAGCTATGTGACATTAGACTAACTAATCTCTCTGTGATTCGATTTCCCTGTATGTAAAATGTGGATAATAATACCTTCTTTCACAGGGTTTCTTGAAGGATTAAATGTATATAAAGTTTTCATAACAGCAACAGGCATCCAATAACCATCATATAGAATGCAAGTCTTCAGTATTTTATTTCCATTATTAGCTTTCTGCACTGGCTGCTTTTTTTCCGTTTTTACTTTTTATTATTTTGGGTCCATCTGCTCCATCTAAGTCTCCTTCATAGGCTTCTCATTTTTTTTCTTACTCCTATAAATGTTTATAAAGTTTATGTTCCCAGAACTGCAACATCTGCCTTTTATTCACTAGAGACTCTCTACTGTCAGGAATATCCTCCACATCCACAGCTTCAACTATCACATATGCCTATGACTCCCATATTTGCCCAAAGCTCTCCAGTAAATTCAGATACTGTATGTTCTACTGGACACTGAACACTTTCACCTGGCTGACCCATCAGTAACTTAAGTGCAAAATTCATTACCAGTTCCCTTATTTAGGTAACAGTACTCAGGTTCATTGGCTCTGGCCAGAAATCTGTCAATTCTACTTTGGAAATATCTCCATTTACTATTGCAAATGAGGCAATTTAGAAATTCAGTATTTCTCAGTAAATAACCGAAATAACTGGACTCTAAATTCCATTCCTTTTTTTTTTTTTTTTTTTGAGACACAGTCTCACTCTGTTGCCCAGGCTGGAGTGCAGTGGCTCAATCTTGGCTGACTGCAACCTTCGCCTCCCGGGTTCAAGCAATTCTCATGCCTCAGCCTCCCAAGCAGCTGGGACTAAAGACGTGTACCACCATGCCCAGCAAATTGTTTGTATTTTTAGTAGAGACAGGGTTTTCTCATGTTGGCTAGGCTGACCTCGAACTCCTGGCCTCAAGTAATCCACCCACCTTGGCCTCTCAAAGTGCTGAGATTACACGCATGAGAAACCACGCCAAGGGTAAAATCCACTCTTCACATATACTGCCAAAGCGATCTTTCTGGAAGCCAAATCTAAATTCCTTAATAAGGAGAACACAATTCTTCATGATCTGGATCCTGACTATTCCTCCAGCTCCATCTACTTTACCACTCATTCTTGTCCCAGTGTTCCAACTGCCTAGGCAACTTGCATGTACATACCATACTTACCTTGTGGCCTTGGCATATGCTGTTACTCTTTCAAGAAACACACCTTCGGCCGGGCACGGTGGCTCAAGCCTGTAATCCCAGCACTTTGGGAGGCCAAGACGGGCGGATCACCTGAACTCAGGAGTGTGAGACCAGCCTGGCTAACATGGTGAAACCCCATCTTTACTAAAAAAAAATACAAAAAACTAGCCGGGCGAGGTGGCAGACGCCTGTAGTCCCAGCTACTCCGGAGGCTGAGGCAGGAGAATGGCGTAAACCCGGGAGACGGAGCTTGCAGTGAGCTGAGATCCGGCCACTGCACTCCAGCCTGGGAGACAGAGCGAGACTCTGTCTCAAAAAAAAAAAAAAAAAAAAAGAAACACACCTTCCCTTCTTCACCTAAATTTCTATATATAGTTGTTTCTTGGTATCCACTGGGAATTCATTCCAGAAGCCTTTGTGGATTTCAAAACCCACTGACACTTGAGTCCCTTATATAAAATGGTATAGTATTTGCATATAACCTACAGACATCCTCTGATATGCTTTATTTTCTTTTTCTTTTTTTTTTCCAGACAGGGTCTCACTGTGTCGCCAAGGCTGAAGTGCAGTGGCACGATCACAACTCACGGCAGCCTCAACCTCCTGGGCTCATGCGATCCTCCCATCTCAGCCTCCTGAGTAGCTGGCATGCACCACCACACCCTGCTGATTTTTGTACTTTTTTTAGAGACAGGATTTCACCAGGTTGGCCAGGCAGGTTTCAAACTCCTGGGCTCAAGCAACCAGGAGTTTGAGGACCCACTTCAGCCCCCAACATTTTGGGATTACAGGCATGAGCCACTACACCTGGCCTTGTATGCTTTAAATCATCACTCTAGATTATTTATAATAATTAATACAGTGGAAATGCTATGTAAAGAGTTGCTATACTGTACTGTTTAGGAAATACTAGCAAGAAAAATATCTGTACATGTTCAGCACAGGCACAACGATCATGGGCCTAACTTATTTTCCATCCTTGGTTGGAAAATCCAAAACTCATGGATATGGAGAGCCAACTGTATCTTAAACTCATCAGGGTTCTCTTTTCTAAAACAACTTGAACAGCACCTGCCTACCCTTTGCTCTTCTCCCACAAAGGCCTTCCTACAAACTCCTGAGCCCCTGATATTTATAATTATCACAGTATTTAATCAGGCCATATTTTAATTGTCTATGTGTTTTGCTATCTCCTCCCCAGATGGAAGAACTACCTTTAATCTTTTAACCCTGGCACATGAAACAGTGCTTAAAAAATATTTACTGCACAAATGTTCATCAGGCAGTCTCCCTCAAAAAAAATTATGTATTCACCTGTGCCTCAGAGAGTCATGTCATTTAATAATCCTATAAATAATCCAAACTCCACACCAGGCATTGTGAGACTCATAAACTCTTTCCTAAAAAAACCAGAGGATGGTAACCTATTTTAGTTTGACTTCTTAACTTGAGAAAAGCTGTGGTCATTTGGAAGTTCAGACACTTAAGATTTTGATTCTGAGAGACTAAGGAACTTCCCTCAGAATTCTCCAAAGGGAAGGAGGAGGCAGGCATGATGAGCTTGACTAAAGACAAAAATCTTGGTCCCTGCAAGGGACAGACTGATTGTGAACTCTGTAACATTGTGTTTATCATTTGACTTCACATTGGACCAGCCTGGGTAAACTAAGGTCTGGCTGTAAATAAAAACAGAATGAGCAATTTTATTAAAATAGGGGAGAATGTGTCTCACCTTTGGCATTACATGCCAAAGGAACATCAAACATGTGTTGGTTATGCCTCCACAATCTAAAGTTTTTAATAAAATTGCTCATTCTGTAGTCAAGCTCACCGAGTTGGGAATCTCCAACACACGCAAAATGATGGGCCTGGAAAAGATGTTCATCCAGACAATCCAGGTCTCATCCAGATCTAACATTCCCTTTCTATCCAACTGGATTTACAAATGAAGGTCAAGGGGCCCCAGAAGTATAAATAAGTCCTTTTTCTTTCCAAGGAACCCTCTGAATGTGCATCTGCTGTGGAAAAGCACAACAGAATCTTTGTTCTGCCAACCAGGGATGTGCACAGTGACTCACTCCAAAATGACTCCAAGTACAATGGTGCTCTTTCGCCAATTCAGAAAAAAACTCTACAAGTGTACATTTGAAGACCACTTTTCTAAATTCTGTTAACAGATTAATAAATGATTATAATATACTAAATTTTACATTTTTTGAATTTCCAGCTGCCTCTTTAACTTTTAATAGCCAAAAAGACCTAGTTCTCAAAAAAAACAAAAAAAACTTTTTCTGATTTTAAGTAGGCAATTACATTAACACCTAGCAGAGCATGAAAATCTGCCTAGACGTTTTGAATCATCTGGTGAAAGAACGTAAACAGTTAAAACTGGCATTTATATATATTTTTCTGTGATGTTCCCTGCAAATGTGTTTTGAAGCCATGCAGAAAAGGAGTATTTGTTCCAAGATATTACTACATTTCCTCCATATGAATTCTCTCTCAAGAACTGCCAGGTAAAATACTGTTTATGGCAATGTTACTTTATTCTTAATGAGAATAGTAACAGCAAATTTTGCCATTTTGCCAAACTTCATCAAGCCTTTTCATCTCAGCACTTTAAATATGAGACCAGTAGAAATCACTGTTAGAATAGTAAAGGAACAATATTTTTCTTTTTTTTTTTTTTGTGAGACAGTTTCACTCTAGTTGCCCAGGCTGGAGTACACAATGGCACAATCTCGGCTCACCGCAACCTCCGCCTCTCGGGTTCAAGTGACTCTTCTGCCTCAGCCTCCCAAGTAGATGGGATTATAGGTGTGTGCCACCACGTCCGGTTAATTTTGTATTTTTAGTACAGACGGGGTTTCTCCATGTTGGTCAGGCTGGTTTCGAACTCCCGACCTTGGGTGATCTGCCCGCCTCAGCCTCCCAAAGTGCTGGGATTACAGGCATGAGCCACTGTACCCAGCCTTGCTTTTCTTTTTAAAGTCATTTACTCTACAAATATTTAGATATCTACTATGTACCAAGTCCTGTGTAATGATCACTGGGAGATAAGGGTACACTCACTGTCTTCAAGGAGCTTACAATCAGAGAAATATGCAAGTAATCATAACACAGCACAGTAATTACTATGGTGGAAGAAGGCGCAAAGTATCTAGGAACACAGAGGAGTGGAAAAGTAAGGAAGGAAGGATGCACAATTCTGCAAAAGAGCACTAAAGATTTTAGTGAAGAATCAGAACATTCTGATTTTCCAGAAAGAGAAAATAGTCACCTAATATGTAGACTATCATTTACTGTTTATTACCAAGACACTTTGCTAATTATTTCACATATATTATCTCATTTGGTCCACACAAGAATCCCAAAAAGATATTCAGTCCTAGAGAAGTTAGATAACTTGCCTAGGGCCAAATTCTCAGAACTGGAGTCCAGATTTGAAGTAGGCTTGTCCAAATGCAAAATGCAAAGGCCAGTAACACCGTACCATACTGTTCCCATCCTATGCAATGCACAGAAACAGGAGAGATTTTAGTGTCAGGATATAAAGGATAGCTAATCAGATGAATAACAATGAAAGCCCCAAGAAAGGAGGTTCAAAGTCCAGTACAAAGGCAAAATGCAAAGAACTAAGGTAGCTTCATAGTCCTCTTGGCTGCCAGAAAGAATACTCACAATGAGCTGGGCATGGTGGTACACACTTGCACTCCCAGCTACTTGGGAAAACTGCTTGAGCCCAGGGGCTGGAGGCTAACCTGGGCAACACAGCAAGACCTTGTCTTTAAAAACAAAACAAGGCCGGGCGCGGTGGCTCAAGCCTGTAATCCCAGCACTTTGGGAGGCCGAGACGGGCGGATCACGAGGTCAGGAGATCGAGACCATCCTGGCTAACCCAGTGAAACCCCCTCTCTACTAAAAAGTACAAAAAACTAGCCGGGCGAGGTGGCGGGCGCCTGTAGTCCCAGCTACTCGGGAGGCTGAGGCAGGAGAATGGCGTAAACCCGGGAGGTGGAGCTTGCAGTGAGCTGAGATCTGGCCACTGCACTCCAGCCTGGACGACAGAGCGAGACTCTGTCTCAAAAAACAAACAAACAAAAATAAATAAATAAATAAAAACAAAACAAAACAAAGAAAAAAACCACTTCACTCAAATTAAGTTCAAAAGCACAAAGAACAAATCTACAATGACAGAACCATACCAGTGGTTTCCTTTGGGAGGGTATTGACTGAGAAGGAAAAAGGGGAAATTTCTGGAGTGCTGCTAATATTCTTTATCTATATTCTGTATCATGATATACACAGTAAAATACGTTTGTGAAAATTAATGTGGCAATAGCTGGGTGCAATGGCTAACGCCTGTGATCTCACCACTTTGGGAGGCCGAGGAGGGCGGATCACTTGAGGTTGAGAGTTCGAGACCAGCCTGACCAACATGGAGAAACCCCGTGTCTACTGAAAATACAAAAAGTAGCCAGGCGTGGGTGCAGGGCTCACACCTGTAATCCCAGCACTTTGGGAGGCCGAGGTAGGCGAATCATGAGGTCAGTAGTTCGAGACCAGCCTGGCCAACATGGTGCAACCACACCTCTACTAAAAATACAAAAATTAGCCAGGCATGGTGGCGGGCACCTGTAATCCCAGCTACTTGGGATGCTAAGGCAGGAGAATCGCTTGAACCCGGGAGGCAGAGGTTGTGGTGAGCTGAGATCATGCCATTGCAATCCAGCCTGGGAGACAAGAGCGAAACTCCATCTCACAAAAAACAAAACAAAACAAACCAATCTGGCAACGTATATTTAGGGCATATGGACTTTATGTTTTATAGTCCATTTCAAAGTTTTCAAAAAAAGTCTGGGTGAGGGGGAGAAATCATCTTTCCAACCAGTGACCAGGTTGGGCCAATTCTACCTCTTTAATATCTCATTATCCCACTTAACTGCATCCACCACTGGGTCCAGGACCTTATCTCACACCTGAACTACTGCACTTGTTTCTAACAACAAAACATACTTCTTGGTTTCCGTATTATCTTAGAATAATCACTAGTAGTCTTACCTTTCACATGGAAAATATCCCAGTTGGGATAAAATATACATCCAGTCTACCTGTATACATACAAGCCTCCCTGTCTCTGCTCCACCCCACTCAATTACATCTCCAAAATGCTCACATAGTAGTCTTTATAAAAGTGATCTTATTTCCAGGCTTTAAACGCTGCAATGGTTCTTTCTCCTTTATTTATAAGATGGAATTCAAATTTCTGAAATTATCCAAACCCTGCTAGTACATCCAGCTTCATCATTTAACATCTGACATCATGTACCATCATCCCCAAACATCCTAGACATTAGCATAGTGTTTTGCAACTTTTTTAAAATTTTCACCCCCTCCCAAAGAACCTTTCAGACAATTTTTCCTAAGCACTCCCCCATGTCTAATTAAATACTAAGGAATAAGACACTGTCAGTTTAGGGTTGAGTTTTGGAGGGCCACAAACCATACCAATAGCTACAATTTTTTTCCCACTCCCCTAAAAAGCAATTTTTGCATCTTTGGGAGCGGTATCACTTCTAATGGGAATGCCTGCTCTAGACTTACAGATTGGCTTCTTATTCTACAACTATACATGGCTTGCCACCACCAGTACTTTTGCTCCTGCCTCTCTGCTTGGAATGACCTCTCTTGATCATCCAGAAATCAATTCATGACATTGAATTGAACATGATTTCATGACATTGAAATCAACACTGAATTCAATGCTCCTCCATGAAGCTTGTTCCTTTCCCCATCTTGCAATCCCAAAGCCCTACTCATACTTTTGTCACTAATAACTAAAACATTTATTACATTTACGTTTTCTTATGTCTCCCAAGTCATTGATGAATAGGGACCATGTCCCAACTCCTCTCTACAACCTTGGTTTTCAATATGTCAGATATATTATTTCTTAAATGAATGTACAAATTAATGTTATCATCTGGGTGAGGTAACCACATCTCAGTTTAAGTGGGACAGTCCCTCTTTAACCTGTTATTCTGACATAAATATTAATAGCTCCTGTTTTAATTCACAAAAATGATTTGAATAACATATTGTTAATCTATACCTAGGAAATGAGAAATAAAATTCTGAGCAAGAGTAGAACATAATCAGATCTGAGAGGAAGATCACTCTAGCAGCAAGACTCAATGACTCAAGCAATAATTTGGGGGTAGAAACAATAAAATAGCCTGAACTAGAGTAGTAAAACTAGTAAGAAAAGGGCAAATAAAAAGATTCAGGGGATAAAGTTTAGTGGCAAGTTGCATCTATGAGGAATGAAGAGAAATAATACAAATTTCTAGAGACAGCAACTTGGCCAGTTGCCAACAGATTATGAAGGAAGAGGAATGATGACGGCTCAATTTAGGACAAGTGGTTGAAGAACCTGGAGGACAAGGTGGTTAGATATATGAGGCTGAAGCACATAAAATTTAGGGGGTAAGTTGGAAAACACAGTCCTAGGAGGCATTAGCATATAACAACTAATTGAAACCAAGCTGCTGAGTAAGACTGTCCAAGAAACACAAAGTTAGCAGTTCTAATGAATAGTAAGTACTACCTTTTTAACATATGACTTTACAAAATGTATTTCCAAATCTTGGCTTGTAAAATATTTCATCATTTAATATGTGCAAATCATGGCATCAAACACTGAGAGGGAAATAAACATATAAGGGAAATATAAGGAGTTCGTTCTGAAGTAAAAAAAAGAAAGATTATAAAGAATGGTATTAAATGTGGACTGAGTTGAGAAACAGCCAAGTTCAAGGTCTAATTATGCCTGTAGCTTCTTTAAGGAATTCTGGCATAATGGCACAAAGAAGTACAGGCATACCCTGTTTTTATTGTGCTTGGCTGGTATTGTGGGGTTGTTTTCTTTTTTCTTCTTTTTTTTTAAAATACAAGTGAAAGGTTCATGACAACCCTGCATCAACCAAGTCCATCAGCACTATTTTTTTCAACAGCACATGCTCACTTCATGTCTCCATGTCACATTTCGGTAATTCTCACAACATTTCAAACTTTTTCATTATATTTGCTATGGTGGCCTGTGATCAGCAATCTTTCATGTTACTATTGTAATTGTTTTGGGGCACCACAAACTGTGCCCATGTAAGATGGCAAACTTAATTGATATATGTTATGTGTTCCGACTGTTTCACTGGCTGTTCCCTCTTCTCTCTCTCCCTCTCTCCTGGGGCCTCCCTATTCCCTGAGACATAACAATATGGAAATTACGCCAATTAATAACCCTACAATGGCCTCTAAGTGTTCAAGTGAAAAGAGTCACATATCTCTCACTTTAAATCAAAAGCTAGAAATGATTAAACTTAGGAAGGCTAACAATGGCCCAAAGCCGGGCCTCTTGCACTTCACATTTAGCCATGTTGTGAATGCAAAGAAAAAGCACATGAAGAAAATTAAAAGTGTTACTTTAGTGGACAAAAAATTATTTAAAAAAAAAAAAAGTGAAAAAGTCTTATTGCTGATATGGAGAAAGTGTGAGTGGTCTAGATAGACGATCAAATCAGCCACAACAATCCCTTAAGCCAAAATCTAATCCAGAGCAAGGCCCTAACTTTTCAATTCTTAAAAGGCTGAGAGATGAGATGGCTACAGAAGAAGTCTGAAACTAGTAGAAGTTGGTTCATGAAGTTTAAGAAAAAAAGCCACCTCCACTAACATAAAAAGTAAGTTATCCTGAAGATCTAAGATAATTAACGACCGTGGCTACACTAAAAACCAGATTTTCAATGTAGACAAAACAGCTTTATATCAGAAGAAGATGCCACCTAAGACTTCCATAACTAGAGAGGAGAAATCAATGCCTAGCTTCAAAGTTTCCAAGGACAGGCTGACTCCTGTTAGAGGATAATGCCGCTGGTGACTTTAAGTTGAAGCCAATGATCATTTACTACTCTGAAAACCCTAAGGCCCTTAAGAATTATGTTAAATCTACTCTGCCTGTGCTCAATAAATAAACAACAAAGCCTAAATGACAGCACGTTTGTTTACAGTATGGGTTACTGAATATTTTAAGCCCACTGATGAGACCGATGAGACCCACTGCTCAGAAAAAAAGATTCCTTTCAAAATGCTACTACTCATTGACAATGCATCTTGTCACTCAAGAGCTCACAGGGAGGTATACCAGGAGATTAGTGATATTTTCAGGCCTGCAAACACAACATCCATGCTGTGGCCCATGGATCAAGGAAAAGTTTCAACCTTCAAGTCTTGTTACTTAAGAAACACATTTCATAAGGCTACAGCTGAAATACATAGTAATTCCTCTAACAGATCTATGAAAAGAAAATTGAAAACCTTCTTGAAATGATTCGTCTTTCCAGATGCCATTAAAACCATCTGTGGGCCAGGCATGGTGACTCACGCCTGTTATCCCAACACTTTGGGAGGCTAAGGTGGGAGGATCACTTGAGCCCAGGAGTTCAAGACCAGTCCGGGCAATGTCGTGAGACTATCACTTAAAAGAGGAAAAAAAAATTGTGAAGCATGGGAGGAGGTCAAAATATCAACACTAACAGGAGTCTGAAAGAGGTTGACTGCAACCCTTATGAATGACTTTGAGGGGTACAACACTTCAGTGAAGGAAGCAACTGTATGTGTGGTAGAAATAGCAAGAGAACTAGAATTAGAAATGGAGCCTGGGCTGGCTCCCAGCACTTTGGGAGGCCAAGGTGGAAGGATTGCTTGGGTCCAGGAGTTCAAGACCAACCTGGGCAACATAGCAAGGCTTCGTCTCTACCCAAAAAAAAAAAAAATCAGCCAGGCATGATGGCATGCACCTGTAGTACCAGCTACTCAGGAGGCTGTGGTGGGGTCGCTTGAGCCTGGGAAGTAGAGGCTGCAGTGGGTTGTGATTATGCCATTGCACTCCAACCTGGGCAACAGAATGAGATCTTGTCTCAAAGAAAAAAAAAAAAAGGAGAAAGAAAAAAAAAAAATGGAGATGGAGCCTGAAGGTGTGACTAAATTGCTGCAATCTCATGATAAAACTTGAGTGGATGAAAAGCTGCCTCTTATGCATTAGCAAAAAATGTCATTTCTTGAGACAATCTACTACTGGTGAAAATGATATAAATACTGTTCAAATGACAACAAAGCATTTAGAATATCACATAAGCTTAAGCTTAGTTGATAAAGCAGCAGCAGAGTCTGGGAAGACACCAATTTTGAAAGAAGTTACTGCAGGTAAAATGCTATCAAACAGTATCACATGCTAAAAAGAAATCTGTCATGAAAGGAAGTCAATTGATGCAGCAAACTTCATTGTCTTGTTTTAACAAACTGTCACAGCCAGCCCAACCTTCGGCAACCACCACCATGATCGGTCAGCAGCTCTCAACACTAAGGCAAGACCCTCCACCAGCTAAAAGATGACAACTAGCTGAAGGCTCAAATGACTGCTTAGTGTTTTTAGCAATAAAGTATTTTTAAATTAAGGTATATACTTTTTTTAGACATAAGGCTATTACACACAGTAGACTACTATATGTGTAAACAACTTTTATATGCACTAGGAAATAAAATTCACGTGACTCACTTTATTGGGATATTGGCTTTACTACAGTGGTCTGGAACCAAACCTGCAGTATCTGGGAGGTATGTCTGTACCTTAACAGCTTTTGTTGTTTTAGTGCACTTAATTGTCCATAGAGTATTTTAAGTCTAAAATTTTCCATAAGAATATCTTTGCAAATTGAAAAAGGAAATCAGAAAACTAGCTCAGGAAAGACAATGTTCTGTGGAAGCTGGAGAAATGTCTTACACACACACACTGTGTTAGAAAGATATCTAAATGGCACACTTTACAACATGTGTCTGTACTTGATGTCTGGCTCACCAGGACTATGCCTGAGTTGATAGTTCCACCTAAGGACAACAGATGGTTCAAAATAAAGGAACCATTCATTTTGACCCTGAAACACAAAGAGTTTACTCATTATTTACTCATCAATTATATGAAACAAACAAATGATTTCAACACACTAATTCTTATCCCTTTGTATATTTTTCACAACATTTTGCACCCAGTAGGTATTCAAGGAAAAATAAGCTGAACAAATAATTTTATCCCCTTCTATTTTACAGCTTGTTAATTCGGCTTCTATGACATCACCACTCTCTCGGTTTTTCTCCTACTGCACTGTTTGCTTCCACCCATTCTCCTTTGCTGATTTCTACTCTTCTCCCCGACCTTATATTGATCTCATGTCCCATGGCATTCACTGTCCTCGGTCCTCTTCTATTCTCTATGTACACTCACTACTTGCTAATTTTACCCAGTCTCACAACTTCCAACATCTATAAACTGATGACTACAAAATTTTTATCTCCAGCCCAGCCTTAGTAATACAAATTTGTATATGCAACTTCTTACTCATTTCTAACAGACATTTCAAACTTGACATGTTCAAAACTGAATTTCTGATCTTGCCCCTAAAACCTACTCCTCCTGCAGCTTTCCCCATCTCGCTGATGGCAGCTCAAACCTCTCTGACTACAACTCCAACACTCCAGTTATTTAGGCCAAAAACCTTGAAGTCATGCTTGATTCTTCTCTTTTCCTCAAGGTCCACATCTGATCTATTAGCAAATCCTGTTGGCTAACCCTGCAAAATATTTCTAAAACTTAACCACTTCTCACCACTTCCATTACTATCACTATCACTTTAGTTAGAGTTACCATCATCTCTTACCTGATTTAATGCAATAATAGCCTTTAACTTCCTGCTTTTGCCCCCAAACACCTACAGTCTATTCTCAACACAGCAGACAGGAGACTACCCAATAGGGGAGTCAGGTATAGTGGCACATGCCTGTAGTTCCAGCTACTTGGGAGACTGAAGTAGGAGAATCTGTTGAGCCCAGGAATTAGTGACCAGACTGGGCAATATAGTGAGACCCTCTTTAAAAACAAAAGGTAGGCCAGGTGCGGTGGCTCACGCCTGTAATCCCACCACTTTGGGAGGCCGAGGTGGGCGGATCATGAGGTCAAGAGATTGAGGCCATCCTGGCCAACATGGTGTAACCCTGTCTCTACTAAAAATACAAAAATTAGCTGGGCGTGGTGGTGCACACCTGTAGTCCCAGCCACTTGGGAGGCTGAGGCAGGAGAATAGCTTGAACCCAGGAGGCAGAGGTCACAGTGAGTCGAGATCGCGCCACTGCATTCCAGTCTGGGTGACAGAGCGAGACTCTGTCTCAAAAAAAAAAAAAAAAAAAAAAGTAAAAAAAAAAAGGTTAAGCAGGGCCAGGTGCGGTGGCTCACGCCTGTAATCCCAGCACTTTGGAGGCCAAGGCAGGTGGATTACGAGGTCAAGAGATTGAGACCATCCTGGCTAACATGGTGAAACCCCATCTCTACTAAAAATACAAAAAATTAGCAGGGCGAGGTGGCACACACTACTCAATAGGCTGAGGCAGGAGAATCGTTTGAACTTGGGTGGCGGAGGTTGCAGTCAGCCGAGATTGCACCACTGCACTCCAGCCTAGGCGACAGAGCAAGACTCTGTCTCAAAATAAAAAGAAAAGAAAAGAAAAAAGGTTAAGTAGGTCAATATCACTCCTCTGCTTCAAAATCTTTCAGTGCTCCCCCTCACTGAAAAGTCAAATAATTTGCAATGATTTGGAAAGTTCTATACGATGTGCCCTATGCTATGCATCATTATCTCCACTCCTTCATCTCTTACTACTCACACCTGTTCACCCTTCTCCAGTCACACAAAGCTGCTTGCTATTCCTGGAATGCATCAAGACATGCTCTCAACATAGGGCCTTTGCAATGATTGCTCCCTTTGCTGGGAAAGCACTTTCTCCATATACCCCTATAGTTAATGCCATCACATGCATCAAGTCTCTGATCAAAAATCATCTTCTCAACCCAGACGAACGAACCACCTTATTTAAACTGCAACCCAGCCCTTGCCCCTTGCTTTCAATCCCTCTTACTCTGCTCTTTTTTAATAGCAATTAAAAGCTACATATTACGTAACTTACCTTTTAGTATATTCATTATCTGCCTTCCCCCCTCTTCATGCTCTCAGAATTTAAGTCTTACTAGGGCAGACCTGCTTTGTTTATGGATACAACTGAGTGCACAGACTAGTGCCTTCAGCTGCCAGACTCCCAATAAGCAACTATTGAGCTAATATATTTATAATAGACCCTTGGGAGTCCAGTAAAAGTAAGGACCTTCTGAAAACAGAAATGAACTTGCAAGAATTTCGTCAAATTATTTATCACAAACAAATCACTAGGATTCAGGATTTCCTTCTTGATACTTCTTAACCCCAAATTCTACACTCATTCAAAAGCACTACCAATGCATCAGTTAACCTCTTATGCTGCCAGATGTCAGGGCTACATTCTGCGTATTGTGGGCAGCTGTTTAGCATTCCCTTGAACAATGCTGCTGTTCCAGTCAAACAAAATAAAGTACTTAACACAGCACACAGTGGCCAACATAACTTTATGAACAGTTTAGAAAATTTCCTAAGGTTCAAAAATAGGCAATTTCAGCCAGGCGCAGGGCTCACGCCTATAATCCCAGCACTTTGGGAGGCCAAGGCAGGAGGATCATAATGTCAGGAGTTCAAGATAAGCCTGGCCAACATGGTGAAATCCCGTCTCTACTAAAAAAACAAAAATTAGCTGGGCATAGGGGCGTGTGCCTGTAATCCCAGGTACTAGGGAAGGTGAGGCAGGAGAATTGCTTGAACCGGGACCGGGAGGCGGAGGTTGCAGTGAGCTGAGATCGCGCCATTGCACTCCAGCCTGGGCTACAGAGGGAGACTCCATCTCAAAAAATAAAATAAAATAAAATAGGCAATTTCAAAATAAATAATTCTGCTGTTAAAGAGCAGTAGGATTTTTCCATTAAAATGTGAATTTAGTAGCACAAGTAATGTTTAAAGTTAAAAGCAGCCGGGCAACTGCGGCTCACACTTGTAATCCCAGCGCTTTTGGGAGGCCAACGCGGGCAGATAACTTGAGGTCGGAGTTCGAGACCAGAATGGGCAACATGGGGCAACCCCGTCTTTACTAAAAACACAAAAAATTAGCCAGGCATGGTGGCGCCTGCCTGTAATCCCAGCTATTCCGGAGGCTGAGGCAGAAGAATCGCTGGAACCAGGGAGGCAAAGGTTGTAGTGAGCCAAGATCGCGCCACTGCATGCCAGCCTGGGTGACAGAGTGAGACTATCTCAAATAAAAAATAAAAAAGAACATTAAATTAAAACCTACATTACACATTGTAAGCCTTGTATAATACTTTCCAATGCTATAAAAGCTGTAAGAGAATTTGCCTACTCAAATTCATACTTTCAATTAGCTCACATTGACTTCAAGAATCAGCATAAGGAAACAAAAACTCATCGAATTATAAATGTATATCTCAAAAAGAGAACTCTGGAAAGTGGTAGAATTTGTGCTGTTCCTACGTAAACATCAGGATCTTCAATAACATAATTTGAACTATCATGGCATCCGTTATGGCCTGAATAATTGTCACGACCCAAAAGGTCAGCTCAACGTTACTAAGACTCAGTATGCAAAACACTATATATCTGAAAAACTCCACAGTGACTTAGGAAGAATTAACCAAAGCATTTCATTTACTGCAACTTTAAACAAGACAATCCAACAATCCACTCACATTGTTGTTAGTGTTTTGTTTAGAAAATATGTCCCACTTGTCATAGAAACTTCTCCAAATCAAGGAAAATCTTCCCCAAAACCTTAGCATTCTACCGGGATAAGCAAAGCTAACAGGGTTTAGTTACATGCCAGAAAACAAGCCTTCAGGTCTAATGAAAATCTTTTAAGCTGATACCGTAACTGTTAACTCGACACGGCAAATTTTGGATCCAAGCACAAAATACTGTAAAATTTCCCAGTGACAGTCTGAAAAAGTACCTACAGCGGTGTTCTTTAAACATGCATCATCTACTACAGAATTCGCCATTTGACTGGATGCAAACCTTTAAACTAATTTTGAAAACTTTATCTTTTTTTAGGCAACCGTACAATATTTCAGGGACCTTTAAAGAAAAACTATTTCTAAATTACATGGCTGAGATACTTCCCTTACAATTTTCATCTCGTTTTTCATAGTCTACTTAAACGAATGAGCATCTAACTCCGAAACTCGTTATTACCCAACTCAGAAAATACGACTTAGTAATGGTGCTTTCTTAACGACACTCAGAAGTTCCCGGCAAGGGATGGGTACGCGGGTTAAGACCGCATCACGGGCAGGAAGGGCGGCTGGCACCCTGCTGGCGACAAGGGCCGGGTCAGGGCAGAGACTCAAGAGAACCGATTCCCAGTAGCAGGTGCGAGACTCTGGCAAGAGGGCAGTCGCCGCGGTTTTCGGACAGACAGGGGGATGCTATCTATTGGACTGTGGGACGCACATCAGGGTCGACCAACCTCACCTCGGGAGTCCGCTCGGGCGGCTTCTTCCTCAACGCCTGCCTAGCGCCAGGGTCCACGGGTGAGTTCATGGCCACGGCCTGGGCACTCTGCAGCCTGCCCTTAGCAGCCCACGCCACAGTTCATTCACCCTAGGTAGCGGGTGCGGTACCTTTCCCCCGCCCCAAGGAGGGAACTTCGCGCCGTAACAAGGTCCAAACTCAAGCAAACAACCCTTCGCAACGCCCGCCTAGGGCCTCTACCCACGCGCGACTGGCCGGAGACAAGCCCTGGCGGGGGCGGGGGAGAGTAAGTGCGCATGCGCAGCACGCACGCGCACGCTAAGGAACGCCCAAGGGAGTGACTCCACTGTGACGTTAGAATTGGGGCGGTGCGGGTAAGTCGTTTCCTGCTGTCGTCGTGAGATTTAAAGACACCTCGCGAGACCTCACCTAAATCCGTCACGGGATCCGCCTCGGCGTTGAGGTTCCGGCTTCTCCATCTGTTGGAGAGACCGGAAACGCGCTGAGGGCCTAAGCAAAAAGAGCGGTTTGGGGCAGAACCATGGGGAGGCGTTCTGAGTGGAGAGAACTGTTGTGCCCAAATCCGGAAGCCCAGGGCGTGGCCAAGTCCGGGTTTGCGCTCCCCTCTGCAACTTCAACTGCCGACTTTGAATATGCGGAAGTAGAAGCCGCCATTTGGAAAAGAAGGAAGTCCACGCACACCCCGTATCTCTTTAAATAAAACGAAATCTCTTGTGAAAGCTGCCCACAGAGAAGTGCTTGATCTATTCGAAACGGACGTCATGAGACCAGGGCAGAGAAAGCAAACTTTCACGGCAGCCGGTGCCGCGGCCAGCTCACGATTACCTTTGAGTCAAAAAACTGGATTTAGACTGCGTTCATGTAACTAAATGCCCGGGGCAACCCTCCCTCAGGCAACTGGGTTTAGTGTTGGGACTCGAGTGGCAACTTTTGCGATACTTTTTACATTCTAGTCTGCTTCCCAACAGACCGAATAAAGCCAATTTTGTTTCACTGGTCCCTTGGTAAGAAAAACAGAACTCTCTTAGGAGCAGCCAGAGAGCTGCTGAGGCTGTTTCAACAATAAACTCACTGACAATTTCAGAATCCACCGTTCTGGGATACTCCTTACCCTTTCTCATAAGTTCATAGGTAACTAATTTTAGCGACACCACCTTTCCACTGAATTTTAAGCTCCTTGATGGCTGTAACCACATCTAGGTACACCTTGGTATTTCTCACAGCAGTTAGCATAGTTCACTAAACAAGATGATTTATGATTATGACATGCTTTCCAATTAATGACCGATTCACAGTAATTTTAATGACATAGTAAGAGTTAAAAGTATATTTGAAAGCAATGAGAGTTCAGGCTACACAACACCGTTTCTGGGACCCGCAATGACTTAAGGGCTGTTTTCTGTTGGTCCTGGGGCTTGCCCAAACTGGGAGTTTACAACATACTATTAACATTTCTCTTTTTCAGGTATAGAGCAAAAACCTTACCAGGGAAGTGTGCCATAGCCATTGTAGAAATAAAGTAATCGTGGAAAAATCACAGGATGTTGCAAACGATCTGTTTTCCTCATCATTTTTGGTACAAATATAACCTCTCAAAGGTCTGCCTAGGATCACAAACAAAAGTTATCCCTTCCATTCTTCAAGGATCATTTTTCAGAGTCACATCAATATTTTGAAAGAGGGAAAAGGAACTATAAAGCATGATCACCATGAACTTGAACTTTAATAGACCTAGAATTTGTGTCTCTAATATTAGACTTCTTCTAGTTAAGTGACTTGAAGTTATTTAACATCTTAATTTTCCTATGTTAAATGGGAATATAGTAAAGAACCTGTTGTTTCAGAATTTTCTTAAGATTACGTGAGAAATTTCACATGAAGCACTTAGTATGTTGCCTGCACAATCCAAGCACTCTTTATTATTTCCATTATTTCGCCTCTGGGAAGTGATTTTTTTTTTTTTTTTGAGACGGAGTTTTGCTCTTGTTGCCCAGGCTGGAGGGCAATGGCGAGACCTCGGCTCACTGCAACGTCCCTTGAACTACTCAGGAGTTCAAGGGATTCTCCTGCCTTAGCCTCCCGAGTAGCTGGGATTACAGATGCCCGCCACAACACCCGGCTAATTTTTGTATTTTTAGTAGAAATGGGGTTTCACCCATTTTAACCATATTGGCCAGGCTGGTCTTGAACTCCTGACCTCAAGTGATCCACTCAATTTGGCCGCAAAGTGCTGGGATTATAGGCATGAGTCTCTGCTCCCGGCCTAGGAAGTAATTCCTCTAAAGTAGAAATTCAACTTTGAATAATTGAGTAGATTTTTTTTAGTTTAGTTTTTTTCACTTATAACAATCCCAAAACACATTTAAGTATTCGTGAGGATGTGAAGCAAGAGGAACTCTCTCGAACTGCTGGTTAAGTGCAAGTTGGGAAGTCACTTTTGGCAAGGAAAAAAAAAAAAAGTAATAAAGCTGAAACATAACACACCTTATGACAGCAAGTCCTTTCCTTGATATATGCCCTATAGCAGCAGTCCCCAACGTTTTACGGCACCAGGGACTGGTTTTGTGAAAGACAAATTTTCTGTGGGGGTTGGGGGAGGGTTTCAGTATGGAACTGTTCCAACTCAGATCATCAGGCATTAGATTCTCATAAGGAGCATGCAGCCTAGATCCCTCACATGTGCAGTTCATGATAGGGTTCCTGCTCCTAGAGAATCTAATTCCCCTGCTGATCTGACAGGCAGAGCTCAGGCAGTTATGCTTCCTTACCTCCTGCTGTGTGGCTGCTTCCTAACAGGCCATGGACCAGTACCAGTCTTCAGCCTGGGGACTGGGGACTAGGGACCCCTGCCCTATTAACAGAAAAGATGGACAAAAATGTTCATTATTCATAGAAGCCAAAAACTGGAAATAACCCAAATACCCATCAATACTAGAAGGGATAAATTGTAAAATATTCATCCACAATGGCACATAGCTACATAGCACATAGTGATGATTCTCCAACATAATGTTGAGAGAAAAAAAGCAAAACAAAATACAGAGTATAATTACACACAGTTTAAACACAAGCAAAACTAGGTCTTTCAGGGATGCATATACAGAGGTAAAATAATAAAGAGAAAGCAAGGAAATGAAGTCAGAGTGGTAGTTACAAAAGTGAGATGGCAGAGAATTATGGTCAGGATAGGGCACATGGAGGAGGGGGCTTCTGGACTGCTGAAAATGATCTACTTATTGGCCTTAGTGATGGTTACATGAGTATATATTTACTCTGTTTTCTGTATATATTTCACAAGAGAAAGTATGCAAAAATAATTGGGTTTTGTCATTAGACAGCAGTAGTAAAAACTACATTAATATACATGGTGACTATCCGTAACTAAATTTAAGTATACATTTTCAAAATCTATCTTGTCCTTTACTATCTTGTATTATATTGTTATATACAGAGAAAAGTGAGGAGAGACAGTGAAGTTCTAATAGCTATTTTCAGACAAAAGGCAACCTCCAGGACAGGATTCACCAGCATTAACTTGTATCTGAAAGAAAAATATAATGGTCTGAATGCAAGTAATTTATTAAATTGTGGTAAAATAAGGACTTTTTCATTGGCTTAACTATTTATGTTTACTTACTACTACCTGACAGCACATTACATATGAGTAACTTGTATATATATTTAATTTTTTTGGTCTATCCCCTCCACAAAAAGGAAAATATGTAAACTCTATGAAAACAGAAATAATGTATTATTTACTGGCATATCCCTAGTATTCAAACCTATGCCTAGCACATAATAGGTGTTGAATAAATATTTGCTGAATGACCAAAGAGAACTAAGGACTAACTTATTAAGAGGGCATTTTGCTATTAGAAAGAGAGGTACTTGAATATCATGAACCTGCTCAAGAGTGAAAAAAATATATATATATATTTTTTGAAGAGAGGTACTTGATTGCTCTCCAGTGACAAAGATCATCTCTGGTTACATAGCTGTTGCATTGCAAAACTGAATGCTCAATAAATGGATGTAATCATATGTCCATCTTTCCAGAATAACTGCAAACCAACAAAAATGAGGTAAAGAGCTCTGGTTTTAACAGTACCTGAAACGAAGTAAGGAATTGAGATTTGGAACATGCTAGAGATTGAGTCACTACTATGGACAAATAAGACTTTTACTGACTCAAATCCAGAAGGTCAGTTGTTATTATTGAATCAGAATCTCTGGGAGTGGGGGTCTAGGAACTCTTATTTTTCAAAAGCTACCCCAGGTGCTTCCAATATGCAACCAAGTTTGAGAACCACTTTTAAATTATAATAACTGTGATTCTAAACTAGTCTGATCCATTTTTAACCCCAGCCATTGTACCATACTAAAGGACATTGACTTGTGAGTGTTAGACCAAATATGCCCAAGAATGGTGTCACAAGATTCTTATGGAAATAATACCTTCCCTGTACTTACACATTTATCAACAGTTTCGTCCTTCCCCTTGAGACAATATAGGAAAGCAATACTGCCTTTATCATTATTCGAATTTGTGCACTGAGGTAAGTATAAGGACTGTCCTTATTAAGACAGCCACGTGAAAAGGAAGGAAGCTCAAGCCTCTTTAACTTAATACTCTCCTTAGAGGAAATGCAGGTTTATTTGTGGGATGTTTAAGAAGACTGTTTAACCCAGATAGAGGTGTCTGCAATCTGATGAAGGGATCAGTCTAGATTCAGGTTCACCAGAAACAAAGTTAGTGTTAAAAGAAAGATAAGGAGAACCAGTCACCTGACTATTGGAAGAGAGAGGGTAACTGAACATATGCTTTAAGACCAAAAGGACACTAAAGTTCTCCTGACAAATAATGGGTGGGAACATATTCTGTTTTGGACTGCTTGTATTTTTGGCGGGGGGGAAGTCTCAACTAATCTTAAATTTAGAGCAAACCGGGAAAAGCCCAGCATGCAGTATGGAATAAAAACAGGAAGCACTACACTCCTCTATGTCCCCCATTTCTATCTGCCTAAGCTGTTCCCACTCACAGCTACAATTTTCCACCCCCACCTTGCACCTTCAGCTCAGGTTTGGTCCTACTTGCCACCCTACCCCACCTTTCATATTGGCAAAGACAAATGAAGAAATCCCGGATATCTTTACAATACAGCTGTCAACCACATAGTAGTTGAGAAAACATTTTGGTCTGAGAGACAAGATGAACACACAGGAAAGACTGTGAGTTCAGAAAATCACATTAAAGTCTCTGTATTTCCTTTTCTCATTAGCAAAAATCTTCTCGTAAATGTTACCAATTTTAAACCTTTAAAATAGCTGACAGCTGTTTCCCAAATACTTGAGACTTCTCTGCTTTGAAACAGTTCACTTATTCTCTTTGGTTAAATGTAAGAGTGATAATATGTAATATTATATGAAAACAGGTACATCAAAAAGTCCCTGGTCTAGTCCCGCCCCCAGGACTAACTCTGCCCAGATCAACCTAGCCTGAGCAAGACAGCTACTCACTGATGAGTCACTGCTACAGAGCAAGCACAAAGCTGACTTCCCTACAATACAGATGAAGACAATAGACTTGCTCAGTTACTTGTAAATCAGTGAACAAAGAGGATTAAAACCCAAACTAATCAATTTTTTGTAAAGTATAGTAATTTGTATTGAATACGTTCTTTTTTATTTGAGACAGAGTTTTGCTCTTGTTGCCCAGGCTGGAATGCAGTGGCACGATCTCAGCTCACTGCAACCTCTAGAGACTGAGGCAGGAGAGAAGCAACTCTCCTGCCTCAGCCTCCGGGGTAGCTAGGATTACAGGTGCCTGCCACTATGCCAGGTTAATTTTTGTATTTTTAGTAGAGATGGGGTTTCACCAGGTTTGTCAGGCTGGTCTCAAACTCCTGACCTCAGGTGATCTGCCCACCTCAGCCTCCCAAAGTGCTGGGATTACAGGCATTAGCCACCGCACCTGGCCTGTATTGAATACAGTTTTCTTAACAACATTATATAACTTCTAGGTTTTAGATTGTTGGGTTCAGTTTGCTTTCATAAAAGCATTTAAAGAACTTCTCCATTTGTCACTGTAAGAAGATACTCTTATATTTTCTGTTACTATGTTTTTATTCATAAGAACATATGTTAAAAATTCTCACAACAGTGGGTGGGGGGGCCACAGGAGGAAGGCTGGACAGATTATCTGGTAAAAGTAGCAGCCAAAAATTATCTAGCATTTGGAGTATGCCAGCACTGAGCTAAATCCTTAACATTCATTATTTCATTTGATTCTCACAACCACCTCATGAGGTAGATTCTATTAAATTACCAACATGGAAATACCAATGGGGAAAGGTTACATCCTTAGAAGTGTCAAACTTTGGACAAGAATCTAGGTGGTCTGACATCAGACATCAGTCCATAATGTTATGTATACCTTAATATATGAAAGAAAGACCAACACCATCCATCAAATTGACATGTGTATTTATTGCACAAATATCCCCTAGAACTGGGAGGTTATTATAATACAAGTGTACATTTGAGAAATGTATACAGAACAAGAAACAACTATGTACATTTTACATATCCAACATCTAAGTAACTTAGAAAAAGCAAACAATCTCATAAGACATCTACCAGAAGTAGGCATTATGTAAAATCTGTTTTTTTAAGTGATCATCCCCAGAGTATGCCAATTGGAACAAAACAAAATCTCTACTAGTATGTTTTTATTGCACTTAACGTTTTCAAACTCAAAATTAAGACATATTAATAAAAGCCAGAAATATTTAAAATCAAATCAATTAGTTTACATACAAGAAAAAATTAGTTTTAATTCTATAATGTAAAAGATCCCTTTTTTATTTCCTGTTTCAATAAACAGGGTTTTTTTTTGATATGTAACAACTGTCTGTACCATAACTTGTAAAAATTATTTTGAACAAGCCAAAGCTCTTTTCACATTCATCATAATGACCACACTCCAAAGTAGCAGCAGCTCATTCCTTGGGCTTTGCGTAAGGAAAGAATGACTATGATGAAGGTAATAGAAATTATAGAGGGATTAGAAATTATAAAACTCAGGAATGGGAGGGAGGGGGAGGAAAAAAACAGTAACTCACGAATCCTATAAGGATTAATGATTCTTTAAGAAACTATAGGTCATTTCCTTCCCAGCAAAGCTTAGCTTTATGAACAACAGTAGCACGAGCCACCCACTTATTGAGGACTAGAATTTCTAAATGGTAATTAAACATTTTAAATAAAGAATAGTTTGATAGTTAAGGAACCACCCAGACATTATTCAACTGCTACACAGAGCTATAAAAAATAATAATGTACAAGGCTGGGCACAGTGGCTCACACCTGTAATCCCAGCATACTTTGGGAGGTCGAGGCAGGTGGATCACTTGAGATCGGGAGTTCAAGACCAGCCTGACCAACATGGTGAAATCTCATCTCTACTAAAAATACAAAATTAGCTGGGCATGGTGGCACACACTTATAATCCCAGCTACTTGGGAGCTGAGGCAGGAGAATCACTCGAACCTGGGAGGCAGAGGTTGTAGTGAGCTGAGATCGCAACGTTGCCCTCCAGCTTGGGCAACAAGAGTGAAACTCTGTCTCAAAAAAAAAGGTACAATGACCCGCAAATTTATGAACTTTTTAATATTCTGAATTCTGCCAAAAGGATTGACTCATAGAATTCCAAAATTAGACAACTGGATAATTTTGCTCATGTACAGAATAAGAAAATTAAGCCAAAGAAAATATATCCACAAACACTCCTTGGCAGCAAGTCATCCATGGGAGACTCAGGTAATAACTGGGACTAGGTAAAAGATCATGGGCCAAACAGATTGCAGACACACTAATTTCAGGTTTACATTCCATTAAAACAACCATTTCTTCTTTGTCTAGTTGGAGGTCTCTTGAATACATACAGAGCAAGGCAAAATGTGACCCAATGCTGTAAATTCAAAGTCAAAGACAACTTTCCATTATCTATTGAAAATTTAAACAGCAAGAATGGATGTGTTATATAGTAAATATATTTAATAACTGAACAAGTGGTTTTCTTTTCTTAATCAATGATGAAATTATGATGAAAATAGTCAATGAAAGCAGAAACCAACTTTACTACTAGCATTAAAAGTCTCTTAGACCAGATAAGCAAAGAATAAACTATAATGTAGTATTCAAGTAAACTGAGGTAGTAGAGAGTATTGAAAACTGTATCCACCCACCTTTCTATTTACATTACTTACAAGAATTTGGTTCCATATTAGCCTTTCTTACAAGCAACATTCTATAGTATGTACAAAGGCAACAATTGAGAAGTGAAAATCTTTGAAAAAAATGCGCTTTTGGAAGGAAGGGGCTCTTAGAAAAAAAAAGAATAATTTTAAGAGTTATGAGTTCTATTAGTGTAAATTGAGTATTATTAAGCAGTGAAACAAATATTCGGCTCCTATGGGTTCATGAGGGCTGATACCAAAAGCAAGGGCCTTGGCTACCTGAGCACTTTTAAAGAACATAGTATTGTTTTTGCCAATGCTTTGGTGCAATTTTTAATCCTAATTTTCATTTATGTTAAATTAGTGAATATGCAAATATTAATATTTATAAGAATAGCTCACACTTACAAACAAATGATACAAAGTAGTATTCTCATTTTGGGAATCTCAGCCTTTAAAAAAAAAGGTTTGCTTTACTTATATTTTATTTTAGAGTGTGTGAAACAGAAAAATCACCAATAAGTAACATTTCAGCATTATAAGCAATATTAGTTGAAAATATATATTTTTTAAAGGCATGTTTACCAATCTTGTATTTCTACCTCTGCTTTTTTAAAAAAATAGGTACATATGTACACTTGGGTGGATAACATAACACATTTACACTCAATTATTCTGAGTTTGTTATAATTAATAGGCTGTTTAAAATACTTATTTTGAGAAATAACCAGAAATTAGCTGTTTTGAATTGCAAAACTAACAAATAATCAAGGTTTTATAGATCTCTGTACCTTAGAAATTAAAAATTGAAAACTAATGAAATAGCTATTTCTGAGCCATTAAATCATGAGACATTGTTGCTATTTATGAGTTGTGACAACACTGCAATGATCACATGAAACTCTTGATAATATTCATTTTGTAGAAATTTCTACCATACACTTTGGCTTTTTCAAATGCTTCAAAATTATTGTTGCTTTAATTTCATTTGTTTAAAAATCTACCACCACCCAAAAGTCCAGTCAAAAAGAAAAAGCCATCTGACATACACAGAATACACAATGCTACGCAGGATACCCTGGTGACTGACTCATTCAGATGGAAGTCTAAAAGGGAAAAAGAATCTCCATAAATGCATGTTGTGTCTGCTTCCTTGGTTTCTACTTATTTTCCCACCAATTTCTAACAATCTTTAGGTATATTAAAGGAGTATTTGTGCAACATATGGAGAGTGAGTGCTTGCTACAGCAGCCAGAAGTGGAAGATCACTGGATTCAATCCTGAAATAAAGGGGAAAAAAATTTCAGTTTTGATTTTCTGTACCGAGGACATGAACTCTACAGGCAATAACCATCACCTGTAAGGTCACTATACCTCAACAGTTAAGGAGCTAGGCCACTCTGGCCAAAATGAAAAATTTTCAGTAAATAAAACACAGAACTACAGATGTGAGTAACAACGTCGTAAATGTAGGTAAGTGTCTCAATGACATGCTGATGGAACATGAATTTGGGCAAGGCACAATGACTAACAACTACAATCTAGTGTAATAATAGCTGGGTGCGGTGACTCATGCCTATAGTCCCAACACTTTGGGAGCCCTAGGTGGGAGGATTGCTAAGCCCAGGAGTTCAAGACCAACCTAAGCAAAATAATGGCAAGATACTGAGACCCTATCTCCATGAAAAAATTTTAAAAACCAGCTGGGCATGGTGGTGTGTGCCCGTGGTACCAGCTACTCTGGAAGCTCAGGCAGAAGGATCTCTTGAGCCCGGGAGGTTGAGGCTGAAGTCAGCCATGTACCAACAGCAGGGCAACAGAGCAAGATCCTGTCTCAAAAATAAATAAATAAATAAATAAAAAATAATAATAGTGTGTACCCAGATTGTTTCAGATTCAGATGTTTCTATAATAAGATGTATTGGAAGTAATGGGAGCTACTTCAAAATACGTCCTACCATAAATTTACAGGAAAAGAAAAATGGCCAATCAACATAGAAAATATTAATCAGACTCCCTCATGGTTAGAGAAACGTGAATAAAATCAGATGCCATTTTTTAGCTAGTAGCTTGGCAAAGATCAAATTTGGTTACAGACAGTAGTGAGAACAACATCTCTTACTGTTTGTGGGAATTCATATTGAAACTTTCTGGAGAGTATTCAGTATAATCTATCAAACTATCTATCAATACAGACCCTTTAACCAAAAATTCTATTTCAAGGAATTTATCCTACAAATGTCAGAGCTTTATATTCACTCTAGCATTGGTTTATAATAGCAAAAAACTAAAAATAATCTAAATTCCAACATATAATGGAATGCTAGACAGCCATTAGGAAGAATGAGATTATTATGTGCCTATATGAACATTCAAGATATAGGAAAAGGAAAGCTGTACAAGGACACAAGAGTATAAGTCAAGTTAGATTTTTAAATAATATTCATTTAAAAATTCTATAAAACAATCTGTTAACAGTGTTTGAGTAGGGGTTGGAAGTTGGGGAAAGAAGACAATGACACTTTTCATTGTATGCCAAAATGCACTGTAAATTTTGGTTATATGTATGTTACTTTTTAAAACTTGTCTTAAATATTTTTACATAAAGGCATTAAACACCTCACTCCCCAGAAAAACAACGTTATATCCTGTTATTGATTTTCCAAATACTGGAGAACAATTCTCTCTGTATAACTCAAGTCAAAATCATCAGGACTAGACCAACAGTGTGGTACTACAGAGTATAAATAGGGTCTAAAGGAAAAAAGATACAGAGTCATTCAAATCCCTAATTAGTCCTACCAGTGTGTGTGACATCTGGCATGTTAACTTACAGAATCATCTGCTTCCAACCTGGTAACATTGCCTACACACTGCAGGATGATAATAAGAATTAAGAAATAACACTAGTAAAAAATTTTAATTTGGTTTCTGACGTACAGTAGGTTCTCAGTGATACTGGTTTCTTTTCCCATCATAAAAGCAAAATTAGATAAAAGTTCTAGCTTGTTTTGCTTTCTTTAATGGCATTTCAAGAAATGATTAATATGAACCCACCTAAAGTGGCCAGAGAACACAAGTGACCACAGAACATAATGAAATAGGGCCATACTATGCTCCCCCACCAACTTCCCATTCCTCCTTCAGTAGGCATTTTTGATAACTGTTTTCTGCCAGAGAATAATGCAGAGTAGACAGACATATCATATAGTTAATGGGGAGGAAAGAGTAATATATGGATAACGTATTACCATCCTCAGACTTCTGTTACCTCAATCAGCTCATTTAGAAGGCAGGGCAGATACTTGGAATAATGAGTTTGCAACATATGTAATAAATAAAAATGACTATGTACTTATTTTTCTCAGAAAAAAATTCAGATTTTAATTCATTCTGATTATATTCTCAACCGACTGTATATAATGGCAAAAGAATAATGCCTTTCAGGTTATTATATGATACAGGGCAACCTAAATGATAACAGCCTCCAGCTTCTAATAGGAGAAGATACATAAAAGAAAAAAGGGCAATTCTGAGGAACATTCCTTGCATGATGACAGAGCAATGAAAGCAAAGCCAGAAAAGAAACCATTAACATACCCCAGAACCACTCCCAGCTCCTTGACATGAACACGCATCTGCCCCCTCAGGTATTCAGACAGCATTTTACTTTTGAAATATAGCTCCTGCAACCGGTCTTCAAGATGCATTACACACTGTAGTTAGGGAGGAACCAAGAACCAGGTCAGAAAACAGTTTGCAACTCTCAGTCATGGCAAACTCTAAAACATGATGTTTTTGACAATTCTGTTTATTTATTTCAACATGAACTAAAATTTGGAGCACATTTTTAAAGTATGTAGTTTTAGCTAAAGACGGAAGTGAACCTTTTTCTAGCTCATATCAAAGATTACCTTCTACAGCATCATTTTTTTTAAACTGTGCTAAAAATACACATACAGTTTGCCCTTTTAACCATTTTTGTTTGTTTGTTGTTTGTTTTTGAGACAGAGTCTCGCTCTGTCACCCAGGCTCAAGTGCAATGGCATGATCTCAGCTCACTGCAATATCCACCTCCCAGGTTCAAGTGATTCTTCTGCCTCAGCCTCCTGAGTAGCTGGGACTACAGCCATGCACACCACACCCGGCTAATTTCTTTTGTATTTTTAATAGAGACAGGGTTTCACTACGTTGGCCAGGCTGGTCTCAAACTCCTGACCTCAGGTGATCCACCCACCTCAGCCTCCAAAGTGCTGGGATTACAAGTGTGAGCCACCGTGTCCAGCCCCAAAACCATTTTTAAGTATACTTCAGTGGCATTAAGTACAGTCAAAATGTTGTGCAACCATCACTACTATCCATTTCCAAAACTGCTTTCACTATGTTTTTATTCCAAATTTGATAAATGTAAAATTTTTACAAATTAATACTTTTCAAATGTATTTACACAGGAAAGGATGTATTCTCCTGTGGAGAATAGAAAACAGTTTGCAAAAGTTCATAAAGAATGCTATGTAGTTCCCCAATTTCTAAGCTGAAAGACTGAAAATTAAAACACATCTGGGCATGGTGGTCCACACTTGTAATCACAACACTCTGGGAGGTGGAAGCAGGAGGATCATCTGAGGGCAGGAGTTCGAGACCAACCTGGGCAACATAGTGAGACTGTCTATACAAAAAAAAAAAAAAAAAAAAGCATTAGCCGAGCATGGTGACATGTGCCTGTAGTCTTAGCTACTCAGGAGGTTAAGGCAGGAGGACTGCTTGAGCCCAGGGTTTTGAGGGTGCATTGAGCCATGACTACTACTGCAATTCAACCTGGGCGACAAAAGTTAAAAAAACAAAAACAAAAACCTAAAACACATGCAATTTGTTTAATGTCAATTAACTTGTTCTATTTACTAAAATAGGTGATTTATCATGTGAATTGATGCTAAACATATTTGAGGAAAAAACAGCAGTTTCAGGCGCTAAGCATTAAATTCTTGCAGAGTGTTCCTTTCCAATGAAAATCAGCTATTAAAAGTTCCTAATAAAAATCCACTTTATTACTGGAAAAACACAACCAAATGGTTGTGGTTTTATAGCGTATGTTTTTTTCACAATGCTTTAGGCTGATAATGCCATAAGAAAATTTCAACTGCAGAATATATGTAGATATAAAATATGTAATATAATTTACTATATTAACCACTTTACAGTATATAATTCCATAGTCCTAAGAGCATTCAATGTTGTGCAACCATCACCACCATCCATTTCCAGAACATTTCATCATCTCAAAAACTCTGTACTCATCATCTCAAACAAAAACTTTGTATTCATTAAACAATAACTCCTTATTCTCTTTTTCCCCGCAGCTCCTGGTAACCACTATTTTAGTTTCAGTCTCTATGAATCTGCCTATTTGTGGTACCTCATATAAGTGGAATCATACAATATTTGTCCTTTTGTGTCTAGTTTATTTCACTTAGCATAATGCTTATGAGGTTCATCCATGTTGTAGCATGTATTAGAATGTCAGCTCTTTTCATGGCTGAATAAATATTGCATTGTATGTATCATACCAAATTTTGTTTATCCATTCATTTGCTGATGGACGCTTGGGTTATTTCTAACGTTTGGCTATTAAGAATAATGTTTCTATGAGCAACAGCATACTGCCTGAATCCCTGCTTTTAATTGTTTTTAGTATAAACACAGAAGTGGAATTAACAGATCATATGGTAATACAATGTTAAACTTTTTGAGGAACAGCCAAACTTTTCCCACAGCTCCCGCACCACTTTACATTACCATCAACAATGCATGAGGGTTCCAAGGTCGCCACATCTTGGTCAATACTTACTATTTGTTGTGAATTCTTTTTATCATAGTCATCCTTACAGGTATTGAATGGCAGCTCACTGTAGTTTTATTTGCATTTCCCTAATGCCTAATGATACTGAGCATATTTTCATGTGCTTATTGGCCATTTGTATATTTTCTTTGGCAAAATGTCTATTCAAGACCTTTGCCATTTTTTCATTCAATTGTTTGCTTTCTGTTGAGTTGTAGGAGTTATTTATATATTCTGAGTATCAATCCCTTTTGAGATATATGATTTGCAAATATTTTCTATTTTATAGGTTGTCTTTTCACTCTGTGATAGCTAATAAACAAAAGTTTTTAATTTGATGAAGTCCAATTTATCTATTTTTTTTTTACTTTTGTTACCTATGCTTTTGGTTTCAAATTCAAGAAGTCACTGCCATATCCAGTGTCAAAAAGATTATCCCCTAGGTTTCCTTGTAAGTTTTATAGTTTTAGCTCTTAAACCTTTGATCCATTTGGAGTTCATTTCTGTATATGGCAAAATTCATTTGCATGTGGCTATCCAGTTTCCCAGCATCTTTTGTTGAAAAGACTCCTTTCCCTGTTGAATGGTCTTGGCACCTTTGTTGAAAATTAATTAAACTTACATGTGAGGGTTAACTTTTAGGATCTCCATTCTGCTTCATTGGTCTATATGCCTGTCCTTATGCCAGGAGCACAATGTTTTGATTACTGTAGCTTTGTAATAAGTTTTCAAATTAAGAAATGTGAAATCTACCAACACTGTTGTTTTTCAAGATTGTTTTATCTCTTTGGGGTCACTTGAGATTCTTAATGTATTTTAAGATGGGTTTTTCTATCTCTGCAAAAAATATCAATTGGATTTTGATAGGGATTACATTTAATCTGTAGATAACTGTGAATAGTAATGGCATTCTAATAATACTAATTCTTTCAATCCAAGAGCATGGGAAGTGCTTTCATTTACATATGTCCTTAATTTCTATCAATAATGTTTTGTACCTTATAGTGTACAAGTGAGTCTTTTGTCTCCCTAAATTTATTCCTAAGTAATTTATTCTTTTTGGCGCTATTGTAAGTGGAATTGTTTTCTTAATTTCCTTTTCAGAGTGTTCATTGTTCAAACAAGTATACAGAAATGCAACTTATTTTTATGGGTTTGTATTATGCAAATCTGCTTAATTTGCTTATTAGCTCTACCAGTTTTTTGTGGAATCTTTATGTTTTTTTTTTTTGAGACGGAGTCTCGCTCTGTCTCCTGGGCTGGAGTGCAGTGGCCGGATCTCAGCTCACTGCAAGCTCCGCCTCCCAGGTTCACGCCATTCTCCGGCCTCAGCCTCCCAGTAGCTGGGACTACAGGCGTCCGCCACCTCGCCCGGCTAGTTTTTTGTATTTTTTAGTAGAGACGGGGTTTCACCGTGTTAGCCAGGATGGTCTCAATCTCCTGACCTCGTGATCCACCCGTCTCGGCCTCCCAAAGTGCTGGGATTACAGGCTTGAGCCACCGCGCCCGGCCGGAATCTTTATGTTTTCTATGTACGAGAAGATCATATCATCTGCAAACAGAGATAATTTTATTTCCTCTTTTCCAATTTTGAAGTCTTTTGTATTTTTCTTGCCTGATTGCTCTGGCTAAAACTCTCAGTAGCATGTTTAACGGAAGTAGTCAAAGTGGGTATCACTGTCTTTTTCCTAATCTTAGGGAAATATTTTCAGTCTTCCACCACTTAGTGTGATGTTGGCTATGGGTTTGTCATAGATATCCTTTATCATCTTGAACTACAGAGCTTTTAAACTATGCTATGTTACAGTTCTCCTAATAAATGAAAGAAAGAACCTTAAAAGTTAGATATGGGGTCTTTTACCAGGAAGAGGTTACCAGTATTACAAAGAGATCAATAAAAGTCCTGACATGACAATGAGGATCCAGAATGTACTGGCATTCTACACAAAGTTGGGACATGTTGCATTACTATACTACACATGATCAAAAATTTTGGCTGCTGAAATCAGAACATACAGACATGTACACATCCCCTTCTGTCTTAGCTTGGGTTGCCATAACAAAGTATCATAGACTGTGTGGATTAAAAGAAAAAAACAGATATACAGCTGGGCATGGTGGCTCATGCCTGTAATCTCAGCACTTTGGGAGGCTGGGGCAGAAGGAACACTTGAGCTCAGGAGTCTGAGACCAGTCTGGGCAATGGGGCAAAATGCCGTCTCTACTAAAAAAATGCAAAATATTAGTCAGGCGTGGTAGCACGTGCCTGTAGTTCCTGCTACTCAGCAGGCTAAGGCAGGAGGATCACCTGAGCCCAAGAAGTCGAGGCTGCAAGGAGCCAAGATCGCACCGCTGAGCTCCAGCCCAGGTGATGGGATTAAGACACTGTCTCAAACAAACAAAAAACCCCAGATATTTATTTTCTCACAGTTCTGGAAGCTAGAAATACAAGACCAAGGTGCAAGCATGGTTGGGTTCTGGTAAGGGCTCTCTTCCTGCTGGCAGACAGTCGTTTTCTCACTGTGTCCTCACATGGTGGAGAGAGAACAAGCTTTCTCTCTCTTCCTCATCTTCTTAGGCCACTAATACCATCATGAGCACCCCACCCTCAAGACCTCATCTTACCTTAGATACCTCCCAAAGACCCTGTCCCCAAATACTGTCACAATGGGAATTAGGGCTTCAATATATGAATTCAGGTAATGACACAAACATTCAGTCCCTAACAGCTTTTTTTCAGAAAAACAATGATGAAAGCGTTAAGCAGTGCTTAAAGTAATGCAAGCGTCGTTACACATACTTACAAAATTTGGAGACAAGTTATGCTTATAAAGCTGAAGTGTGGAATGAAGCAGATTGGAAACAAGACTGGAAACCAATACTTCCTTTCCCAATTTATTATCTGTCACTCGTCTCTGGCTACTGGCCACTTGAACAGTCCATTTATCCATGTCAGCTATAATACAGACAGCTTCTGCTATTGGTTCATCCAAAACTGGATGCTGGAAATAAAAGAATAATTCATCTTATGATTAGCAAATGAAGTTTCCAAAAATAATGGTAATTCAGCAATGAAGGTTTACTAAACAAAAACAGAAAAAAAATATTAAACTTCAATATTTCAATATCTCCTTGACCAAGGAGAATAATTAACTCATTAACAAATACCCTGAGGCATATTATAGATATCATCATAGATACTTTGTATTCATTACAAGGACTTTGTATTATTTAGTCCAGAACTTAACTTTCAACAGTCTTTTGATTATTCATTAAGTTGACAAATGTATTCTCAACTATGTGCCAGGCAATTGAAAGAAAATGTTTTTTACCCTGAAAGAGACAAACATTTTACTTTATTTTATTTTGAGACAGTCTCGCTCTGTCGCCAGGTTGGAGTGCAGTGGCGCGATCTCAGCTCACTGCAAGCTCTGCCTCACGGGTTCAAGTCATTCCCCGGCCTCAGCCTCCTGAGTAGCTTGGTCTACAGGCATGCACCACCACGCCTGACTAATTTTTTGTATTTTAGTAGAGACAGGGTTTCACCATGTTGGCCAGGATGGTCTCGATCTCCTGACCTTGTGATCCGCCCACCTCGGCCTCCCAAAGTGTTGGGATTACAGGCGTGAGCCACTGCACCTGGCCTAACAAACATTTTAAAAATAGAACAGGACAGGACAGGACAGATGCTGTGGCTCACATCTATAATCCCAGCACACTGGGAGGCTGAGGTGGGAGGACTGCTTAAGGCCAAGAGTTTGAGACTAGCCTGAGCAACATAACCAGACCTCATCTCTACAAAAAATCTAAAAAATCAGCCAGGAATGGTGGCAAGCACCTGTAATCCCAGCTACTTAGGAGGCTGAGGTGGAATGATTGCTTGAATCCAGGAATTCAAGATTGCACTGATCCAAAACTGTGCCACAGCACTCCAGTGTGGGTCAAAGTAAAGTAAGACACTATCTCAAAAAAAACCACAGAAAACAAAGACCATAAAACAACAACAACAACAACAAAAACAAGACTTATTCACACAAATAAGTCAATGGTAAGATTCTATGCTAACTATCCCAATACGTCAGGCATTAATATCCCTCAGCACCAGAGAAGGTATTCCTTGATGTCATGAAGTACTTTGCTGCCTACATGAATTAGATTTTTCTGTTTGACTAAGACATCTGTCTGGAGTATGAATACAGCAGTTAAAAATGGGACACAGCAAAATATGTAACCGAGTTCTCCAAGATACATTGTTAAGTGAAAAAAAAATTCAGTCTGGGCGTGGTGGCTCACGCCTGTAATGCCAGCACTTTGGGAGGCCGAGGTGGACCTATCACCTAAGGTCAGGAGTTTGAGACCAGCCTGGCCAATATGGTGAAACCCCAACTCTACTAAAAATACAAAAAATTAGCCAGGCATGGTGGCGGATGCCTGTAATTCCAGCTACTCAGGAGGCTGAGGCAGGAGAATGGCTTGAACCCGGCAGGCAGAGGTTGCAATGAGCTGAGATCGTGTCACTACTCTCCAGCCTGGGCAACAAGAGCAAAATTTCGTCTCAAAAAAAAAAAAAAGTCACTATCCATACAGTTATGTTTCTAAAAATTTGGATCTACATCTAAATGAAAATGTATAGAAAAAAGAAAGAAAATACTCAAATCAAGTATGCAGTACTGAAGATTTTTGTGAAGAAGCAGGAATATTAAGAGTATGAAGAACTTTTACTTTTTACTTTGTATATCTTTACACTGTTTGAATTTTTTCATTTTTCTTTATTTTTTTGAGACAGAGTCTCACTCTGTCGCCAGGCCAGGCTGGAGTACACTGGCATGATCTCAGCTCACTGCAACCTCTGCCTCCCAGGTTCAAGTGATTCTTCTGCCTCAGCCTCCTGAGTAGCTGGGATTACAGGTGTGTGCCACCATGCCCGGCTAATTTTTGTACTTTCAGTAGAGAGAGGGTTTCACCATGTAGGTCAGGCTGGTCTCGAACTCCTGACTTAGCAATCTGTCCACCTTGGCCACCCAAAGTGCTGGGATTACAGGCATGAGCCGCCACACCCAGCCCTTATTGTTTGAATTTTTATCACAAGTATTTACTTTCATTGTTAAAAATGTTACAGTGAAAAATAATACTTTAACTCATATATACATAGTCATGAAAGAGCCACAGGCATATGGCTATGTCCTTGCCTTCCCCTGGTTTACAAACAAAGACCAAAAATGACAATTAAGTACAGAGCATGACTGCCAGAAACAGATAGTGACCCTACCTTTAATATTTTTCTGTATTTGGAAAGGTAAGGATTTTTTTACTACTGGCCAAATGGAATAGCAGCAACAAGACTGAGAGTAAAACATTTATAATATGAAATACTCAGACCCATGGCTTTTCCTCTCTAACTTTTAATGTTACTACACTTAGGATAAGGTACTACTATAAGGACAAAAGTTTACTCCTGGATAAGCCCAGGTTTAGCATCCTCAAATGATATTACTTTGCCTAGTTAATGAATAACTACTCTGAATAAAGCTGCTTCCTAGACAAGAAACAAACATAACAGAACTCATAGACTTGTGAGGGAGATCAAAATAAATACATCTAGCTTTAAAAAAAAAAAAAAAAAAAAGTGTTACTGATGAAGCAGAAACCAAGTGCTGGGAAGTAGAGGAGGGCAATCGTGGGATCTGTGTGATAGGGAGTTTCGCAGTGAAAGGGACACAGGAATATGACATTGAAGTGTATAGATAGAATTACTGGTGAAAAAATGGGAGAAGAACATAGATAATTCAGTAAGACTCAGAAATAGAAGTAGATGTAAATGGCTACATTTGTGAGAAATGATACAGAGAAGTAAGAAGAGAATGGCAAAAAGTCCAGAAATATACCTTGGGAAGATTTTCCATGGAGCCCCAAATTTATATTTGTTTTTTATAAAACAGTATTCAAATATTTATTCGTCTCTTGCCAAGGATAAAACACTTTGTTATTCATCACTTAATTATGGAAATATAATTTTGGCAAAGATATATACGTCTGTGATATTGTGAAATATATTCAGCTGACTAACAACATGGGTTTGAACTGAAGGTCCACTTATATGCCAATTTTTTCCAATATAATATATAGGTAAAGTTTTTGGAAATTTGCAACAATCTGAAAAACTTAAAGAGACAAAACTGTGTAGCCTAGAAATATGGAAAATAAGAAAAAGTTAGGCATGTCATGAATACATAAAATATATGTGGATGCATGGCGCAGTAGTGTGCATTTGTAATCCCAGCTACTGGGGAGGCAGAGGCAGGAGGATCAACTGAGCCCAGTAGTTCGAGAGACTAACCTGAGCAACATAGTAAGACCCATCTCAAAATAAACAAAAAAATGTAGATAGTATATTTTATCATTTAGTACTGTAAAATACACACAAATCTACTATAAGTTAAAATATATAAAAACTTACACACTTACAAAGCATACAAGGTGACATTCACAGCCCAGAGAAATGTTAACAAATGTATAGTATTAAATACATTTGTTTGTATTTAATATACTTATGACATATTAATATAGTTTAATATAGTTTAAATAACATTTAATATAGTTATAACATAATATAGTTATGATTATAACTGCATAAAACTAGCTGTAGTACCTACTGTACTAATGTAATAGTTTTGTAGCCACTTCCTGTTGCTATTGCCCAGAGTTCAAGTTGCAAGTATGTACTTCAAACACCCTGCCAACTTAATCATCTCTGCACGAGCAGTTCCACTCTCCAATAAACAGCATATCTCAGTTAAAAACTACTCTCTTTTCGAGACCATCCTGACTAACACAGTGAAACTCTGTCTCTACTAAAAATACAAAAAAAAAAAAAAAAATTAGCTGGGCGTGGTGGCGGGCACCTGTAGTCCCAGCTACTCGGGAGGCTGAGGCAGGAGAATGGCATGAACCTGGGAGGCAGAGCTTGCAGTGAGCTGAGATCACGCCACTGCACTACAGCCTGGGCAACAAAGCAAGACTCCATCTCAAAAAAAAACACAAAAAACAAAAACTAATCTCTTGGGAGGCTAAGGCAGGGGGATCCCTCAAGCCCAGGTGTTGAGGCTGCAGTGAGCTATGACTGCACCAAGGACTCCAGTCTGGGTGACAGAGTGAGACTCTGTCTCTAATAAAACACAAAGACAAAAAGATAACAAAAAAAACTGATGTCTAAAGGTTCTCATGTATTTTTCGTCATTGTTAGTGTGATACAGCAAACCCTGAATAATATCATGGAACCCACATGGAGTACCACTAGTGATGCTGGAAATGCTCTCAAGAAAAGTAGAGACAAGTTAAGACATTATAAGAAAAACTTGAATGGCTTGATATAGACCATAGATTAAGTAGCTGTGGTTACCCATCATTTCGAGATCAATGAATCCACCATGAGGACTGTTTTAAAATAAGAAAAGGAAATTTGTGAAGCTGTCACTGCAGCAATGCCACTAGGTGTGAAAACCACGCACTTTTGCAGAATACCTTTTAAATCTCATAATGAAAATGCAGCTCTTACGTGGGTACAGGGTTGCTGTAAGAAAGCTCTAACTATAGACTCTATTTTTTAAATGAAGTCATTATATGACAACTTAAAGCAAACGGAGGGTAAAGGATCTAAAGCTGGAGAATTTAATGCTAAGAAAGGATGGCTTGATAATTTTAGAAAGAGTTATAGCTTAAAAAATATCAAGATAACAGTTTTTGCTGACCCAGAGGCAATACACAAGTTCTTAGACACCATCAAGAAAATCATAGAGGACAAAAGATATCTGCCTGAACAGGTTTTTATTGCAGATGAAAGTACCCTATTGTGGAAAAAGACACCACAAAGTACATTTATTAATAAGGAAGAGGAGCAAGCACCAAGATTTAAGGCAGGAAGGGATAAGCTAACACCACTGTTTCGTATAAATGCAGTCAAGATTAGATCAGAACTACCCTTATATACAAAGCTGCTAACCTCTGGACCTTGAAGGAAAAAAGATAAACACCACCCCTGCAAGTCTTCTGATTGTACAATAAGAAAGCCTGAAAAAAAACTATTTTTCTGGATTGAATCCATCCATGCTTTTTTTTTTTTTTTTTTTTTTTGAGACAATCTCACTGAGTCACCCAGGAGGCTCACTGCAACCTCCAACTCCCAGGTTCAAGGATTCTCCTGCCTCAGCCTCTCAAGTAGCTGGGACTACAGGCACCTGTCACCGCGCCTGGCTAATTTTTGTATTTTTAGTACATACAGGTTTTCACTATGTTGGCCAGGCTGGTCTCGAACTCCTGACATCATGATCCGCCCACCTTGGCCTCCTAAAGTGCTGGGATTACAGGCGTCAGCCACCACGCCTGACCCCACCCATGCTTTATATCTAAAATCAAGAAGTACCTTGCCAGTAAGTGACTGCCTTTTAAAGTTCTTATGTTGGACAATGCTCCTGGCCACCCAGAACCCTATGAGTTTAACACTGAGAGTGCTGAAGTGGTCTAATTGCCCCTAAACACATCTCTAACTCAGCCTCTAGATCAGGGTGCCATAAGGACCATTAAACACAATATTCTATAAAAATGATTGTCAGTGCTATGGAAAAGAACCCCAATGGAGAGAACATCATGACAGTCTGAAGAATCACCCCATAGAAGATGCCATTGCTGTTATAGAAAAAGCCACAAAAGCCATCAAGCCTGAAATAATAACTTCCTGCTGGAGAAAACTGTGTCCAGCTGTTGCACACAGAATTTAACAACAGAGCCAATCAAGGAAATCATGAAAGAGCTTGTAAATATGGCAAAAAAAAAAAGAAAATGGTCGATGAAGGCTTTCAAGATATGGATCTTGCAACTTTGGGAGGCCAAGGCAGGCAGATCACGAGGTCAGGAGATCGAGACCATCCTGGCTAACACAGTGAAATCCTGTCTCTAGTAAAAATACAAAAAAATTAGCCAGGCATGGCGGCGTGCCCCTGTAGTCTCAGCTGCTGGGGAGGGTGAGGCAGGAGAATGGCATGAACCCAGGATGCGGAGCTTGCCGAGATCACGCCACTGCATTCCGGCCTGGGCGACAGAACAAGACTCCATCTCAAAAAAAAAAAGATATGGATCTTGCAGAAATTCAAGAGAGCTAACAGACACCATACCAGAGGAATGAACAGAAGACAACTCGATGGAGATGAGTGCTTCCAAACCAGTGCCAGACAATGAGGAACAAGACGCAGAATCAGCAAGGCCAAAAAACAAGTTGACATTAGACAATCTAGCAGAATGGTTCATATTATTCAAAACTGATTTTTATTTCTTTTACTGCATGGGCCCTTCTATGATACTGAAATCACCTTTGCAAAAGTTGTATTAGTGAGAACATCATGTAACAGTGAACTAAGCTAACCCAAAACCCATCTTGCCTTTCCCTTAATTATTCCTGGGGTATGGGGCCAAGCTAACTTTGGGAGACATTTAGGCTACAGTATTTTTTTTTTTTTTTTAAGGTGTGCAATTTTATTCAACTGGTCTCAAGTACAGGTAAGCCCTGGCTGCCTCCACCCACTCCAAGGGTGACCAAAAGCCTTCATACATCTCAAGTTGGGGGACAAAAAAGGGGGGCCACGAAGGCTGATCATTCAAAGTAGAACAAAACAAAAAAAGTATTAAGGCGAAGATTAAAAAATTTTGCATTACATAATTTACACAAAAGCAATGCTATTACCTCCCCTGTGTGGACTCGGGAGAGGACTGGGCCATTCTCCTTAGAGAGAAGTGGGGTGGCTTTTAGGAGGGCAGGGGACTTCCTGTAGCAATGCATTTCACAATATTTGGAATGACTATTAGAAAAAAGAACAATGTACAATCAAAGTCCTCGGCCACATTATAGAACTTTGGTGGAGGTTGCAGTGAGCCAAGATTGTACCACTGCACTCCAGCCTTGGTGACAGAGGGAGACCCTGTCTCAAAAAAAAAAAAAAAAAAATCACTACCAAAAACAAAAAACAAAACAAATAAAGCCATGCCAATCTCATCTTGTTTTCTGCACAAGTCAGGTTTTGTCAAGAAAGGGTGTAATGCAACTAAGTAACAATCCGCCTAGAAGCATTTGTGGTGAACGATGGAGAGGCCGGACTCACCGCACTCCTGCTTGCTGATCCACATCTGCTGGAAGGTGGACAGCAAGGCCAGGATGGAGCCGCCCATCCACATGAAGTATTTGCGCTCTCGGGAGGAGCAATGATCTTGATCTTCATCATGCTGGGCACCAGAGTGATGCTCTCCTTCTGCATCCTGTTGGCAGTGCCAGGGTACATGTTGTTGCCGCCAAACAAAACTGTGTTGGCGTACAGGTCTTTGCGGATGTCCATGTCACATTTCATGATGGAGGTGAAGGTAGTTTTGTGGATGTCACAGCATTCCATGCCCAGGAAGGAAGGCTGGAAGAGTGCTTGGGGCAGTGGGAGAGCTCATTGCCAATGGTGATGACCTGGCCATTGGACAGCTCATAGCCCTTCTCCAGAGAGGACTGGAGGCCGCCATGGCCATCTCCTGCTCAAAGTCCAGGGCGACATAGTATAGCTTCTCCTTGATGTCACACGATTTCCCACTCGGCCATGGTGGTAAAGCTGTAGCTGTGCTCAGTGAGGATCTTCATGAGGTAGTCAGTAAGGTCCCAGCCAGCCACGTCCAGACACAGGATGGCATGGGGGAAAGCATAACCCTCCTAGATGGGCACAGTGTGGGTGACCCCATCGCTGGAGTCCATCACGATGCCAGTGGTATGGCCAGAGGTGTACAGGGACAGCATGGCCTGGATGGCCACATACATGGCTGGGGTGTTGAAAGTCTCAAACATGATCTGGGTCATCTTCTTGTGGTTGGCCTTGGATTCAGGGGGCTCTCAGTCAGCAGCACAGGGTGCTCCTCGGGAGCCACATGCAGCTTGTTGTAGAAGGTGTGGTGCCAGATCTTCTCCATGTCATCCCAGTTGGTGACGATGCCATGCTTGACGTGGTACTTCAGGGTCATGATGCCTCTCTTGCTCTGACCCTTGTCGCCCACATAGGAGCCCTTCTGACTCATGCCCATCATCACGCCCTGGTGCCTCGGGTGCCGCATGATGGAGGGGAAGACAGCCCAGGGCATTGTTGCCCGTGAAGCAGACCTTGCACATGCTAGAGCTGTCGCTGATGACAAGCGCAGCAATATCATCCATGGTGAACCAGCGGCGGGTGTGGATAGGCGGCAGAGTGGTGAGGGTGAGGCTCTGTGCTTACAGGGTGGACACAGTCTTGGTGGCCCAGGCTACAGTTTAAATGATAATAGGCCTTGCCCAAAACTCAACTGCTTTTGTAAAGCTAAAAGGAAGCCATCAGGCTGAAACGAGGAGAGGAGTTTGAGTCCTGCTAAGGCGCAGACATTATTCCGGAGGTTATAAGAAATGAAACTTTCCCAATTGCAAATAACACCACTATTGTACACTGGCATTTTGAGATATCTTTCCAGGTTTTCTTGCATGTCTGATACCCTTGGCTCCACCTGGACTGACAACCCACTCCTGTAGCCCCATCCAGAAGCGATTTGGCCCCAGGAGGACAGCTTCAACCCCCTATGATTTCTGCCCCACCCAATCAGCCGCAAGTACCTGTTACCTGGCCACCCCACCCCTTCCGCCAAACTGCCTTTAAAAAACCCCTAACCTACAAGCTTTAAAGGAGATGATTTGAGTATGAACTCCAACTCCCACATGGGGTGGCTGACCTTGTGTCTACTGAACTTTTTCTCCACTACAATACCATGGTCTGTCTTTATGCAGTGGGCAGGAAGAACCCCTGGGTGGTTACAAATTTGGGGGTTTGTCTGGGATCACCCTTGTGGCTACCTGCCCACGGTTTGGCAGTCCCCCACAAGCAACAGATCCAGAGGCCAGCCCAAGTGGCTGCATAGTTCTCCTGGACTGGGGGCTGACACTGGCACTATCTCTACCAGCAACACACTGCTGGCCCATGGATTTAATTGCAGTAGAGAAATTGTTCCTGTAAAGACATCTCTAAACTGGTCTGGTGGGTATTCTAGGTGGTGCCAATGCCTCCTTCCTTCTCCTAACTGGTTTGGCTTCTTAAGGGATCTAAGTTTGGCCCCTTCAGGGATCTTGATTGGCTCTCCCTAATTAGTATGAAGGGTCTTGGTTGGGGAGACTTCTCCTCAAAAAGGAAGATTTCAGGGAGATTTCTCAGAGAATAGGTTACTTTGGAAAGCATACTCTTGGAATTCCTGCTTAGGAATCTTGGTTTGGGAGACCTTCTGTCCATCTTGTCTTTGTTGTATGTGTGTGTTTGTACATCTAGAGGGGATCTCTAAAGGAACTGGTGATGGAAGTCCAGCAGACCTAACTTGGAGAACCTTCCTTATTTGATCACATTCACTAAGCAGTGAAGGAAGTTCAACAGGTTTGACCTGGGGTGACTGTCTGCTCTTCATGTTGTCCAGACATCACCCAATGAATTCCCAGTCAGAGGTCATCCCTCCCTACGTTGAGTAGATCAAAGATGACAGGGACGCACTGGAAAAAGTTTGAGCCTTGACAAGTCAGTGTTAGGTGCTGAGCAAAGTGACTACTGTCTGTTTTATTATATGTGTTTCACCAGGCTGAGATAAAGAATGTTAATTTGGTGGTCTCTCGCCCCTCTCCCTCGCTCCCCCACACAGCCTATTGGGTGAAATCTGACAAAGTCGAGAGGTTTTTGCCTGTGGTTCCATGAAACACACAAAAGTAATTTTCCTTTGTGACTATGGTGCGGTGGCCAACACTGCCAGGGTCGCTCAGGGAAAGGGAAATCAGAAACCCGCCGAGCTGACAAAAGGTAAGAATTTCTTACCAGTGAGGCTTCTGGCCTCTCTCTCTCTGAGCAAATCAGGTAAGTGAATGGTAAAAATCACTGTTGATTAGTAAGAAAAAGGACCTGTGAGAGGTTACTCGGAGGTTGCAATGATTCTGGTGTACTTCTCGATGGGTCAGTTATAAACTTTGCTGTGGGTCCCTGAAACAAAAACTAAATGAGGCTTCCCTCTAATCTTGTTTTACATCCTTGAGAGCATGACTTTGTGACCACGTGGGGATACTCTCTCTTGGTCTCCACCATCCAGAGAACAGGAATTTTCAAATTCATGTCAGGCACCCAATCTGAAAGTGCTGGGAGTTTGAGATGAGCCAGCACATTCTTCATCCCAAATGTGTCAAGCCCTTGGGTGAGTTTCGTCTGAAAAGGTCCCATCTCTATAGGGCTTTTGTCATCTTTTGCTATCTTGAGCCCATTTCTGAGAGTGAATTCTTGGGGATCATGGAGATGCCTCTTCTACCCTAGATACCTTTTGCTTCTAATGTAAAAAGGAAGGAAAAAAAAAAAAAAAAAACTAGAAAATTACCATCTAGACTTTAATAGGTTTCTTAATCGAGTCACTATTGGAACTGATTACCTCAATGAAAGAAAAAGGTTAAATTAAAAGAAGGATGCATAATAATGACGTGGTTAGTCTTAGAAAATTCACTTGAGCAGTTAAAATCCTTTGCAAGCTTGAAAATGCTCAAGACTCCTTCTGAGAAAGACAACAGCAGTCACCTTGTACTGCAGCAGGTCAGTTGCAAAGGCTTTGCCCTCCCACAGTGGTGGGTGGCTTGGGTTCAATTCTAGGCTTTGGGAGCAAGTCCTTTTTGGTTTAATACTTGTGGAACTTTTGCCATTTATTGATTCTTTTCCCTTCCATGCACAGCTTCTCATTTCTTATCTTGAATTTTTTCTCTGAACTACACCTTTGGAGATATTCTAGATTTTTTTTTTTTTTTTTTTTTTTTTTGAGATGGAGTCTCGCTCTGTCACCCAGGCTGGAGTGCAGTGGCACAATCCTGGCTCACTGCAACCTTGGCCTCCCGGGTTCAAGCAGTTCTCCTGCCTCAGCCTCCCGAGTAGCGGGATTACAGGTGTATGCCACTGCACCTCATGGCTAATTTTTGTATTTTCAGTGGAGACAGGGTTTTGCCATGTTGGTAAGGCTGGTCTTGAACTCCTTACCTCAAGTGATCCACCTGCCTTGGCCTCCTAAAGTGCTGGGATTACAGGTGTGAGCCATCGCGGCTGGCCTGGGGGATGTTCTAGATCTTATAAATCATTTACCATCTCTTTGGAGACACCTCCTGCATCCCTGTTTAAGTCATCCCCTTAGTTAAGGCTTATTAATTTCACATAGAAGGTTACCTCTAGTAAAAGGATTCAAAAGTCGGAGTTTGTCCTCACTGAAATCTGGTAATAAAAGATTTTAAAAGAACTTTTCTCTTGAGAGCTCCATAGTTAGAAATTGACTTAATTAAAGCTGATATTTGGGCCACATGTATAGATGTTGTTTGAAAGCTCCAGCCTTCCCTCCAAAAACTTCTCGGTCAATGGAATTTTGTCTTGATTCTCTGTTTCTGTGTATTTATATGTGTTGAGTGTGTGATGTTTATATATAGAGCTCCAGTTAATTGGCTTAAAGAAAAACAAGCACTTGAATCAAACATTGTCAGAAAAATGGAAACTTTAATGCCTGTAGGTCTCATGATTCTAATAATCTTTTTGTAAATAAAAAATATTATTGGTAAAGTAAAATGAAAATGTCTTCAAAGTTTATATATTTAGTCTAAATTTGGCAGGTCAAACACTGTTTGCTCGATGTTTTAAGGTGATAAACTGCTTCTGTGACTTTTACTAATTGTTTGTCTGTTCTACAGCCAATAGATTCTAGGTAAGGCCTGGAGACATATGGAGTTAGGTAGGTCCCCTGGCTAGACTGGGAAAAGTCATGGGTTCTGCAATATTATACATGGCTAAAATTGCTTGTTTACCAGGTTTCTCACCAAAAATAAAATTTGCTAAAAGTTAACAGTGCAGCATGCACTTGAGACTACTGGAAAAACAGTTTTATATACAAGATGTAGAAGGAAAAAAGAATGTGGTTTTGGTGGGAGGCTATAAGAAGGCATGGGAATATGGTTTTTGTTAAAGGAAATGAAATTTTGTTTAGCTCAGAGGGTTTTAACAATTGTCTTAACCTAAAAGAGTAATGGGACAAAACTGAAGGTTTAAGCAAGGTGTAAAGGGTTTGTGAAGGGTTGATCTTATAAAGGAAGTTCTGTAGGTATAGGCAAGTTTGCTAAGATTTGAAGGGGATTATTTAATTTTTCTGTATGTTGAACACTAAAATAAGAGCACACTAATGCAGGGCCAAAATCTGGGCTCATGTATCTGAATAACATGGTTTTCTTACTGAATTGATCTACTGCTTAATAGAAAATTGTAAAAGATTAAAAAAGGTTTATTAAAATTTTACCTTATGGTTAAACTAATTAAGATTGAATAGATTTGTTTATAAGGTCTTATTAAAAATTAGGTTTAACGTTACTAATACACTAATGCAAAGGTGAAACTTGGCTTTCTCTTTAGAACAAGATTTTTGGAAGGCCGAGGTGGGAGGATCATTTGAGGGTCCAGAGTTCGAGACGAGCCTGGATAATACAGCAAGATCCCATCTTCACAAAAAGTAAACACGTTAGCCAGGCATGCTGGCATATGCCTACAATCCCAGCTACTGGGGAAGCTGAGGTACGAGGATTGCTTGAGCCCAGGAGTTCAAGGCTCCAGTAAGCCACGTTTGTACCACTGTACTCTAGTCTTGATGACGGAGCAAGACCCTGTCTCAAAAAAATAAACAAAAAACAAAAAGCAAAAAACAGCAATAGGAGAATGGTGAGAAACATAAACTATGACAAAACCATGCAATAATCCATATACATTAAAAACAATGTTTACACACCATGTTAGTATGGGGAAATATTTTTTTTTTGAGACAGAGTTTCGCTCTATCGCCCAGGCTGGAGTGCAGTGGCCGGATCTCAGCTCACTGCAAGCTCCGCCTCCTGGGTTTACGCCATTCTCCTGCCTCAGCCCCCCCAGTAGCTGGGACTACAGGCGCCCGCCACCTCGCCCGGCTAGTTTTTTGTATTTTTTAGTAGAGACGGGGTTTCACCGGGTTAGCCAGGATGGTCTTGATCTCCTGACCTCGTGATCCGCCCGTCTCGGCCTCCCAAAGTGCTGGGGTTACAGGCTTGAGACACCACGCCCGGCCGGAAATATTCTTATATTAACTGTTATGTGACAAAAGCATAATTTAAAACATAATATAAAATCATATAGAGTATAAAAATATAGGTATATATAAAAATATATATACACACATATATTTTACATATAAGGACTCAACTACATAAAAATATGTACTGTATAAATACACAGATATACACAAGCATATCTTTTATATATAAGGCTTCAGACATACATATGATACATAAATACACATACACACAGAATAATAATCATAACAAGAAGATGCAAAGCACAGTGTGACTACTATAACCACACAGTATAAGTCTGATATACAAACATCAGTATTACTTTCATTATAGCCAAAGAAACTGAGGCTTTCCTAGAGTAAATATTCTGTCTTATGGTACACCATTAGGAAGTGGCCAATTCTGGGTTTTATGAGAAGCCACAATGCTGCCTAATCCCTGGAGGAAGTTTCTCTATTAAGAATAGCTGATGGTAGAGAGTTAGGAAAATTTGTGTTTGGCTTTCTTTACATTTCAACATTTTGTATAATAAATATATATTAAGAAAAATGTTACTTTCTTAAAAAGTGGGGAGACAAAGAAAAGACACTCTCCTCTTATAATTCAGAAAAATAGGACTATATTTTTCTTTAAAAAATATCACTTCCATTACTTATATATTAACAGGATCCTGTATGTTTTTGCATGTAATCACATATTTTCATGTTAAATATGATAAACTTTAAGTATGCAAGGATTAAAATATATATATA
>NW_012116422.1:517631-578826 GCF_000951035.1 Colobus angolensis palliatus
TTCACCATGTTAGCCAGGATGGTCTCGATCTCCTGACCTCGTGATCCGCCTGCCTCGGTCTCCCAAAGTGCTGAGATTATAGCCGTGAGCCACCACGCCCGACCAAATAATTTTTTTAGAAATCCTATACATGCTGTGGAAAAATGATTGATAAAAAAATTCAACAACCTGTCAGTGCTGAGATCGAAGGTATTTTATTTTTCTTTTTGTCAAATTTTTCTATAATAGTGCTTTGATAGTATACTTACATGACTCAATGACAATATGAGAGGGAAAGACTAGAAACCCAATTACTAAAACAGAGAGGGAAAGACAAATAGCTCCTTCCTTTTTACCACAGTGGAAGGAATCTAAGAGCAACAGACCTGAGACCACTAATATAAAAGTGTTATAAACTTTGTAATGGTGATTTTGCTATTTGTATTACTCTTTGTTCATCTGTTTTAGTAACAGTATGGCATAGCAGTTTAAGAACAGGCAGATAATGACTGAATTCTACTTTTGCCACTCCCTATCTACGTAACTTAAAAACTTCTCTGAGCCATATGTGAAACACAAAGATAACAATAATGAGTACCTCAAAGGATTATTATAAGATTAAGTACATTTAAGTGCCTGGGACACAGTAAGGAAACAATAAAAACTAAATACTATTATTATTCATCCTATAATAGCAGGTAGAAACCCTTAAAATCAAAATGTTGTCTTTATCTTCATTAGGAAGTAGCAATGCTTTCCAATGCCAGGCTTTCACAGAGAAAGTCAAAAGACACTGTGTTTGGTGATGGGTATACATGAAAGAAGAAAAGAGACTAAGCAAATAGGATCAAACATAAAAAAAGACAAGAATGCATTAGAAGACACAGAGTGCATTAGAAGAACTCATATATAATTCCTTAACCAAGTAATTCAACAAATAGTAGGCACTATATCAGGCATTGGGAGGAAAGCATTGAAAAAACTAGAAACGGTTCCTTTACCCTGAAGGGCATCCATTACCACCAACTGATAAAAATTCTGTCCCTTGAAGCAATAATACATTCAAGTCTCTTCCTCAGACACTACTTTTGTTATGTTTTATACTACATTTATTCATACACTTGGCCTTATTTCCTCTGCTGCTAAGTTAAAAACTTGAAGTCAGAAACTTTTTTTTTTTCATACATACATCCCTTGGAGTACTGGCACTACATTCAGAACACAGTAGGTCAATAAATACTTATTTGACTGGTATTCAAAAGCTGAGCAAACTAGCCTTTAAATATGAAGAGCACAACTTCTGGTAAGTTCTTTTCACAAATTGTTTGTATCTATATTTGCCATAATTTCTCTACTATCCAATAAAACACCAAACTTTACAACTTAGGTAACTTTCTACAGACACAAAACGTTTAAACCTTATTGGCTAACAACTGACTGACTGTTGCTCACTGAGCCACATTTTCTCATCCATCATTTCCTACTTGGCTTTCTTCATTTCTGTTTCCTTTTTTTTTTTTTTTTTTGAGACGGAGTCTCGCTCTGTCGCCCAGGCTGGAGTGCAGTGGCCGGATCTCAGCTCACTGCAAACTCCGCCTCCCGGGTTCACAACATTCTCCTGCCTCAGACTCCCGAGTAGCTGGGACTACAGGCGCCCGCCACCTCGCCCGGCTAGTTTTTTGTATTTTTTAGTAGAGATGGGGTTTCACTGTGTTAGCCAGGATGGTCTCGATCTCCTGACCTCGTGATCCGCCCGTCTCGGCCTCCCAAAGTGCTGGGATTACAGGCTTGAGCCACCGCGTCCGGCCTCTGTTTTCTTTTCTTCTTTTTTTTTTTTTTGAGATGGTTGTCTTGCTCTGTTGCCCAGGCTGGAGTGTAGTGGTGTGAACTTGGCTCACTGCAACCTCCACCTCCTGGATTCAAGTGATTCTCCTGCCTCAGCCTCCCAAGCAGCTGGGATTACAGGCACACGCCGCCACACCCAGCTAATTTTTGTATTTTTGTAGAGGCAGGGTTTCACCATGTTGGCCAGGCTGCTCACAAACTCCTGACCTCAAGTAATCCACCCACCTCGGCCTCCCAAATTGCTGGGATTATAGGCGTGAGTCACCATGCCGGGCCTCTCTATTTCTTTATTAACTTTTTAAATTGAGAGGTGGCCAGATTTTGTTATTAAAGTGAAGTATTAAAGTTATATGTACAATTGAAGGGAGAAATAGAAAATTCAACAAAACAATAGCTGAAGACTTCAATACTTCATTCTCAATAATTGATGGCAGAACCAAACCAAAAATCAGCAAGGGCATAAAAGACTTAATTAAGACTATTATCTAATGGTTATCTAACTTGACCTGATAGCTACAGAACATCTCAACAAGAGCAGAATATATATTCTTTTCAAGTGCCATAAAACAAGTCTCAATAAATTTACCAGAGGTGAACAAAGTAGGTTCTCCAACCATAATGGAATTAAATTAGAAACCAACAAAACAATTTTTGAGAATTCCATAAATATTTGTAAATTAAACAGCATACTTCTAAATAACTCATAAGCAAACAAGTTACATGCAAAATTTAAAAACATTTTGAAATGAATGAAACTGAAAATACAATAGATCAAAATTTGTCAGATCTGGCCAGCTGCAGTGGCTCACACCTGTAATCCCAGCACTTTGGGAAGCCGAGGCAGGTGGATCACCTGAGGTCAGGAGTTCCAGACCAACCTGGCCAACACGGTGAAAACCCATCTCTACTAAAAACACAAAAATTAGACAGGTGTGGTGGTGGGCGCCTGTAATCCCAGCTACTTGAGAGGCTGAGGCAGGAGAATCGCTTGAACCTGGGAGGCAGAAGTTACAGTGAGCTGAGATGGCACCACTGTACTCCAGCCTGGATGACAGAGCAAGACTCTATCTCAAGAAAAAAAAAAAAAAAAAGAATTAACAGAAAATACTTTAGGATTTGGGGGCTGAAAGGTCTCTGTCTCAATGACTCAACTCTGCTTTTAGGCATGAACATAGCCAGAGAGTATATAAATGAATGACTGTGGCTGTGTTCTAATAAAACTTTATCTATAAAAAGCAGAACTATTTGGCCCACTGTCCATAGCTTGCTAATCCTTGATGCATATGGGCAAAAAATATATACAATTTAAATGAAACCACGAATGAACTTCTCTTTGGAGAAACCCTCACCATTTGAAAAACAAACAAACAAACAAACAAAAACACACATTCCAAAATTCAGGAACAAAAGAGGGGACATTACTAGCGACCTTATAAAAACTAAAAGGATTATAAGTGTATACCATAAACAACTTTATTCTAATAAATTAGGCCACTTAAATGAAACTAATAAATTCCTAAAAGACAAAAATTACCAAAATTGGCTCAGAAAGAAATAGAAAATCTAAATATACAAAAGGTGAATAAATTAAATTAGCAATTTAAAATATTCTTATTCTTAAAAGCCTGGATGCAGATGGTTTCACTAGTGCATTCTACCAAATGTTTAGAGGAAAAAAAATAGTACTAATCTTCTAGAAACTCTTCCAGAAAATAGAGAAGGACATACTTCCCAGCACTCTGTATAAGGCCAGTATTACCCTGATTATCAGAGCTAGACGAAGACATCACAAGAAAATTAAAAAGCAGTATTTCTCACGAATATAGACTCCAATATCTACAGCAAAATATTGGTAAATCAAGTCCAGCAACATATAAAAAAATTATATACCATGATAGAGTGGGGATTGCTTCCTAAGAATACAATGGTTGGTTTAACATTTAAAAATTAATTAATGAAATCCATGACATTAAGAGTTTAAAGATGAAAAACAATATGACAATACTATCTCAGTAGACATTGAGAAAAAGCATATGACAAAATCCCACACTCATTCATGATTAAAGGATGGACAAAAAAAACCAAACCGTCTAAAAACTAGGAATAAAAGGGAACTGCCTGTCTCTAAAAGCAGCATTCGGTTAAACAAAGTAAAAATAAAAAGGCAACTTCTTCCATCTAATAAAGGGCATCACAAGAACCTTACAGCTAACATCATACTTAATCATGAAAGATGCAATGTCTTTCCCCTAAGATCAGGAATAAGGCAATGATATCCACGGTCACCACTTCCATGCAACATTGTATTGAAAATTCTAACCAGTACAATGAGTCAAAAAAAAAAAAAAAAAAGTTGGGGGCAGCAGGGACAAAAGTCATCCAGATTGTTAAGAAAGATTTAAAACTATCTATTCACTGATAACATGAGCCTGTGTGTAGAAACCTTAGGCAACCTATACAGAAAAATGAATAGACTAATAAGAGTTTCAGAAAGACCACAGGATATAAGATCAATACACAAAAGCCAATCCCACTTCTATATGTAAGCAATGAGTAATCTGAAAAGGAAATTAAGAAAATAATTCCAAACTTAAGCACTTGCAAATTTTTGATACTGTAAATAACCTAGTTGATGGACATCCATGAATACATACAGTAATTTCTGTATTTCAGATATCCATGTGGATAGATTTCTGGAACTTTATTTGCTTTCACAGTGACAGATACAAAGATACGGGCACTGAATATAAAGTGATGGTTTCAGAGAACAATGCTTGTGTTGTAAAAAGTATGCCCAAAAATGTAAGGCAATTTTGGGTTCTATCGGTTAACAGAGTTTCTTCTAAATAAACTCAAAAACAGTGACAGTCACTCACCTGCACAGCATGAGATAAATCTGATGTCAGACACTGACGGAACCTCTCATCACTCCCAATTCCTTGAAGAACAAAGTCAGGCACATAAGATGAGCAGTAACCACCCAGCAAGGACCTCCCAAAGTTGGCAATGTTGGGCTGAACAGCACTCACTTCGATTAACTTTGACCTGGAAGAAAAATGCCCCCAAAAGACATCTAATTAGTAATAAATATATTTAACCAGTTTAAAAAAAAAAATACATCAATTCTACTAGTCCATATTTAACACTAGTCTGTATTAAAATCAACTGTAAATTCATCCTTATATAATGGTAATAATCATAAAAATTAAGAGTAAAATGGTAATAATAGAAAAATCAAGTGTAAAATCATCCTTATTAAAAACTGGCTCAAGTGCTCTATCAGAAAATAAAATACTCCTTCTTATTCAGAGAAGGTCTGATGAGCAACTGCGTAATGAAGTGAGGATCAATCTTCCCCAACAGACTTTAAGAGAACTGTACTTTGTGTTTGTAGCACATTCTTAATACAACCAGATTATGAAAACAATCATCTAAAACAAAACAATTAAATGCCTCACAAGTCCAAAGCTGGGTATGTAATGTTTCTCAAGCATGAATCTTCTCCTTGCATACTTGACCCAAAGTATCCGTTCTCTGTTTTCCTCTTAGTCTTGGCCAAATCTATTTCTAACAGCCATTCTAACATCTCAGGGATTAGTAGTCCCTAACTGCCAGGCTCAGCATGTCCTTTTTTGGGGCAGAAGTCACTCCTAAATGGTTTGAAACCTTCTAAGCAATAAGAAATCTTATACTTATCAACCAGATCCTTTAACTTTTCTCTGAGGTCTTCATAAAACCTTTCCGGGGTATTTCTGGGGCTTAGCCTTTACTCCTTCTTATGAGTTACGAGAATATGAAAATAAGAGAGAGCTATCCAGGACAATGATCTCTTCTTTTATACTAACCTTCAGAGACCAGCTAAAGAAAAGAATGGTACATATTTATATAGGGCCCATTATAGGTGAAAACTTCCTACTTACCCAGGAAAAGGTATCTCATCCTCTTCTGCCCAATCTTCTTGCTCTCCTCCATAATAACTGCTAACTTGTCTAGTCATATCATGACCTGTATCTTCACTTTCACTATCCCCAAGGGCACTATCTGAACTTTCATTTCTTGGAATGTCCCATTCAGTTCCTACAGCAATTTTTTTATCTGAACTCTCTTTATCCCCATGGGGGACAAGAATGGAGAGTGTATCTCTTTGGTCCTGCTGAGGAAAGCAGGTTTTACATGAATCTTGGGGAACTGTTTCTATACATTTACAAAATTCATTGTTCTGTTTGTTATTTTTTGCACACAATATTTTTGAAAACTCTAACATACAGCAATGGTCTTTACTATCTGCACTTGTTTTAACTGGAACATCATCAATAGTCCTGGTTTCAATTGAATCATCATTAAAATATTCGTCAAATAAGCTCATGCTTTCTGGGTCTGAATGATTCCAACAGGGAAGTTCACAGGGCTCTTCAGAAACCATCTTCTGTATATTAGACTCTCCAGATTGGTCCTTAGTTGTTTGTTTAGTTTCTTGATGCTGATCAACAGCCCCTCTTTCTGCTTTCAACGGTTTGGTGTGATGTCTGGTAATCTGATCTACCACTGCCTGACTTCGAAGCTCAGTATCTGAATCAGGTGACATAGAATCCCCAATCAGGAAAGTAACCTTTGTCTGGGCAGCCTCACAAGAAAATGAAGCAGGCACAATCTTATCTGGAGGTTTTTTCTCCACAACCATTCCTGTGGATCTCATTGCTTTGCCTGTGTGACTGTCTGAATCCAGCAACTTCTCACTCTGCCATGTTTCCTCCGTTGGCTCTAAGCCTGACTCTGACAATGCACATTTGTCTACTGGAACAGATCCTGTGCAAACAACCGTCTCTAACTTGGCGTCAAGGGAAGTTCTTAATTTATCTCTGTACTGTTTAACATCAACAGCATTTTCTTCTTGGCAGTCAGAAGGAGAAATCATCTGGCACTCATCTGAAATTCCTAGCAGCTCCTTAGAGCTGTTTTGAGCATCTTCTCTCTCTTGTTGTGAAATGTTCTCTACATTTTGCCCAAGGAGGGGATGACTGCAATATTTACAGTTACAACTGGGAGTTCTTATTTCTTCTGACTCTTTAAAGAGCAAACTGCTTTTGTTTCTATGCATTGTGACAAGGACATACTCCGATTCTTCTATTTCACCTTTCTCTAAAGTGGTAGTAATTACTGTGCCTGGCATAACAATGGCTTCATCTTCTCCATTTTCTAAAAGATGCGTTTCTTGAAGTTCAGAGCATCTTATAAAATAAGTAAGAAAATAAAGTAGCCTCTGGACCATGTCTTGTCGTTTGCCAACTACCACAGTCCTTGCTAACCGTACAGGAGAGCCAATAGCACCATACAAGTCTCCTGTAATGGAAAAATCAGTTATTGGACACATCCTTTACTGACACAGCTAAGTAAGCTATTTTTAATGATCAGAAACCTAATCTTACTGTATGAGTAGTAGTTTAGGTTTTACTCTTTTTTTTTTTTTTTGAGACAGGGTCTCACACTGTAATCCTGGCTGGAGTACAGTGGTACAATCATGGTTCACTGCAGCCTCAGCCTCCTAGGCTCAGGTGATTCTCCTACCTCAGCCTCCTGAGTAGCTGGGACTATACGTATGTGCCACCATGCCTGGCTAATTATCTGTATTTTTTTTTGTAGAGACAGAGTTTTGCCATGTTTCCTAGGCTGGTCTTGAGTTCCTGGGCTCAAGCAATCCACTGGCCTTGGCCTCCCACAGTGCTGGGATTACAGGCATGAGCCACCGTGCCTGGCCTCACTCTTAGTTCTTTAACAGATGAGTGACTATTCAAGGGAGGAAGATGAGATGAATAATTTTAACCAGAGAGAAAGGTGAATTTAAGGGTTTTCTGGTTTCCTCGTTAAACAAATGCTATGGTTCAGAAACCTCAAGCAAAGAGTCAGTTCTGAAACTCACATATCCCAAGAATATTCTTTAACCCAGGCTTCATGAAGAGCATTTTTACCTGGTTAGGTAAAAGTACTGCCTGAAGTACTATGTACACAAGGACTCTGTAGCTGTGTCCAATCAAGAAAAGACAAAGCACAGTATCTGCTGGCTTGCAAGGACAGGAAAGGAGTAGCGGTAAAATGGAGCAAAGCTAGAGTAGTCACACCACACACTTAACCATTTCTGATTTAAATCATATCTCTGGGGCCAGGCACGGTGGCTCACGCTTGTAATTCCAGCACTCTAGGAGGCCGAGATGGGTGGATCACTTGATATCAGGAGTTCAAGACCAGCTTGGCCAACATGGTACAACCCTGTACTTACTAAAAATACAAAAATTAGCCAGGTGTTGTGGTGGATGCCTGTAGTCCCACCTACTCGGGAGGCTAGGGCTGGAGAATTGCTTGAACCCAGGAGGCAGAGGGTGCACTGAGCTGAGATGACACCATTGCAATCCAGCCTGGGCGACAAGAGTGAGACTCCGTCTCAAAAAAAAAAAAGAAAAAAAGAAATAAAATTAAAAAGTAAGTCATATCTCCAAACTTTAACTGTTGTTCCCCTAGCCAGCACCCCATCCCACCAGCTCCCATGTTAGTAAGAGCCTATTTTCCCCTTCCATTCCCTAGAGGGTTGGGTACTCAGGATAGGCCAGAAAGGGCAGGAAGAGAGAGACTCATCCTTACTAAAAGGAAAAGAAAGGGCAACAAGTTTAGCCATGCAATTCACTTTCACTTTTGAATCCATTCTAAACATGACTAGCGATTATGTTAAAAGCAGGGGAAGTGAGGGGGTCAGGACTAGAAATTATTTCTATATTTATGCTATACTTCAAATTAAACCAATAATTTCAGTGCCAAAACTATGGAGAATAGGGCTGGGCATGGTGGCTTATGTATGTAATCCCAGCATTTTGGGAGGTGGAAGCAGGCTGATCACTCGAGCCCAGCAGTTTAAGATCAGTCTGGGCAACATGGCAAAACCCTCGTCTCTACAAAAAAATACAGAAAATTAGCTGGGCATGGTGATGTGCACCTGTAATCCCAGCTACCTGAGAGGAAAAGGTGGAAGAATCACCTGAGCCCAGGAAGTTGAGGCTGCAGTGAACTGTGATCGCACCAAAGCACTCCAGCCTGTGCGGTACAGTGAGACCGTCTCAAGAAAGAAAGAAAGAAAAAAAAAAAAAAAAAAAAGGAGACTACAAAGCCACTAATTTCAACTTAATTTAATTTTTGCAAGTTGTCAGTATATACATTTAAAATCCTCTATTTTTACTTTACAAAGCCCTCACACTTTTTAAAGGAACAAATATAAATAGGTGTCAAATAAATACATGCTATAGGTACTATTATGATAAATTTTCTCCTCTGGCTAACACACTGGCTCAAATATCACCATGCCACTGTTCTAAACTACTCCCACGATCCCCACGAATTACCAAGTAAGTTGAAATTACTTTGGTATGGCAAGTGAGTCTTTCATGATTCCCATTTTACTTTTCCAGCTTTATCTTCTTATACTTATCCTCCTTCTTGGCAGTCAGAAGAAGAAATCATCTGTATTCACGCAAAGACCCAGTTAAACTGGACCACTGAATATGCTCTGCCCTTTTAACACCTAGACTCTTTACTCATGTGATGTCCTGTCCCTTTCCTCAATATCTCTGCCAGTCCATAGCTTCCCACCTAAGCACCCTCAGTTGGGCAAAAGTAGGCTCCCCTGTTCAACTCCTACTAAACTTTTCATTTCTCTTATAGTTCCTCCTTGAATTATTATTGTTGTCTGCATATATATTACCTACAGTTGTAGACTGTTGACTTCTTGAGGGCAATTTCCAAATCATTCATCTTTATAGCCTCTGTGCTTTTTGCACAGAGCCTTAGATAGTCAACAAATGACTGTAGAATTAAAAAAGGATTTAAATGTCCCAATTTAAAAAATACTACTAATAATTTGATTTTTAAAAAGTCAATGCAATGGAATACTATTCAGCATTAAAAAGGAATAAACTATTAATACACACAAAATAGGTGAATCTGAATTATACTGAATGAAAGAGATCAAAGTGTATACTGCATGATTCCATTCATATAAAACTCTAGAAAATGCAAGTAATCTATCATGACAGAAAGTAAGCCAGTGGCTGTGTAGCGATGGTGGAAGAGGAACAGAGAAACTGGGGAGAAGGAGAGAGGGAGGAAGAGGAAGAGATTACAAAAAGACATAAGGAAACTTTTGGAAGTGATGCAATATGATTTATGTTTTGATTGTGGTCATGGTTTCAGAGGCATATATGCAAAACTTATCAAATTGCTTTATTTTTTTTTTTGAGACAGATTCTCGTTCTGTTGCCCAGGCTGTGGTGCAGTGGCATGATCTCGGCTCACTACAACCTCTGCCTCCGGGTTCAAGGGATTCTCCTGCCTCAGCCTCCTAAGTGGCTGGGATTATAGGCGCCCGCCACCATGCCCAGCTAGTTTTTTTGGGGGTTTTTTTTTTGAGACGGAGTCTTGCACTGTTGCCCAGGCTAGAGTGCAGTGGCGCGATCCCAGCTCACTGCAAGCTTCGCCTCCTGGATTCACGCCATTCTCCTGCCTCAGCCTCTCAAGTAGCTGGGACTACAGGTGCCCGCCACCATGCCCTGCAAATTTTTTGTACTTTTAATAGAGATGAGATTTCACCATGTTAGCCAGGATGGTCTCAATCTCCTGACCTTGTGATCCACCCACCTCAGCCTCCCAAAGTGCTGGGATTATAGGCGTGAGCCACTGCACCTGGCCATTGTTTTGTATTTTTAGTAGAGGCACGGTTTCACCATGTTGGCCAGGCTGGTTTCGAATTCCTGACCTCAAGTAATCCACCCACTTCACCCTCCCAAAGTGCTAGGATTACAGGCGTAAGCCACCACACCCAGCCCAAATTGTGTACTTTAAATATGTGTTTGGCCAGGTGTGGTGGCTCACGTCTGTAATCCCAGCACCTTGGGAGGCCAACGTGAGCAGATCGCTTGAGTCCAAGAGTTTGAGAGCAGCCTGGGGAACATGGCAAAAACCCATCTCTTCAACAAATACAAAAACTAGCCTGGTGTGGTAGTATGCACCTGTAGTCCCAGCAACTTGGGTGACTAAGGTAGGGGGATCATTTGATCCCAGGGAGATTGGAGCTGCAGTGAGCCAGGATCATGCCACTGTACTCCAGCCTGGGCAAAAGAGTGAGACTCCATTAAAAAAATGCATTTGCTGTATGTCAATTATAACTCAATAAAATGCAAGGGAATGGGGGAAGGAGCAAGGGAGAAAGCCAATAGGGAAGGAGGTTGGTTATATGAACTGATAAGCCATATGACAATCTACCTGGCAAGGTCAATCACCAGAGCAACCTAAGGAAAGTTACTACCCAATCACCAAAATGTTCTCTTCTTACTCTTCCCCCATCATCTAACAGCAATAGAGTAGGAGCAGAAATAATTAGCAGCTACGTTTACCAGACAGTCTTAATCATTTTACATGCATTATCTCATTTAATTTTTACAACTTTTAAAGTATGTATCATCTATTATTATTCCCACTTTATGAATAAGGAAACTGTGATTCAAATGTGGTGTGCCTGACTCCACAACCTGTGTCTTTAGCACCCTGCTATAATCCCTCCCTATTGCCTATGAACTTATCAACCACTTACTCTCCCCTGTTCCCCCACTTGTTTAGTGGTGTTTAACACTGAGGGAAACATTTTCCAAAATGACTCAGCAAGTGAACAAAAGTGGATCAACAGAAACCTCAGTGAACTGCTTCCCTCCTAACCAGATTTATTTTAGGTATCACAGGTGACTTTGTTGATTCATTCTTTCTTGCAAAGTACCTAACACAAAGTACAAAATCATAAAACACTCTGAAAATCTGAAGTTACTAGTAAACCAGCTATTAGCCTGCTCCTCTTGCCATACCTGCAGTTCTTCATCTATAAGGAATGATTTCAGGTCTAAGATGAGGATAGGATAAATTGCCAGACATGAAAGGACAAGCAAAGCAGAGATGCTTTAGAATGCAGGAGGTAAAAGTATTTTATTTATTTTCGGTTTTGCTATAAAAATATTACAGATAGCTACAAAACAAGTTTAATACATACTGTAACAGTTGTCAGATTACATACCCAGTTGTGCCCAAAGTGGGTTATATGGATGAGTCTTTGCCAACATGTCCACACTCTGAGAGGAATGCTTTTCTAAAAATATTTTTATAGGTGGCTGTCCATTTGGCATGACTGTTGGAACCCAGGCAAGATGATTAGTCAGAACTGCAGTAATGAGAGCTGGCAAGAATCTGAAAACAAAATACATCTGATCAGATTCCAATCTGCCTTCATGAAACCTTAGGTAAAATGTAGTGACAAAGCAAGCAAGGAGAGTATATATGTTCATGTGGCCAAATGGCACCAAAAAAAACAGAGAAGAGAGGAAAGGATGAGTATGTAACACCAGGATTAAAATGAAAGGTAATTGTCTCCAGTTGAGAAGGAGTTAAAAACTACTTGAAATAAAGGTAACATTCAAAAGAGCTATTGCAGATCATAAGTACAAAACAGAAATGCCATTTTACTTCAAAAATTATGGACTCTTTTTCTTTTTTTTTGAGATGTAGTCTCGCTCTGCTGCCCAGGCTGGAGTGCAGTGGCGCAATCTCAGCTCACTACAAGCTCCATCTCCCCAGTTCATGCCATTTTCCTGCCTCAGCCTCCCGAGTGGTTGGGACTACAGGCGCCCGCCACCACGCCCGGCTAATTTTTTGTATTTTTAGTGGAGACGGGGTTTCATCCTGTTAGCCAGGATGGTCTTAGCCAGGATGGTCTCAATTTCCTGACCTCATGATCCACCCGCCTCGGCTTCCCAAAGTGCTGGGATTACAGGTGTGAGCCACCGTGCCAGGCCCATTATGGATTATTTTCAGTGTTTAATCACACAATTCATTACTGAATCAACCAGCAGGTCCTTACATTCCCAAATTACTGAATGGGAAAACGAGGCAAAGTATTGAGCAAACTCTATCATCAAAGAGAATAAAAACATCTGAATTACTCATCTGGATTCCAAAGACTTGAACAGTTAAAAGAAAACAGTATGATAAAACATCACACTGAAAATGCATCACTAAAATCCTAGCATTTCCTTACATGTTTTTTTTCATTTGTTTATTTTTTTGAGACAGAGTCTGGCTCTGCTGCCCAGGCTGGAGTGCAGTGGCGTGATCTCAGCTCACTGCAAGCTCCACCTCCTGGATTCATGCCATTCTCCAGTCTCAGCCTCCTGGGTAACTGGGACTACAGGAGCCCACCACCACGCCTGGCTAATTTTGTTTTTGTATTTTTAGTAGAGATGGGGTTTCACCGTATTAGCCAGGATGGTCTCGATTTCCTGACCGCATGATCCACCCACCTCGGCCTCCCAAAGTGCTGGGATTACAGGTGTGAGCCACCACGCCTGGCCATCCTTACATGTTTTCTACCTCTTTTCTATGAAATAAAACTATAAATGGATACAACTCACAAAAAAAAGGGCAGCCTCAGATAATTCTATGTCAGGAATTTTAATTACATAATTACAGACATTTTCACTGCTTTTCATCCATAAGGTTCTGTAATACTCTTCCATACGAATTATTTTTTAGAATTCTGATTATTAATTTTAATAATATAAAATAATTTCAAAGATAATGGATGATTCTTCCACATCTGTAATTGAGTTTGATTACAATATCTAGTTATAATAAATAAATAAATAAATAAATTCATACTGATTTTTGGAAGCATTTTCCATTAGAAAAGTGAACTCCTTCATGAAACGATAGCAAAGGTGGTTCTTTTCTGGAGTCCCCGACATCATTGTAAGCCAGACAGGTTCTCCAATTCGTGGCATCGTGTAAAGATTACAAATTGTTGTTCTAAAAAGAGGAAGACACATTATGAAATGTATAGTTCCCAGAGTTACATACTCTTAAAATAATTTTAAGTTTATGTTGCCGGCTTGGGCCTTACACCTAGATTATTAAAGCTTTTGAGAAAAGACAATGGACCAAGTCCTTCCTTCCTTATCAACAACACAGTACCACGGGAAATGGTCTCAAAATATGTTAGTTCTGGTGTTGGCGCTCCCCACCAGACTGTGTGCCCCAAAGTAAATTATTTCCCTACTTCAAGCATTTGTTTCCCATACCTGTAAAATGAAAGGATACCATGATAATTTCTAAAGCCCCTTCCAGCTCCATATTTCTAAGGGGTATGCTGTACTTAAATATACTGCAAATAATCAACTACATATACAAAAGGAAAATATTCTAAATGAAGTAACGGCTTATCCATCCACCCACTCAAAACAACAGTTTATCTGCATCATTTTGTTGCCTATGCTAAGACTCTAGTAATGTTCTTCAGGACAGTGAGAACACTATACATACAAGCTATATTTTATGACTCTCTCAACCTTCTACAGTGTTTCCTTGAATCAACACAAGAAAAGATTATCACACAATTAGCATAGTGCTTTCTTAGCTGTCTCATGGACTAATTTAGACAACAGTTAGTCCTGTGACTTATACTTTCTCCTGAAGGCTTCAAAGCATACTTTTAAGATGTTAATTATTTTCTTTTTACATCATTAACTATTTAACAAAGTCCTATACATTTACTAGACTAAGCAACTCCTGCAAAGCCTGAGGCTTAAGAAACTAGTCAGTCTGGCAGAATATGGTGCCCTACTTTCTACTTTTTAAAACAATGACATGCACACGTATGTTTATTGCGGCACTATTCACAATAGCAAAGACTTGGAATCAACCCAAATGTCCATCTGTGACAGACTGGATTAAGAAAATGTGGCACATATACACCATGGAATATTATGCAGCCATAAAAAAGGTTATGTTTGCGTCCTTTGTAGGGACATGGATGCAGCTGGAAACCACCATTCTTAGCAAACTATCACAAGAACAGAAAACCAAACACCGCATGTTCTCACTCATAGGTGGGAACTGAACAATGACATCACTTGGACTCGGGAAGGGGAACATCACACATCGGGGCCTATCATGGGGAGGGGGGAGGGGGGTGCATTGGGAGTTATACCTGATATAAATGACGAATTGATGGGAAAAAACAAAACAAAACAAAACAAAAAAACAATGCTGTCTAGTAGAATCTGGCAGTGATGGAAACCTGCACTGTCTGAAACAGTGTAGCCACTAGCTGTATGTGGTTACTGAACACATGACATGTGACCAGTATGACTAAGGAAGTGAATTTATTTTAATTAAGTTAAATAGCCACACGTGACTGACAGCTGAGACTGTATTGTGCAATACTGCTCTCTGAGATTTCCACAAATTCTAATACCAACTTCAGTATAACTGTCTAACACCTAGGAGCCAAAAAAGAGAATAATTATCTTGCCTCTACAAGTTTTCTTGAATTTGAAACAATATAAACATGATGTATTACAATGGATAGAAACAATAAAAACAGGTCACTTTAATGAGCTCTCTGTAGAACATACAATCATTGCTAAGAATTTTAAAATAAATGCACGGGTATATTATAGAGCAAATATGACTAGAATACAAACTAGGAATATATGAAACTGTTTGTTTTTAAAGCTTATTACAGGTGTCCAGATACGATGGAAAACTGAAGACAAATGTGTAATCCTCTCTTCAGTTTCTGAGGCCTCAAATGAACACCACCTAAAGATTTGAAAACAGATAAACCAGTGCAACAAACAGAATTAGAGAGGAACCGGCTGGGTGCGGTGGCTCACACCTGTAATCCCAGCTCTTTGGGAGACTGAGGCAGGAGGACTGCTTAAGCCCAGAGTTCAAAACCAGCCTGGGGAACATAGCAAGACCCTGTCTCTATTATTTAAAAAATAAATTAATTAATTTTAAAAAATTGCCAAGAAACTATTACTGAAAATTAAAATTAGAGATTTCATGAAATTCTGGAAGACAAACATAGGGTGGAATTGTCACTGAAGTAGCAGAGTAGAGGAATTTATAAGGTCATAGTATCACAGAGGGAGACATGGACAAAGGGGAGCTAATTTGCCCCACTAAAGCAAGAAGAGGCTCAAGACTCACAAATTTTTGGGAAATTCATGACAGGAGCTAAGATACAGTACTGAAAATTGGGAGACTAATTCAAAGTCCATAAATGGTTGGCAGCTCCCTACCTCCTCTCCACTTCCCCAGAAAATGACTACAGATAGAAGAGAGCAGATATGGCAGTTGAATGGCCCAGAGGAATGACCTTTTCCAAACTCTTCCTGACATTTGTATCTTTCAGAGTATATAATCAGATATAGACTATATCTTGTAGTATTAAATCTTCATGGGATTGGGGGGGTGGTATGGGAGGAGCAAAGATTAGGGGAAAAATATCTAAATATGCTTCTTGAGGTAATGATAATTAAAAAACGTTGAAAAACACTGCCCTGAGGTGAAGGTCTCCAGTCAAAAGCCTGATTATGCACAGAACTCCTAACCTACAGTTTGTTATCTCATTCTCAACTACAGAGTACAAGCAAAAACACTGATATTTAGAGAAAGCCTCCAAGAAGAGAAAGAAACAAGAACAGAAACACACACACACTCACCCATATAAAATGACTCCAGAGGAAAACAGAAATAATGCAAACAATGGAAGAAAACAAAACTCTAATGTACATTAAAATTAAAGAATATGGTAGAGAATCTAATTTTCAAAGAAAAGGATTATTCAAAAATAAGAAAGCATCAAAGATTTGCTGAAATGAAAAAAAGCATAGAAGGGATAGAAAAACAAAACATTCACAAAAAGAGAAGGAAAATATGAAAAAAAAAGGAACACAGAACAATCCAGGAGTACCAATTTCTAAAAAAAAAAAATAAAGGATTCCAGAGAGAAAACAGAATGAATTGTAAAAGAAAGTAGAAAAATTACCAGAGCTGAGAACATGATGGTGCCATAACAATACTGAGACGATAAAGGACCAAGGAACAGGTGTAAACTCATGTATCATGTCAGAAAATAAATATGATCTAAAACTGATAAATGAGGAAACAGCAACATTATGTATACTTTTTAATAATATGGAGGTAAATAACAAGAAATGACTAATAGTTAAAAAGAGAATGTGTCTGGGAAGAATGGGGTGGGTAGGATAGGATTCATTTGTTTTTAATTATTAGACCTTACAGAAATTTTTGTTTCTTAATCACGTGCATATACTTTTTGATTAAGAGAAACAATGTATAAACAAACAAATACGCTGATCATTTAAGAGTTTTTCATGAGTTTCTTCAACATATTACCGTCTACTGTAAGTCTATGTGTCATGGGACAGAGCCAGATCACAAACACTGGTATTAGTGGTCCACTGAGGGCCTTCGCTTTACTATTTTAGTATTTTATTTGTTTAAAAGTATTATATATGCTATGGCCTCAGAGTGTTGTCAAGGATAAAGAAGGCAAAGAAATTAATTACACAACAGTGCTTCTCACTATATACAACTCTACGTTGTTATCATTAACAATCTAGAAGTAATGCCCAGGTGCGGTGGCTCATGCCTGTAATCCCAGCACTTTGGGAGGTCTAGGTGGGCGGATCACCTGTTCAAGACCAGCCTGGCCAACATGGCAAAACCCCCTGTCTACTAAAAATACAAAAATTAGCTGCGTGTGGTGGTGAGTGCCTGTAATCCCAGCTACTCGGGAGGCTGAGGCACAAGAAACACTTGAACCCGGGAGGCGGAGGTCGCAGTGAGCTGAGATTGCACCACTTCACTTCAGCTTGGGCAACAGAGCAAGACTAAAAAAAAAAATCTAGAAGTAATGGTTTATTCTAGAAATCATTTCTTTCTTCCTCACTAATAATTGTGCCCTATCATTCAATGGTAAGAAAAGCAAATACTTTCAGTAATCTGTCCCCTTATTTTTCCCAGTCTGTGCCCGGACAATGAAAAGACTCTTTTGGTTGGGAGGAAACTGTGGGCATGATTTAGTTTTCTTTGATGTGCCTAGGGTCTATGTAAAAATCTAAAGACTTCGTCTTTGTTAGGCAGCAATGTTAACTAAACATGCTTCCTGCTTCTCTAGCTTTCACGGTTTCTGTATACATGTAAATAATTTCCTTCCTCTTCTCAACTGCCCATAATTTACTAATCACTTGATCTCAAATAATCATTTACTTTAAAGATTACATCATTGTTAATTTTAAATAATCCCTTAATTTAAGAAATACATTTATCTTTGTGTCCTCAGGGTATTGGTTCCAGAATTCCCACGGTTACCAAAATCTGTGGATGCTCAAATCCCTTATGAAATGGCATACTATTTGCATGTAACCCATACACATCCTCCTGTACTTAAAATCATCTCACTTTGGGAGGCCGAGGTGGGCAGATCACAAGGTCAGGAGATTGAGACCATCCTGGCTAACATGGTGAAACCCCGTCTCTACTAAAAATACAAAAAAAAAAAAATTAGTTGGGTGTGGTGGCGGGCGCCTGTAGTCCCAGCTACTTGGGAGGCTGAGGCAGGAGAATGGCGTGAATCCAGGAGGCGGAGCTTGCAGTGAGCTGAGATTGCACCACTGCACTCCAGCCTGGGCAACAGAGCGAGACTCCACCTCAAAAAAAGAAAAAAAACGCACCTCACCTCTAGATTACTTATAATACCAAATACAATGTAAATACTATGTTAATAATTGTTATACTGCATTGGTTTTTTAATGTGTATTTTTTTAATTGCAGTTGATTTTTATTGTTTTTTCTTTTTCAAGTATTTTGATCCGAGGTTGGCTGATCTGCAGATGTGGAACCCACAGATATAAAGGGCTGATTGCAAGGTCTATTCTTATTATTTAAGGTAGTTATGTTCTATGAAGTCCATTCAAGCACTGAATTAGCCACTGAACCACTGCCCTTAAGAAAAATAAAACAGGTTCTTATGAGCCTCTGGTCACATTTTCATCAAACGCTCAATACATAACCTTGATGTGCCTCTCTGTTTAAGGACATCTTATCTGATGCTATTGATTCACTAATATTAAACTCATGGCTGACAGCACCATAAATAATGTCTGAAGGAAGCTTATCTAATACATGTAATTTTTCTGTAAGGTAAATCACAATCTTCTTACACTGAGTATTAGACAGCATTTCGGCACTACATTTGGAAGCCATTTTTAACAGCAAAGTCACTAACAAAAAGCATAAAAACACAAAAAATTTGGCACTAAATAAAGGTCAAAAAAGTACATTTGTTAACAGCATGAGAGTTAAAACAAGAAGGCAGAGCATTAGACCTTGTTTGATCTAAACTAGGAACATGTGCGTCAGGCAACTCACATTTTTCACTGCTCTGCACATGTACACAAATTACTGCAAAAGCACTGCAAATATATTTTGGGGTTACAAATAAATGTTATAAAGTAGGTGAATTCTAAAATACAAAATAAACAAATGGTGAATATCAACTGTGTATGTGAAAGTACTTATATAGGTATACCTCCTATTGAAAATCATAAAATATTATAGGAATATTTAATATACCTTTCATATTTGCACAGCAACTGAAGCAAAATAATCAAACAATACAAATGGAAAGGCACATAATCGTGACATACACTTTTATAGATTTTATAACTCGCATGTTGTAAATTCCAGGCAATCCTGAAAAGTCTAAGTGTAAGCCATTTGTACTATCCAATACCATAGCAATTGACTCACAAGTATTTAATTAAAATTTTGAAAAATAAAAAAGTCTTTTAAAATCCAAAAGCAAGATCAATATCCTGTTTGGAAGGAGTCTTACGAAGGAGTCTACTATTCTGGTAACCTCAGCTGGATCTATAATGACAGTGTTTCCTCAGAGCCCAAGCAGAGACTTTTGGCCTTTGCCACAAAGCTTGTGACGGCAGAAAAGAATCTGTCAATCCAATAGTATAATTAACTGCAAGTTCAAGGGCAAAGATTCACTGCCTTATACTAATGCAATATGTGATACTCAAAAAGAATCCTGAAGGATTCTTTCAAGGAAATAAGCAATAAGAACTACTGAAAACATATACTTACAATGTACCCACAAAATTTAAAATGTCTTGATTTCAATAAATAAAATAAAATGTCTTGATTTCAATAAAACATATTTATAATAATTCTGGTGTAAATAAAGTAAACTAAAACAACTTAAACCAGACAAGGCATGGTGGCTCATGCCTGTAATCCCAGTACTGTGGGTGGTTGAGGCAAGAGGATCCCTTGAGGACAAGAGTTCAAGATTAGCCTGGATAACCCAGTAATCCCACTATACAACACATTTGAAAAATATTAAGAAATACCACGGTTACAGTGAGCTATCCTCTGCCACTTCACTCCTGCCTAGGCAACAGAGTGAGACCCTCTCTCAAAAACAAAAACAATTTAAACCATAAAAATAAAAAATTACAAATCCTGATTATTCATTGCACATTTCTTTTCTATTAGTGGCATAATAGCTACTTCAGGGGAAGCAAAACTCTTAAGAATCTTTTTTTTTTTTTTTTTTGAGATGGAGTCTTGCTCTGTTGCCCAGGCTGGAGTGCAGTGGCACGATCTCAGTTCACTGCAAGCAATTCTCCTGCCTCAGCCTCCCCAGTAGCTGGGACTACAGGCAGCCGCCACTGCCCAGCTAATTTTTGTATTTTTAGTAGAGACAGGGTTTCACCATGCTGGCCAGGCTGTTCTCAAACTCCTGACCTCAGATGATCCACCCTCCTCAGCCTCCCAAAGTGCTGGGATTACAGGAGTGAGCCACCGTACCTGGCTCCTTAAGAATCTTCAAGTAAGCTTTCAAGCAATCCTGCCTCACTTCAATTTAAAAAAAAAAAAAAAAATTCCAACTATAGATTAAATTTAGAAAAATACAAGGCTATAACTTTTCATAGTTCTCAATTACTACTTATATTCATAAGAAGCCTATTTTATAGGTAGAGAAACCTCTCTAGTTTGTGTGTGTGTGTGTGTGTGTGTGTGTACACGCGCGCGCGCGTGTGTTTGAATTGTGGTTAAGTTCAATCTTCCAGCTATGTAAATAGCACAGGCACTGGTGGCACATGCACTGGGCTGCAAGGGAATGTGTACAGAGTAAAGCTGTCATAAACCATCAGGAATAATAAATAACCAATTTTACCCAACTGATAGTATTTAGCTTATCAGAATATTAGGTTCAAAATGTCTTGATTTCAATAAAACATACAGAAACCTTCCTTTGCATATATAATCACTCTTAAGAATCAGAAATTGCTCTTAATTTCAATACAAAACTGCTCTCAAATGCTGACTCTGACATCCCTGCTAAGAACTGAACAGTAATTGTGTAAGACAAGGATTATAGTTCCATTACAGTAGTACAGAAGACACAATTTGGTAATTTTTCTCCTTGAAAAGAGTTTTGTTCTTTTTTTAAAGAGATGTGGTCTCACTCTATCACCCAGGCTGAAGTGTAGTGGCACAATCATAACTCACTGCAACCTTGAATACCTAGGCTCAACCAATCCTGCCAAGCCTCAGCCTCCTAAGTAGCTGAGACTACAGGCACATGCCACTTGAGCTGGCTACTTTGAAAATTTTTACTTTATAGAGATGAGGTCTTTTTTTTTTTACTTTAAATTTTGTGGGTACATTGTAAGTATATAAATTATGGGGTACAATGTGTAATAATCATATCAGGATAAATGGGGTATCCACCATCTCAAGCATATATCCTTTGTTACCAACAATCCAATCATACTCTTTTAGTTTCTTTTAAATATACAGTTAAATTACTATTGACTATAGTCACCCTGTTGTGCCATCAACAGACACAGAGTCTTGCTTTTTTTGCCCAGGCTGGTCTCAAAACTCCAAGCAATCGTCTCACCATGGCCTCCCAAAGCGCTGCAATATAGGCATGCACCACCAAGCTCGGCCCTTGAATAAAGTTCAAGCCAGTTATTTCCAAAAGAGTTTGTGAAATATAGATGCATACCTACTGATTCACATTCTAGGAGTTTGGGAAACAGTTTTCATTATACTTCTCTAGTGACAGCAGTACCTGAATGGATTTTTTCTTCTTTAAAAAAAAAGCATAGGTTTACTATGTAATTTAAATTCCAAAGAAAAGTCTAGATCAATTTAGGTTGTGGTTTGTTTGGCTCTTTTTCTTTTTTGAGACACAGTCTTGTTCTGTCACCCAGGCTAGAGTGCAATGGCGCAACCTCGGCTCACTGCAACGTCTGCATCCTAGATGCAACTGATCCTCCTGCCTCAGCCTCCCCAGTAGCTGGGTTTACAGGCATGCACCACCAAGCCTGGCTAATTTTTGTATTGTTTGTAGATACAGAGTTTCACCATGTTGCCCAGGCTGGCCTTGAACTCCTGGACTCAAACGATCCACCTATCTTGGCCTCACAAAGTGCTGGGATTACAGGCATGAGCTACTACACCTGGCCCAATTTCAGTTTTTAACTCAACAAAGTTTTAAATCTTACTTCAATTCAATGTGTTCTTACATTAAAATATTGATTTAAAAATATTTGAACTTCCAATTTCAGCTTTGACCTGGAAAGAGCTTGGAAGTCATTATTCTTATTCTTAGAACAAGGAAAAAAACTGAAGGAACTGAAAAATCAATAACTTTTCTTAGTTAGATCACCCAACTGAGGACAGAGCACCAAACTGAGGACAGAGGGAAAACCATCACCCTGAAAACTGAAAAAATGAGTAAATACAGTGAATGACAACTGAGATCAAGTTACCTGAAGCAGAAGCCTTTGGAACCAATAACCAGTAGGAACACATAAATAGTAATTGACCAACTGATGAAGATTGAGTGTGAATTCCTCTCAATGACAAAAACTCCTAGGGGCCTAGTCTTAGGGAGACCTCCCCCACTTTTATGGGGTACTACCAGATTTTCATGGTGAAAATCAGAGAAACATCTGGCTATGTTTTGGACAGAGGTAGTGACAAAGTAACAGTTTTGAAATATTCCTAGAGCATTCTCCAAAACAAAGGTCTGCCCTCCAAATAAAACTATTTTACCAGAGCCTTATCTAACTTGAGAGAGGAGCAGCCTTCCTGGCTGGCCTCTGAAAGGAAAAAAAGGCGGCAGGGAGAGGGATGGCTAAGAAATACTTCCAAAGGTCACATCCCGGAAATTCAGACTAAAAAAAACAAAATCAGATTTAATTATAAGATTACAGAACATTTCCCCTTCTTCTCTCCAACACCTTACTTCCATATCAATATGGCTCCAGTGTAACAAATGCAGATTACAACTAAAAGAGCTGTAGGACACAGAATCTATTCAAAGTAGTTCCTGGGGAAAACAAAAGAAAGAGGAGTTTAAAATTAAAAAAAAAAAAAAAAAAAAAAAAAAAAAAAAAAAAAAAAAAAAAAAAAAAAAAAAAAAAAGAGGAGACCAAGGGAAATTGAAGCTTCTGGCACCTACAACTAACATTACAGCAAACACTAAACACATCTAAGGTTCCTTGCTAGGTTAATATAAAACTTCATACTAAAATCTTATTAAACTCAGTTCCTATATCCTAACACATCATATATAGCTATCAACAAAAAATTGGAAAGCAACAAAAACTAGTCTGAACAGACAAAGTAGGCATCAGAGTCAAACTCAAATTTGGCAAAGATTTTAGAATTATCAGAATGGGAATTGAAAATTATGATAAATGTTTATTTTATATAATATATATTATGATTACTGTTGCTCTAATGTTTACAATAGACAACATGCAACACTAGATGAGCATGGAACAGAGAGACGGAGAACCAAAAAATCAAAAGGAAATGCTAGCAATTAAAAAAAAAACCAGAAGCAGGAATAAAGAATGCTTTTGATAGGCACATCAGCAGACTAGACATGACCAAGGAAACAATGAATGAGCTTGAAGGTATGTCAATAAAAATTCCCAAACTGAAAAGCCAAGACAATAAAGGATAAAAAATAATATCCAGGAACTATGGTACAATTACAAAAATATACATGTAATAATACAAAATGGAGAAGTAAAATATATGAATAATAGCTTAGAATTTAAAAAAATTACTGACAGACAACAAACCATAGATGCAGGAGGCTTACAAAACACCAAGCAGGATAAATACCAATAAATCTACTCCTATATATATCATACTCAAACTGCAGAAAACCAAAGACAAAAATCTTAATAGAAGGACAAAAACAACCTTACCTATAGAAGAGTAAGAACTGCGTTAGAGTTCTTGTTAGAAACTACGCAAACAAAGAGACTAGGGAAAAATGGTTAAAACATTGAAAGAAAAACAATAACCTAGAATTCTGTATCCAGCAAAATAATTCAAAAGGAAAAGAGAAAGACTTCCTCAGACAAAAACTGAGAGATTTGATGGCAGAAAAAATGATATTTAAGATACGTTAAAAGATATTTTTCAGAGAAAACAGGTTAGAAACGCAAATCTACATAAAACGAGTATTTGAAAAGTAATAAATGTAAAATAAAGTCTTTCATTTTCCTTATTCTAAACTGACCTAATAGAAAAATAATTGTTTAGGGTAATAAAAATGACAACATATTGAACGATCATAGCTAATGGAAAATTAAATTGAATGACAGCAATGTTACAAGGGATGTGATGTGAGGGAAAATTGGAATATTTTGTTATGAAGTATGTGCACTCCCTGTGAAGCAGTACAGGGAAAATTAGTAAAGATATAATAGAGCTGAACAGTACCATCAGTCAACTGAATCTAATTAACATTTATACAATACCTCATCCAAAAATAGGATAAGACACAATCTTCCCATGCTGACCGGGAACATTTGCCAAAATGGACCACATTCTAGGCCATAAGACTCACCTTAGCAAATTTAAAATAATAGAAATCATACAATGTATATTCTCAAATCACAATGAAACTACAAATCAGTAAGAAAAAGATAACTGGAAAATCCCCCAATACTTGGAGATTGAACAACATGCATCTAAATAACACATAGGTCAAAGAAGACATTGTGAAAGAAATTTTAAAATATTTTGAACTAAATGTAAATTCAACTTATCAATTCTTGTGAATGCAGCAAAAGGAGTGCTTAAAGGGAAATTAATAGTATTGAATACATATATCAGAAAAGAAGATCTAAAATCAACGACTAAGCTTTAATCTTAGGAAACTAGACAAACAGCAGCATAAAACTAAAGCATTCAAGAGATAAGGAATAGTAAAATCTAGAGCAGAAATTATTGTCATTGAACAGAAAATCAACAGAGAATATCAACAAAACCAAAAGCTGGTTCTCTGAAAAGATCAGTAAAATTTTTAAGCCTTTATCCAGGAAACTAAAAAAAAAAAAACACAAAAAGAAACAAATTACAAATATCAGAAACAAAAAGAGGGGTATCACTACAGATACAATGAAAATTAAAAGGATAATTAAGGGAGTATATGAACAAGTCTATGCCCACAAATTTAGATGAAATGAACCAATTTTTTGAAAAACACGCACTGCCAAAACTCACATAAGCTGAAACAGGTAACTTGAATAGCCTATGTCTACTTAAAAATTGAATAAATAATTATCTACTCCTGGCAAACAAAGAATAAAGGGGAACTACCTCAACTTGAAAGAATATCTACAAGAAACCTACAGCTAACATCATACTTACGGTGACAGACAGGATGTTTTTCCCCTGCGACTGGGAGCAAGGTCAAGATGTGTCCTCTCACAACTCTCATTCAATATCACACTGGAAGTTACAGCTAGGGCCGTAAGAAAGACACAAAGATAGAAAAAGGAGGGAAGGAAGGAAAGAAAGAAGACAGAAAAAGTATACATGTGGAAAGGAAATAAAAGTCTTTATTTGTAGAAGACTTGATTTTCTATATAAAAAGTTTCAAAGAATCAACCAAAAGAAAACAAAAACTGCTGGAACTAATAAATGATTATAATGAGGTTGCAGAAAACAATGTAAATATACAAAAGTCAACTGCTTTCCTGTAGACCAGCAATGAACAACTGAAATGTGAAATTAAAAACAATACCATTTACATTAGGTTCCCTCCCCCTGACCCCAAAAAAACAAGTATAAATCTAAGAAAATATACACAGGGTCTATATGAGGAAAACTACAAAATTCTGTTGAAAGGAATCAGATGATCTAAATAAATGGGAAGAGTTTCCATGGTAATGAATAGGTAGACTCTATTGTTAAAATGTCAGTTCTTCACAATTTGATCCATAGAGTTAACACAATCCCAGTCAGAATCCCAGCAAGTTATTTTATGGACATCTACAAACTGATGTTAAAGTTTATATAGAAACAAAAAAGACCCAGAATAATCAACACAATACTTAAGAATAAAAACAGGCCGGGCGCGGTGGCTCAAGCCTGTAATCCCACCACTTTGGGAGGCTGAGACGGGCGGATCACAAGGTCAGGAGATCGAGACCACCCTGGCTAACATGGTGAAACCCCGTCTCTACTAAAAACTACAAAAAACTAGCCGGGCGAGGTGGCGGCGCCTGTAGTCCCAGCTACTCGGAGGCTGAGGCAGGAGAATGGCGTGAACCCGGGAGGCGGAGCTTGCAGTGAGCTGAGATCCGGCCACTGCACTCCAGCCTGGGTGACAGAGCGAGACTCTGTCTCAAAAAAAAAAAAAAAAAAAAAGAAGAATAAAAACAAAGTTGGAGGACTGATACTACTGAACTTCAAGATTTACTATAAAGATACAATAATTAAGATAGCATGGGGATTGGGAAATAAGGGAGATGCTGGTCTAGGGACACAAAATTTGGCATGGGGGCTCATGCATGTAATCCCAGTAGTCTGGGAGGCCAAGGTGGGCAGATCGCTTGAGGCCAGGAGTTTGAGACCAGTCTGGCCAACATAACAAAACCCTGCCTCTATTAAAAATACAAAAATTAGCCAAGTGTGGTGGCACACACCTGTAGTCCCATCAACTTGGGAAGCTGAGGCATGACAATCACTTGAACCCGGGAGGTGGAGGTTGTAGTGAACCAAAATTGCACCACTGCACTCCAGCCTGGAGGACAGAGTGAGACTGTCTTAAAACAAAAAAGCAAAAAAAAGAAAAAAATTTCAGTGCTCAAGAGATCTATTACACATCATGGCGACTACAGTTAATAATAATACTATATACTGGAATATTGTTAAGACAGTAGATTTTAAGTCTTTTTAATGACAAAAATGATAATTATGTGAGGTATTAGATATGTTAAATAGCTTGATTGAGCCATTCCACATGTGTACACATATCAAAACATCATTTTATACATTGTAAAGATACACCATTTTCACCTGTCAACTAAAAAAACAACAAAAGCAAGGTAATGGCCAAATATATATATATGTCACAGAGATCAACAGAACAGAACAGACCAGAACAGGGAGCCCCCAAACAGACTCACACAACTAGAGTATAAACTGATCTTTGACAAAGGAGCAAAGGTAATTCAATTGAGAAAAGAAAGTATTTTCAGCAAATGGTGCTGCAATGACTGGACATCCACATGTAAAAGCATGAATCTAGACAAAGACCTTACAGTTTTCATAAGATTAATTCATAATGGATCATAGTTATAAGCATAAAATGCAAAACTATAAAGTAGACAGAAAATTACACTGGAGAAAATCTAAATGACCTTGGGTTAGGTGATGAATTTTTAGATATAGCACCAAATACTATACAAGAAAGAAAAATTGTTAGGTCGGACTGTATTAAAATTAAAAACTGCTCTGTGAAAGACACTGTTAAAAGAATAAGAAGCCACAAACTGGTAAAAAGTATTTTTTTTAATCTGACAAAGAACTGGTATTCAAAACAAAACAAAACAACAACAAAACCCCTCAAAACTCAACAATAAGAAAAAAAAGGCCAACTTAAAAAGGACAAAAAACCCAAATAGACACCTCACCAAAAAAGATACACAGACGGCAAATAAGCATTTGAAAAGATGCTCAATATATGTCATTAGGGAACTTCAAATTAAAACAATAATGATACATCACTACCTGCCTCTTTGGAGAGCAACAGCAACTCTCACTAATTGCTGGTGTGAATCCAAAATGGTACAGTCATTTTGGATGACAGTTTGATCATTTCTTACACAGCTAAACACAATTTTTACATAATATCCAGCAATCATGCTCCTATGTATTTTTCCAACTGAGTTGAAAACATGTCCACATAAAACCCCAAACATGAATATTTATAGCAGTATTATTCATAATCACCAAAAGCTGTAAGTAAGATATCTTTCAATAGGTGAATGAAAAGGAATAAACAAACTGGGTTACATCTATATAACGGAATATCACTCGGTGATGAAAAGAAATCAGCTACTAGGTAAAAACAACAGCAATAACAACACCACTACCAAGGAAGAATCTTATGAAAGACTGGCTAAGTGAAAGAAGCCAGTCTGAAAAGTCCACATAGTATATGATTTCAAGTATACAACCTTCTGGAATTGACAAACATATAGAGACAGTAAAGAGAACAGTGGTTGTCAGCAGTTAGTGGGTAGAGATAAACAGGTAAAGCACAGGGGATTCTCAGGGTGGTGAAACTATTCTATATGATACTATAATTGTGTACATGACATCATACATTTAATAAAAACCATAGAACTATACAACAGAGTGAACCTTAATGTAAATTTTGGTCTTTGGTTAATAATAATATATTAACATTAGTCCACTGGTTTTAACAAATATATCATACTAATGTAATACGTTAATAACTGAGGCTGGGTGTGGCGGCTCACACCTATAATCCCAGCACTTTGGGAGGTCAAGGCACACAGATCACTTGACACCAGGAGTTTGACACCAGTCTGGCCAACACAGTGAAACCTCGTCTCTATTTAAAATATAAAAATTAGCTGGGTGTGGTAGTGCACGCTTGTAAACCCAGCTATTCAGGAGGCTGAGGCACATAATCGCTTGAACCCTGGGAGGCAGAGGCTGCAGTGAGTTGAGATCATGCCACTGCACTCCAGCCTGGGCCACAGAGTGAGACACTGTCTCAAATAAATAAAGGGCTATATGAAAAAACTACTATTTGCTCAATTTGTCTGTAGATCTGAAACTGTTCAAATTAAGTCTATTCATTGTGTGCGTGGGCACGTGTGTGCACAAACGCATGCATCAAACTGGAAAAATAAAGTTACTTACAGCTATTTATACTCTTAACTGATAATACAGAGTGGCCAAGAAATAGAGAATCTAAGAGATAGGCATGTCTTAGAATTTACCATTTAGTTACTGTTTCGTTTTGCTGTCCCCTACTCCCACTCACAACATTCCAGAAGAAAAGAAAGAAGAGATAGTCATTATTCAGCCTGTGCAGGGCTAGCTCTTCAGACACAAACATGGATAGTATCAGAAGATGCACGAAAATCAGACTGCACTACAAATTAAAAAAGAATAAGGTCTAGATTAATGGCTATAAATCACCAACTCCTAAAACAGAAGTACAAACTAATAATCTTCAGAGGCCCAGCAGGAATAAAATTATACAATATATGGGTTAATACAACTGAGTGAGAGAGATAAAGCCTATGCCAAACTAAAGAAAGCTTATCTGGCCTACAGGCCTAAGGGTTCAAACGTTTATTTAAAAAACACAGTAGTCACATAAAATGTCTGCTGGCTGGCTAGAATTCCACCACCTACAATTTACCTGCTTTCAAAAATTGTGTTCAACATTGAGAAAACAGAAAACCACTTATCTTGAGCTTAATATGGGCTTCTTTTTTCTCAACTGTAGAATACTTACTGAAATATCAAATCAATGGTGAGGATATGTATCATAGGCAGGCCTAAACCATTAACATTTGGTTTAAGCAATTTCGTATAATTTACCTCCTAAATCATAAAGAAGATACCTAAACATTTATATTAAAACAATACAACTCAAAGAAATTCTCATCTCAAGCAAATAATCCTGATGTTAAAATTATTTCTATCTTACATTCGTAAAATCATCAAATTTCGTGTTTTCACATAACTTCCAGAAACATACAAACAGGGCTACACAAATTGAGAAGTTATGAAGCCAAAGTAGACTACACATCAGGCAGCTCATAAAAATTGCTCTAAATTCCCTCTGCAAATGTATTTGATTTCTGCTATTCTTCATCTATAAGAAACATTTATATAACATTTTTATTTAATCATGAATGGCACCCAAAATGTGATAATCTCAACCTTTAAGGTTTAAGTATGAAGAAATGAAATTGTGAATAACTTTGCATATAATTCAGATATAAAGAGTGAAGATGCCAGTGAACAAAAAAACACACAGATTATTGTATCACTAGAGTTTGTGTCCCAAAATGAAAAAGTTTTAGAGATTGATTTCAAAACAATGTGAATATGCTTAACACTACTGAAATGTACACTTAAAAAATGATTTATAAAGCTAAATCTAATGTTACAGATATTTTTACCACAATAAAAATATTAAATTAAAATGTTATTTGTTAGCACGCTTCATATAATCAAAAACAGCCTAGAATTAATGTTAAAATAAAATTAATATATGGTAGAAATATCATCTCAAATATAGTTTTTGCCTGTACAAATTATTTCTTTCTAATACCAAAAAATAACATAAGTTGAAATTAAATTCTGTGTTTTTCTCTACATTTCCCCTAACCACTGAGTTTACTGTACAGAACAGTAAGATATATTTAACTAGCTTTTCATGTCTTTTATCCTAAACATTATGATGCATAAACCAAATGAATGAGTAGACATTATTCTCTTTCTCAATAATTAAGTAAATGATTATTACACAATAGTTATAAAGTAAATTTCTTCAATTTAAATCTACCACTCTTTAGCTCAGTTTTTAAAAAAGTTTTATATATTTTAAAAGTTTTAAAATTTTATGTATATGTATGGCACGCCTACAGGTTCATCATAGCAATCCTGCAGTTTCACAAGCTAAAACAGCCTTTCACTTCAAGATGTGATGGTCCATTTAAACAAACAACAATCTAGAAGATCCCTGCCCCAGTAAGAGACCACAGAGTTGTCAGTAAAAAAAAATGTAGTTTTTTTAAAAGTAAGGTACATAGACTACTGGTAATAATAAAATTTACACAGTGGTACACAGTGTACATAATGTGGTATATAAATACACATTTATTATTATCATTATTTTTGAGACGGGGTCTCACTATGTTGCCCAGGCTAGTCTCAAACTCCTGAGCTCAAGCAATCTAACCACCTTGGCCTCCCAAAGTACTGGGATTACAGGCACATGCCAATACGCCCTGCCCAGATACACATTTTTAATTTTAGTTACTATAAATTTATTTTTATAGCTAGTTTTATCATGGTAAAGCATCCTGTTTCCCTAACTAGGGTAATAAAGTTTCATGTTGAAATAAATTTATTTAGGTATAAAAGATGATCAAATTTAAAGAGAAACACTAAATTTAAAAAGTATACATGATACATAAATTTCGCAAAATTGTTAAGATACGATGTAAGTAACGTAAGTTGGGAAGCACTGCTGTAGGTTATGTTTATCATAGGCCAAGCGCGGTGGCTCATGCCTGTAATCCCAGCACTTTGGGAGGCCAAAGCGGGCGGATCATTTGAGGTCAGGAGTTTTTAGAGACCAGCCTGGCCAACATGGTGAAACCCCGTCTCTACTAAAAATAAAAAAAAATTAGCCAGGTATGGTGGCATGTGTCTGTAATCCCAGCTACTAGGGAGGCGAAGGCAGGAGAATTGCTTGGACCCGGGAGGCAGAGGTTGCAGTGAGGCAAGATCACATCACTGCACTCCAGCCTGGGTGACAGAGCAAGACTCCACCTCAAAAAAAAAAAAAAAAAAGAAAAAGAAAAAGAAAAGAACGGTGCCACTAATGTCAAGCATTCTGCTAAGTACCTTACACACACAATCTCATTTGATCCTTATAACAATCTATTAGATTATTACTAAATTGAATTTACCTGTTTTATACTAGAAATCTAGGGGTCAAAAATGCTAATGCACTTGCCCAAGATCACCAGAGGTAGTAAATGACAGAGCCAGGGTTAAAACCCACATCTGTCTGACAGATTCCAGAGTTTTAGTTTTCACTCCCTGTGCTATACTATCTCTCTAGTCTAAAGGAGGAAAGATTGAGAAAATGAAGTAGACCTAAACCGAACCTCTTGTCAAGGGAGACATATCAGTCAGTTAGTATAATTCCCAACATGAGATCATTTGTAATACGTATGTTTGTCACATAGTTAGAAGACAGCTATAGTAGTTGTTGGGACTTCAGGTACAAGTTTTGTGGAGCCAGAAAACCCTGGCTGAAGGACTATTCACTGTGCCATATCTAGAGAAAGGATCAAGCAACAAAGCCATTTAGAATATCAAGTTCATGTTCCTTATATCCATATATCCTTGTATCTCCTGTATTCAAGAATATCTGATTACTACCACTAGTTAAATACCACTTAACAGTCCCTACATCTAGGATCACAAGAGAGAACAAAGCATACTTTTGCCAGAACAAGGGTCTTTCCTGGTCATATTTGTTTGTCAAATGGCCCAATACTGAAAAACATACCACTGATGGCTCTCAATGTGCTGGACTCTCAAGCACATTTGAGATGTAATAACATAGGAGCCAATGGTCTATTGAATTACACCATCATATGACTATAGGACAAAGAAATTAAATTTTATTAGAACAAATTAAAGAAAAGAAATAAATCTTCCTGTGTACACTATGAATTACTGTGTTATGGAAAGCTGGGGAATATGTACCTGAATTCATTTAGGGCATCAACTATTCGATTATATGCCAAACTCCTCTGACTGGCATCAGCTGATCTCCGGCTCATTTTCATAGCCTTGAAAACAATCATTAAGATAGTTAATTCTTACGTTAATCATGAGCAAAACATGGAAAAAGGAGTCTTTTTTTAGACAGAGTCACATATTTATACAACGCTCTACCAAAAATCTTATCGAGAAAGAAATAAAGAAGGTAAATGCATTTATTGTGGCTTTTTCTTCTACACATTTGGTAATTAATGAATGGTTGAACAAAATTTAAAATTTTCAACTGTTTTCAATCTCTTATTTTTAAAACTGCAGACGACTATCAACACATAAAAAAACTGATATTGACAGTTTCTGGGTTATAAAAAATCTTATTTTTCCCAAACAGAACAAGACATAATGATAACTCAGTAACAATAACTCATGGTTTTATGCTTATATTTCACAGATAATACTTCTATTAACTCCTTTTTTTTTTTTTTTCTGACAGAGTCTCACTCTGTCGCCCAGGCTGGAGTGCAATGGCGCAATCTCGGCTCACTGCAACCTCTGCTGCCTGGGTTCAAGCAATTTTCCTGCCTCAGCCTCCCAAGTAGCTGGGATTACAGGCGCCTGCCACCACACCTGGCTAATTTTTATATTTTTAGTAGACACGGGGTTTCACCATGTTGGCCAAGATGGCCTCGATCTCTTGACCTCATGATCTGCTCACCTTGGCGTCCCAAAATGCTGGGGTTATAGGCATGAGCCACCATGCCCGGCCAATATTTGCTTTCTTAAAATATATTTAGCCAAGGTTGAAAAGCCTTAATCTAAGTAGACAAAAAGGGGATCAGGATTAGGATATGGAGGTCAAAAAGAATTTAATCTTTTACACTTTTTCAAAGAGAATTGAATTCTTTTTTTATTTTTTATTTATTTTTTTTTGAGACAGAGTCTCGCTCTGTCGCCCAGGCTGGAGTGCAGTGGCTGGATCTCGCTCACTGTAAGCTCCACCTCCCAGGTTTACGCCATTCTCCTGCCTCAGCCTCCCAAGTAGCTGGGATTACAGGCGCCTGCCACCACACCTGGCTTTTTAGTAGACACGGGGTTTCACCATGTTGGCCAAGATGGCCTCGATCTCTTGACCTCATGATCTGCTCACCTTGGCGTCCCAAAATGCTGGGGTTATAGGCATGAGCCACCATGCCCGGCCAATATTTGCTTTCTTAAAATATATTTAGCCAAGGTTGAAAAGCCTTAATCTAAGTAGACAAAAAGGGGATCAGGATTAGGATATGGAGGTCAAAAAGAACTTAATCTTTTACACTTTTTCAAAGAGAATTGAATTCTTTTTTTATTTTTTATTTATTTTTTTTTGAGACAGAGTCTCGCTCTGTCGCCCAGGCTGGAGTGCAGTGGCTGGATCTCAGCTCACTGTAAGCTCCACCTCCCAGGTTTACGCCATTCTCCTGCCTCAGCCTCCCGAGTAGCTGGGACTACAGGCACCCGCCACCTCGCCCGGCTAGTTTTTGGTATTTTTTTTTAGTAGAGACAGGGTTTCACCATGTTAGCCAGGATGGTCTCGATCTCCTGACCTTGTGATCCGCCCGCCTCGGCCTCCCAAAGTGCTGGGATTACAGGCTTGAGCCACCGCGCCCGGCCCAGAATTCTGTATTCTTTATGTAATTACAAAGTGATTAAATATTGTTTAAAAAACACAATTAAGATGTCAGCCTACTTCAGGACAGAAATCATGTTCCTGTACACCCGAAAGCTTCAGAGGGTGAAAGTGAAACACACTTCATGTTTTTTCAAACTGTTAAGATACTGGCAATTTACAAAGAAGTGAATATTATTTTGCTAGAATTTAGTAGCATTCTTCCTTAATCTTATCAGCTATGCTATTTTTAAATTAAATCACAAATCTCAAAAGGTAGAAGACTTCAAAATAATTGCCAAGGTGTTCAGAAACAAAATTCATACCTTTTATTAAAAAAAAGTTTGAAAACTGGCCCTAGAAGATAACTTCTTTGAATGGTACACTATTCACTATTATTTTCTATTCTTAATAATATTCTATCATTAAGTAACTACTATAGAACTTTAAAAATTAAGTCCCATTCACTTACGTAAAAGCATTCGTTTAATTTTATCTTTCAGCTTTAATAAAAAATGGCATACTACAATTGAACAAATATCCAAACAACTATAAGCATTAACAATGTACATTTTAGGTCGGGGTCCCAACCCCTGGGTCGTGGACCAGTACCCGTCAGTGGCCTGTCAGGAATTGCGTCGAACAAGTGAGTGAGCAAGCATTACTGTCTGATCGCTGCCTCCTGTCAGATCAGGGGCAGCATTAGATTCTCATAGGAGCGCATACCCTATTGTGAACTGTGCATGCAAGGGATCTAGGTTGCACGCTCTTATGAGAATCTAATGCCTCCGAAACCATGGCAACTGCCCCCCTCCCCAGCCCTGTCCATGAAAAAATTATCTTCCACAAAACTGGTCCCTGGTTGCCAAAAAGGTTGGCGACTGCTGCTTTAGATTACAGAATTATCAAAGTGTTAAAATATGAACACACTTGAAAAGTAATCTTTAATGAGTTCTATAATGTCTATTTCAAAATAACTCAAAATGTCAGTTCACCCACAACTTATTACTGTGTGTGATGACTTTGGCTAGACTACAAAATGTGAGAGCAGTCAATTGAAGAAATGTAATCAGTGTCTAACTTAAGAAAAGATAAATGAAAAAGTACTGCTAATGAACTATTTATTTTTTGACATATTCAATATGAATAACTAACATCTACGTCTTCTCTAGAGGCAGATGATCCTTAGTCACTAATGAGTTACTGAGATACATCCTTTCCTTTCTAAACCATTCTAACGGGTCTACCCACCTCTCGTCTCTTATTCCAGTCTCTTCAAAACACACTACCAAGTGCTCGTTTCAGCAGCCATACACAAAACACATTGCCAAGTTAATCACCCCAAAGTACAACTTGCAAACAGCCTTAAAGAAAAAGTCAGAACTCCCTGGCAAGCACTCTACATTCTTTGTCATCAGGTCCTCATTAACTTCGCCAGTTGTACCTCTCACTACTCCTCTTCATATCCTTTCCCCTCCACAGACTGTTGCAAAAAACTCTGATGACAGCCACTGATTTTATCAGCTCAACTTCTGGGAATCTCCTCTAAAAAATAATCTGGAAAATTCGCCAAGATGTTAACAATAGGGTAGCAACAATTGTGAAAAAGTAGAAATGGCCTAACAGGGAAACTATTACTTCAATTGAGGAGAACTACTAAAACATATGTGAGAACCATTTACAATAACTTGAGAAATGTGTATGTGACAATGATGTTTTTTATTTTACTATTTGAGATAGGGACTCATTCTGTTGCTACAGTGCAGAGACACAATCACAACTCACTACAGCCTTGACCTTCTGAGCTCAAGCGCTCCTCCTGCCTTGGCCTTCCTAGTAGCTGAGACTACAGGTGTGCACCTCCATGCCTGGCTAATTTTTACATTTTTTTTGGTAGAGACAGGGTCTTGCCATGTTGCTCAATCTGAGTTTTCTTAAGTGAGCATATAATTTGAAAAATGTAGACACAGCACAATCCCTACCAAGTAAAAGCACAATATGCATAGAAAAGGCCTACATAAGATTTTTCAGCAGTGAGTTTACTGTGTTCCCTTCGGGTGGCAAGAATGTCGATTTTCTTGCTATTCTGCTATATCCAATTTTCAGAGCTTTATGTTTCAAAACATTCTGTACATCCTTCAAAATGCAGTCCAAATGAACTTCTTCCCAATAGGAAGTCATTTCACTTTGCCCCCAATTTCTAAAAAAACTTTTGTTTGTCCTTCCTTTTTAGCTTAGATTCTAATATTTCACAATTTACTTTACATATTTGTATTGTATATACTATCTCAGTAGCAACTGACAAAAGTGATCACTCCTTCCTTGAAATACTTTCTGTACTTGGCTTTCCCAAAATAATACAGTCTTGTTTTTTCTCCTAATTGAACAGCCAATCCTTTCCTTCTCCTCTGCTAGTTCCTTCTTATCTCGTCAAACTCTTAATGTTAAAATGCACCACAACTCAGGCTTACCATTCCCTGTCCTCTCTTGCCAATCTCAATCAGTTTCATGGCTTTAAATACCATCTATACACTGATGACCTCTCTGGTAAACTCTAGACTCATAAAAACACTTGGATGTCCAGGATGCAAATATAAAAAAACCATCTTCCTTCATCAAATCGGTTTTGCTTGCAGTCTTTCTCACTTCAATGCTGGCAACTTCATCCTTCTAACTGCTTGCTAAAAAAATCTTAAGAGTCAACCTTAATTGTTTTTTCTCCGATATGCCAAGTCAGTACACCAGCTATTCACACCGGCTATTTCTATTTCTTACCAATTCAATCACTAAAGTGGTTTGAGTACTCATCATTTGTCACCTAGATTACTGCAACAGTATGCTAATTGGTCTCACAACATCTACTTTTGCTCCTAGAAATCTATTATCCACCAGCAGTAAGAGTGATCCTCATAAATAATGTCATTCTTCCTTCACTCAAAACCCTCCAATGGTTTCCCATCTTTCATACTTTTGTAAGAATAAATGCTAATGTTCTTACAATGGTATCTTATAAGGCCCTACATGATCTAGTCTCACTTCAATCCAGGCACTTTGGCCTCGTAATGCTGCTTAAGTATCAGGCTTATTCCTGCACTAACGCCTTTGCCCCTGCCTGGAACATCTTGTTCCAGATGGTTGTAGCTCACTTGCTCTGTATTTCTGGACCACATTCACATGTCCTTTAATAAGGGGCATTCCTGACTAGCCTATAAGTAATCCTTCCTTCCAGGATTCCTTACATACCTTTCTCCATTTTATTTTTCTCCACAGGACTTATACATACATCTATATTCACGTTTATTTGTCCCATGAGATCAGAAGTGTTGCTTTTATCTCTTTCTTTAGCTGGTAGAATGGTGTCTACCACATTTTAGGCCCTCAAATATTTATTTACACAACAAATGGATGAATGATCTTACATCTTTTATTAGACAGTAAGCACCTTAAAAAGGGTTCAATCTATTTGCATCCGCCAGAGCACTTTATAGGACACATGCACAATGTCTGTTAATTTTTCTGCCAAATGAATAAATATAATGCTTAATCGGGACAGTAAGATTTTAAAAGGAAAAGTTATAAATAAATAACTGTGCTTACCTGTTCTATTGCACTCTTTAATTTGTTCATGTGGCTTTCAAAGAGAGGAAAATGTGAAAAAAAGAATTCATTAAATTTGTTATTTTCATCTTCATCTTTGGATAATGAAAAGATTACCCCAATTGCAATCTTCTTTTTCCTCACAATTCCTGGGTTAGGGCCACAGCTTTCATCTGAGAGATTAAAGCTTTCTTCTATAGACCTTAAAAATAAATGTTTTTTTTTAATTTATACAAATAAAAATAATTAAATTCATAATTAAATCTTCTTGCTAATTAAATGTAGGAAAGCTAAGTCTTCTGCTGTTTTATCAAACAAACCTAAAATTTCATACCAATTGTATATCTCTTTAAGAAATCTACTGGCTATTCTTTCAGGTTCACGTTTTTGTAAGAAATTTTACTACAGAGTCAGATTGGGAACATTTTTTGGTCCAATTAGAAGTTACTAAAGAAGTACATAATCCCAATTCATAATCAACCAAAAAGTGGCTAAATTTCAATATTTATAGACGAGTCTGGTACAATCTTTTCCCTGTTCTAGGACCTTCTGGTCTCTGTTTTTGATTTTAGGAGTAAAGTCAAAGATGAAGGAATAAAGGAAATAAAAAAGAGGAGAAAACAAGAACTTTTAGTATCTACAGTTGTACTTAATGTAGATTAAAAAAATCTTTCAAGAATGAATTACCTTGCCAAAACAAAAACATGAAAAACTGAAATATCAAAATATGTAATACATAAATCAAAGACCTGAACATAAAACTCTTAGAAGAAAACAAAGGGTAAAGGTGTCATGCATCATGACACTGATTTGGCAATGGTTTCTTAGATATAACACAAAAAAGCACAGTCAACAAAGGAAAAAAAAATAAACTGGACTACATACAAATTTAACCTTCTGTGCATCAAAGGACACTATCAATGTAGTAAAAAGGCATCCCACAGAATGTAAAAAAAATTTACAAATCATATATCTGATAAGGGATTAATATCTAAAATATATACAGATTTTCCACACCTCACCAACAAAGCAAAAAAAATACAATTATAATATGGGCAAAGGACTTAAATACACATTTCTCTAAAAAAGATATACAAATAGTCAATAAGAACATGAAAAGATGCTCAGGTTGGATGTGGTGCCTCATGCCTGTAATCCTAGCACTTTGGGAGGCTGAGGCAAGTGGATCACTTGAGACCAGAAGTTCTACTAACCTGGGCAACATGGTGAAACTCCATCTCTACAAAAAAAAAAAAATTAGCCAGGCATGGTGGCAAGCCTGTAGTTCCAGTTATTAGTGAGACTGAGGTGGAAGGATCACCCGAGCCCAGGGAGGTTGAGGCTGCAGTGAGCCGTGATTGTGCCACTGCACTCCAGCCTGGGCGACTCAAAAAGGAAAGAAAAGAAAAGAATAGAAAAGATGTTCAACTTCACTAATTATTAAATACAAATGAAATCCACAATGAGGAACCACTTCAGACCCAGTAAGATGGCTATTATCAAAAAAACAGAAAGTAAGTGCTGGTGAAGATATGGAAAAATTGGAACCAATGTACATTGCTGGTGGGAATGTAAAACGGTACTGTAACCATGGAAAACAGTGTGCAGCATGATAGTTCCTCACAAATTTAAAAACAAAATTACCATATGATCCAGCAATTCCACTTCTGGGTATATAACCAAAAGTACTGAAAACGGGGACTTGAACAGGTATTTGCACACTCATGTTCATAGCAGCATTATTCACAATAGTTAAGAAGTGGAAGCAACCCAAGTGTCCATCAATAGATAAATGGATAAACAAAATGTGGTATGTATGTACAATGGAATGTTATTCAGTCATAAAAAGGAATGAATATCTGACACATGTTACAACATCGATAAACCTTAAAGACATTATGCTAAATGAAATAAGGCAGACACAGAAGGACAAGCAGTGCATGATTTCATTCATACCTTGTATGAATTCATAAAGACAGAAAATAGAATGGTGGTTACAAGAGGAAGGGAAGGGAGAAATGAGGAGTTATGCTGAATGGATACAGAGTTTCAGCTGGGAAGAGGAAAAAGTTCTGGAGTTGGATGGTGATGATGGTTGCACAACAATATGAAGGTACTTAAACAAATGTCACTGAACTGTACACCTAAAAATGGTTAAAATTGTAACTTGTTAAGTATAACTTACCACAATTTTTTAAATGTAGTAAATTTTAAAAGTTTTCAGTTTCAAACTTAAAATACACAGAATACAAGTCCAGGCTCTAAAAATCCATATAAAATTATGTTTAAGGAACTATTCAATCTTGTTCTGTGTTTAAAGTTCCAACTTACCATCTAGGAAATACCCCATTTTCCAAACTTGTTGTTTGGCTGCGTCGCCAACGTCGCTGGTAGCTGCTGGCACAACTTCGGGTAAGTGAGGAGTTTGGGGAAGGAAATGGAGTGATCAGCAAGCTGCTGAGAGATGCTGTTAAGTCAGAAGAACAACAAGTATAAGTCAATAATGACTAAGCATAATGACAAATTTTTTTTAACAAAATTACAAATAGGTTAAGTTAAACTTGATTTTGCTTCATGAGCCTCTCAAATGTCCATTAAAAGAACACATCCTTCTTGGAGCAAGGTCTCAGGTGAGAAAAATCATATATTAACAATGTATCAGCAAAAAACTCTGAGACAATCCCCTTTTGGTATTCCCCTCTAGGGACTCCAGAAGAAAATTATACTTTACAACAAGGCATTATCCCTTTGGCCACTGGATGACTGTCCCCTAACTTAGCTGAATCCTTTTAGTTCTGAAATTAAAGGAAATCTGATGCTGTTCAAACTTAATGCAGCAGCTGGATTTTAAGAACAAGCTATTGAAAATAAGTGTTTGAACGGCATTTAAAGAGGTCATTTACAAGTACTCACGGATCACGTGTGCACGTGTAGTCAAAGCTACCACTTTTAATTAAGAATCATGACTATACCTACTAAGCTCCAAAAAAGGAATGCTCTCTGGAGCATCTAAGGTGACAAACACATTCCAGCAGACTCCACTCTGTAACGGCTGCAATCCCCTGATCTTGGGGATTATCCCTTCCCAAAACACTTCTCTGAAATCTGTAAGATATGTTTACTGCCTGAGGTGTTAAGAGCTACAACTGCTGATTTTTCATTAGGCTAGGGGATTTTCATTAGGCTTTTCCCCACTGGATTTAGAGAGGATAAGACTTGCCATTAAGGGCTTGCTTTCGTTTGGCAATATTCCAGACTTCTATCTTTTATGATCATAAGGACATACTGAAAATGTATATTCAAAACAGGGGACTATTATCATCACTATTAAAAAGGTACAGGTCAGATGATAAATTATTTCGGACACCAGCACTACAAACTGAGATACTTTCATTACGAAGATCCATTCATTTGAATTCTGACAAATTCAATGACAGAGGATAAAGCTGTATGTGCCATGCAAACATGTAGACCATCAATGAACTCATTCTAAACTACTTTAGAATGCAGATTGTAAATGCAGACCATAGTTTATCAGTTAGTATTATAAAACCTTGTAGTCCAAGACTGGGTATGTACAACTAAATCTGGGTGTGACTTCAGTGAAAAATAAAATGCTGTCCTAAGTCTGGAAAAAATACATTTCACTGTGTTCTAATATTAAAAATAACTCTTATTAGAAAAAGAAGACAATATACATTAACTTAAATGACATATATTAATCCAATAACTTGAAGTAGCCTAACAGATCAGTCTAGCCAGACACTTCAATTTATAAAGAATGTAAGTATAAATAAATTAATTTATCATCTCTCAAATCTTAAACAATGAGAATTAAATTCCTGCCAGGGAAGACTAAATCTCTAGATAACATAGAAGCAAAGGGTATTAAAAGAAATATACTCTAGATTCTTTAAAACAAAAATAAGAAACTGAATTAGAAAAGAAAGATGAGATTACTTGAAAAACACAAGCCATTATTATTAGAGTAGTGGTTGGCAACCCTAGCTATCTATTAGAATCAAGTGTTAGGTTTTGCATTTGTTTTGTTTCTCAAATACAGATGCCTAGAGATGCCTTCTCTAGGTTACATGAGAGTCTTTGAAAGTAGAGTTCAGGCACTTGAATTTTTTTTAAAACTTCTCCTTGTTATTCTAACACACACCTAGGGATTCCAATATACAGCAAGTTTAGATTTTTCATTTATACTCAAAACTGAATCATAGAACCAATTTCGACAGTAGAGCCATATAATGTAACAACACATGCTATCACACTGAATTAAGTTTCTTATATCTAATAGTAATTCAAGCCTAAAATTACTTCTTCTTTTACTTATGCCCCAACACACACTTTTCTTTTTAGCTAAAATGTCTTTTTTCTGAGCTTTTGCCTGGATAACTGCTATTTATTTCTCAAAATACAACTCAATCATCATTATTCTGTAAAGCTTTGTTGGCATCCCTGCCCCTTGCCCAAGCTAAGTGTGGTGCTCTTTCTCTGAAGCTTTTTGCACAGGCCTAACACTAAACGCATCACACAATGAACTAGACAGATGATTTTCCTAATTTTTCTCCTAGTAGACTCCATACTTCCGTGTCCCTTAAAGGCAGACTCTGGGCTTTAATTTTTTTAATGTCCACCATGTTTCAATAAATGTTTGCTAGACCTACAAATTTTGGAAGAGTCCATATTTGAAAAAAAAAAAGTATAACACTGACTCAAAATGCCTGTGCTTTTCTGAGCAAGAGACAATACGACAATTTAAACTTTAGTTAGCAGCAAGCAAATACAAGCAAATGTGGTTTTTTTACTACAGTTTCTAAGCAGTTTTCTGACCAATGCTTTTCTTCTTATACTCACTAAGCTTCAACCAGTGTACTTTACTCTGGCTTTAGTTCATCCTGGCTTTATTCTACTCAGCACACTTAAAAGTAAACATGAAAAATGTTAAATTTACAAGACTTTGCTCTGATCTTTCCACAGTTCTCTTGTAAGGCTAATATCAATATGAACAAATTTGGTAATAAAGGAAGGGACAAAAAAGAAAATCAATGCCAACAGCAATCTCATAAAAAACTGAATACAAGAACCTGACATTACCAGACCGTGCTATGCCACTGTCTCTGTCCTCATTGAGCTCTCTTCCAGGCATGTCCATTGGGTTGCTGTGAACTATAAATAAAGATGAAACTGTCAGTTATAAAATATATTGCTATTCAGGTGGATGAACAGCTCCTTTTAAATAGCAAACAAAATCATGCTCATCTCATTGCATTCCCTTATTTTTTTCGATAGCATGACACCAACCCAACACCAAGAGCTATTACTCAGTTGAACAAGCTTTGAGAGCTCTGTGATGATTTGATACACAGTATGAGAATCTAAAACATAATACCTAAAGAAGCAAGGAGTTACTAAAGTCATATTTTAGAAGCATATTCAGTGACAGATATTTATAATATACTATTAAATGAAAAAAAGCAAGCTACTGAACAGTATGAGCACTTGCTGGGACCAAGTGGTGGGTATATCATAGTTCACTGTACTGTTTCTGCCTATAACAATGTATGTTTCAAAATTCTCCACAATAAATTGAGAAATTTGTTTGAATAGTATGATCCCAATTGTGTTTAAAAAACAAAAAAGCAGGTATTTCTGGCTGATAAAACAGCTAATACATATTTTTGCCTTTTAAAAATGTTTTCCAAGTTTTCTATAAATATGTATTTGCTATATCTAATATTTATAGGGAAAGAAAATATTATTCAAAACAAGAAGGGCTAAATTGATACCAATCTGAGCACAATGAAGAGTAAATATGTTCACATTCTAATAATTTCCACTAAAAGGTTACAATGTTAGGTAATCTGCTAAAACGTGTGAAACAAGGTATATGATTAGAATCCTGGATATATACACATGAACACACTCTACAATCATCAACTTGATTATGTAAGCAAATACAGTCATGTATGCCTTTTACAGAGCATTACAGTGGTGCTTGTTCATCTAAATCTTAGCTCCAAGAAAAACTGTTCTTATGGAATAGTGTAGATCAGAAATTTTACAATAATAACAAGATAGGATAATTTTCTGCAATTGGTGAACTATGGTACAAAAGCTACTCAGCCATGGAAACAAGACAGTGTCACATTAAAAATTCCAAGTGGTATCATAAGAAATAAAGTTCATACTAAGTTTTGGTTTCAGATTCTAAAGTTAAAATCATTATGCCACAAGAGAAATGGCAAACCAAAATTTCATAAAAATGTCAATTCTACTGTTAACTCAGTGTCTGGAAATTTTAAGAACATGTTCAGTAGAATGGAATTAAGTTCTTATACTTCCTAAAGCAATGTTTTCTTATCCATAACCTCACCAACTGCATTTATCTACTGTCTTGTTTCCACAGCTTAACTACAGAGTCTAGCCGTTGGGGCACACCAACTAGTCTACCCACACAGCACATCGCAAACCTGCAAAGAAAGAGGCGCTCCTGATCAGGCGGAGCGGACCCTGCTCAGAGAATGCCCGCCTGGGGCTGCAGAACTGTGAAAGACCTACATGGCAAAAACGTAAAATACACATGAAAGAGGACTGTTAGAGAAGCCACAGTGCGTCAGGGAAAAAAGGTGAGCTAAGGCAGCACAAGAGCAGACCAACAAATATGGATGGAAACTTTTAAACTAAATAAGAATTCAAGCTATCTTCCCATTTTTGAAACAGGATGATGTTTCTTTAGTCATGATTTATATCAAACAACAACTTCATGTATTTTTACTAATAAATGTATATGTAATAAAAACAAGCTTCAGCTATATAAAGTAAAAATTATTTTAAATGTTCAATCCTTTCTAATGTAAAACAGTATTTTTAAAGATTTGAAAAAGTATGATAATGTTATCTATCTAAACTGATATTTGCCAAATAAATTTATTTTTTTAAAGTTGTTTTAAGATTACAGTATGTGCCTACAACTGAAGTGAGGAGAAAACCACCTAAGCACTTGGCACACAGCATACAATAGGGTGCAAAACCAGCAAAGAGATCTTACTGACATTAAAAATTGGTTTTTCTAACCCAGTGATAAGTTACAAAGTAATGGAAGAAACCAAGGTTACTAAACCAGGAGTCAGTCACTGTGGAAGGAGGAACACAAATGACACTCATCAGGGACCGGACTCCCAGCTGTTCAAGAGAAGTAGCTGCCACACGCTTCATGAAAAGGTTAATTGCAGTCTGAAGACCCAAGAAGGGCATTATGGCCTGAAAGCAAGCAGCTGGGTTACCTGTTAGCTATGCTTCATCAAAATAGTCTAAACAGCCATGAAGGACATTTATCTAGGATGGAATAGGGGGCTTTCTGTTTTAAAAAGTGACAATTGCATTTTTCTTCTTTCCTTTTTTGAAACAGGGTTTTGCTCTGTGATGCAGGCTGGAATGCAATGGCATAATCGTAGCTAACTGCAAGTTCTAACTCCTGAGCTACAGTGATCTTCCCTCCTCAACCCTCCCCATGAGCCAGGTGCATGCCACCAGGCCCAGCTAATTTTGAAAACTTTTTAGTAGAGACAAAGTCTTGCTACATTGCCCAAGTTGATCTCCAATTCCTGGGCTCAAGTGATCCTCCTGCTTTGGCCTCCTAAAGTGTTGAAATTACAGGCATGAGCCACTGTGTCCAGCCAACTGTAGTTTTCAAATTGCTAACAGATATTACTTTTCTGTAGCAAGAACTTCTATAATTATAGTACACGTACAGCAATCCTTCCATGTCTCAATGGTCAGCTCTTTAATTCGTCCTAGCTTTCTTTCCCTAGTTACTTCAAAAATTATTTACTTCTTTAAACTCCTTCCCTACCTCTTCTTCTCAGCATAAAACTTTTGCTTCCTAGAGTATGCACATTCATATATGCACATACACACAGTAGAATTAACCAGATTGGAACCCTTTTTTTCTATCATCCTGCTTCAAAACTTACTCTCTCACCCATCCTTGCCTCCTTCCTGCCTAAGTAGTCATGTTACTCAAGTCTTACAACGTGCTAGGGACTTATTAAAAATTCCTAAGTTCCTCCTTCCCTTCCAAAGTTAACTTTAAGTCAGCTAGGACCCCAATCCCCCATTCTTCTTCAAAAATCTCCTTCTATCAATTATTACTTCTAGTCTTTAATTTCATGCTCCTTATAATTTCCTTTTTCTGTCAACACTTAAACATAGTCAAGTCTCTTCCACCACCCTCCATATATCTAATCCTACAGCAATTCAGCAGTTCTCAAAATGTCATCCAAGGACCCGTGGGGTCCCCGAAATTTTCAGGGGGTCTGTGAAGTCCTCCATTTTCCAACTACACATCTGTGTGGGACAATTTTCTTGATACACTTCAATGAAAATAACATATCACAAAGGACTGAATACAGATGCAGATATGAGAATTTAGCTGTAACCTCATCCAGAAATTAAGGAGACTGATAAAAATGTAAAACAATGCCACTCTTCTTACTAATTTTTTGGAGGCCTGTAATAACATGAAAGGGGGTATTAGTGTAATTTTTCAAGGATTTACTAAATATTCTTCAATTTTTTGTTGTAATTGCTAACAATTTATCAATAGCCGCAATCCACATAAACAAAAGTTCTCTGCAGTCCTCGATAATTTCTAAGTGTGTAAAGGGCTCCTAAAACCAAAAAGTTTGAGAATCATTGCTTGCATCTTGGACAAAAGTCCAAACTCTGAGTCATCCCAATTCTGACGTCTATTCTCCCCACTGAAACTGCTCATCTAGGCCACCAAAAGCCTTCCTGTTGCTTAATTTAGTACATATTCTCTTATATTACCTTATAAGCAGTAACTGATGCTGATTATATTACACTGTAAACTTTTTTCCCATGTAACACACTCTCTGTATTTTTCCCCCTCAGTCTCAGTCTGTTTGTGTGCTTCTCTTCTCCTACCCTTTTTTTTTCTTTTGAGACGGAGTCTCGCTCTGGCTGGAGTGCAGTGGTGTGATCTCGGCTCACTGCAAGCTCCGCCTCCCAGGTTCACGCTATTGTCCTGCCTCAGCCTCCCGAGTAGCTGGGACTGCAGGAGCCACCACGTCCGGCTAATTTTTTTGTATTTTTAGTAGAGACAGGATTTCACTGTGTTAGCCAGGATGGTGTCCATCTCCCAACCTCGTGATCTGCCCACCTCAGCCTCCCAAAGTGCTGGGATTACAGGCGTGAGCCACTGTGACCGGCCTGGTACCCCTTCTTAAAGCCAGCATTCCCCAGGGTTCCATCTTCAACACTCTTTCCTTCTCATTCTTTACATTTCCTAGGTCATCCTCCATTCCCATGCTTTCAGTTATAATTTAGGTCCTGATGATTCTCAAATCCCCAGAAGATACAGCTAACTGGTCAACTTTTATTATTTTTAAATTATTAAACACTCATCCATTTTTACATTAAAGAGAATACCTACAATATACCTATCTAAGTAGCTAACAACAATGGATTTCTTCACTTGGATATTCCGGTACTTCCAATTGAACATGACTAAACCTAAAATCATCAACTCTGATTTCTTCTATTCCCCTTAATGAAGAGCACCAATATCCATGCAATTAAACAGCCAGCAAAGTGCCAAACTTGATTCTTCCTTTTGCCTCACCTCTTCTAATTAGCTAATCTGGTCCACTCTATGTCCCTTAGTGAATTTCTCAACAACTATCCCCACTGACACTAATTTACTGTAGGTACCATTATCTGTCATTTGGAGTACCATGAGTAGCCTTCTAATATGGGCCTTTTCTCAAGACCACTTGCTTACCTGAATCCATTCCTACTGCAGTTAGAATAATCTTCTACAGATACAAACGTAATTTGATTGTGTTGTTATATTCCGAAAATTCCTCCCTGGTGGCCGCGAGAATGTATCTCAAAGATCTCCAACTATAAAGACTATGTTGATTAAGAACCCCTGCTGAAATCCACTGGCACATTTGTGCAAGGACACATAGCTGATAGGCTGCTCCCAGCCAATGGTTGAACACAGTAGGTATACTAAGGCAGGCCCATTCTGGGGAGACATGGGACACTTCTGACAACCAACTTTGACTCAAATAATTCCCAGGGCCTTGCCAAACCTCATTTGAACTGTATAGCTGGCTTGAGACACTTCCAGTCAACACTCTATCCCTCTCTCCTTCATTCATGGTCAGACTTACATCACAGTTTGATGGGTCGCTCAGCCTTTCCCAGCATTTTCCTCATTTTCCTTTACATAGTCATTTCCCCTAACACAACTGTTGCATGTTTAACTCTGTCTTTGGCACCTGCTAAAAAAAACAGGTAAAGGACCCGAACCAACATATCTGCACTGGTGCCCAACTACACTAAACCAAGCATTAACTCTAAATTCCTCAGTGTGGCCTACAGTGCGTTTTGTGATCTAGCTTTTGCTCCATTCTTTCTTTTTCATTTACTTTACCCCTACTCTGTGCTCCATACATACTGATTTATTCACATTCTTTCCATACTCTATGATCTTTTGCCCCTAGGTCTGTGTACATACTATTGCTTCTTCACAGAACATTTATTTCCCTAGCCATCTGGCTAATCCTTCAAGCTTAGGCCTCATGTCCTCAAGGAAGCCTTCCTTGACTCTCCAGGACTGAACTGAGTGCTTCTCCTTATTTTAATCACACCCTGCTCTTAACTCTGTCTAAGAATTTACTATAGTATACTGTAATTGTTGTATTACTTTTCTGACTTCTACTAACTATAAATCCATTGAAGCAGGAACTGTGTCTGGTTCACCACTGTATCTTCAGAGCCTAACAGAGTGTTTGGCATATTACAGGTGCTCACCACATACTTATCGATTGATTGATTGACTGGAAATTGAAAGAAAGTAAGAAATGGTAGACATGCTAAAAAATCCTTGACTGACAATCAAAAGAGTGCAAATGTTGCTCATTACTTAAAGTCAGTAGTATGTAAAATGGATTTTCTACTCTACATTAAAAGAGAGGACAAGTATATCTAACCTCTATAGTATAATTTACCTTTATAAGTAATAATGGATTTGTGTTACTGAAATGAATTACTTTTGGCTGGGGCACGGGGGCTCACACCTGTAATCCCAGGTCTTTGGGAGGCTGAGGCGGGTGGATCACTTGCAGTCAGGAGTTCGAGAACATCCTGGCCAACACAGCAAAACTCTGTCTCTACCAAAAATACAAAAATTAGCCGGATGTGATGGCACGTGCCTGCAGTCCCAGTTACTTGGGAGGCTGAGGCAGGAGGATCGCTTGAATCAGGGAGGCACAGGTTGCAGTGAGCTAAGATCACACCATTGCACTCCAGCCTGGGTGACAGAGTGAGACTCCATCTCAAAAATCAAAAACAAACAAAAACCCATAATTACTTTCAACTTTCAACAAGTCCCTTGAGCTTTGAAAAGTATCAAACTATAAAGAAAAAAGATTTCATTCTTTGTCACATTTTTCCTTTATTTAAAAAAATGAAGTAATCAAGCGAGTTAAGAAAAAGCAGAACTTCTATTTTTCTATAACACACACACATTATAAAGTATATGCCTAACACTTTGACTAGCGCACAGTAATAGGTGTTTTATAAGCGATTGCTCATTTGAATAAACACAAATTATAAAAAATAAATAATAGGATGTCATACAGTTCAAGTTGGAAGAAAAAATTGTTTTCTACTAATATATAACAATTATTTATTTAAATTAATTATGAATAAAAGTTCTTACTAAACAGAAAATGAGAGAAATATTAATACTATTCTAATTGTTATCCCATTCCCTTGGCTACTATATAGCTTTTTATGCACCAGAAATATCGCAATACAGCAGCAGTTCACTTGAGCTGTCTAGAAGAAATGACAGAAATTTTAGAAAGTCTGTCACTTTAAAATGTAGTACTTAAATAACAACAATCAGCTAACCAAAGTACTAAATTAATTGTTATTCTAATCTTTTAAGAAACATCAAATTTGAACATCTGCTCATCTGAATTACAGGTCACAAAAACAAGCATCATTTTAAAATGACTTTTATGGTTAGGGAAGACAGAAGGAAGAAGGTGTAATAGTCTTCCTCAGCTGAAATAGCCAAAAGAACTACTAAGGGCTTTTCTTATCACTGACACCTTTCAAAGATGCTTCAAATTTAACAATGAAAAACAATGAAGACAAATTAGATATATCTAAAGTAGTCTCTTTATCAGATACAAAATAAATACTGTGTTCAAATATATGAAAAATATGTTTTCCAAATAAATGTTATACATACTGGCAATTTAAAAGGCTCTTCCACTTACAGTATTTGAAATTCTTTGTTATCATGACAGATCTGCATTATTAAGGAATAACTTCAAAAAACACTTGTTACACTGTTAATATTTTTTAAACTTATAAAATCAAAGGAATCATTTACCTATATTTCCAAGCAGTCCATTAATAACTGTGTTATTATCAGCCTTTAATGTATTGTTGTCCTGATTGATGAATTCAAGACTATCTTGTAGCCTATGGAGGGTGAGAAAAAAATTAATTCCAAATTCATTTTATGGTTTAAGGGCAATTCTTTGGACATCCTGATGAAATTTTAAGCGCAAAAACGGTTTCTTCCTATTAGCATTACAAATTAACTAACATAATCATTTAAATCAGAGGTTGGTAAACTATAGCCTAAGTGCCAGATCTAGTCTGCTGCCTCTTTTTGTAAATAAAGTTTTATTGGAACACAGCCATGCCCATTCATTTATAAACTGTGTATGAATGCTTTGATGCTGCAACAGCAGAGCTAAGAAACTATAACCCATTGTCTGGCTCACAAAGCCAAAAATATTTACTATCTGGATCTTTAAAGAAGAAGTTACTGAACCTGATTTAGATTATAAACAAGGTTTCCCCTCATATTTTAGACCTAAAAATATTTTCTAATTATTTGTTATGGAGAGGTGGAAGCTAGGAGGAAGAAGAGGAGAATAAATCATTAGGCAAATATCCAAAAACTATCTTTAGTCTAATATATTACAAATAACCTATATGACTTCTTTTAGTGACTCTTTCAGGATAACAAAAATAAAAGTACTTTATGCTTTTAGTGCAAAATATCCTTTCTAGAGATTTTAGGAATCATCAGAACTTAGAAAAGGTGAAAAAACTCAGGTGATTATGGCTAACATCAGTGATTCCAACACGGAATCTTTAATTTCTGCTTTAGTAGGTCTCTAATTTCTACTTTTAAAAATCAGTATTTTTGGCTTCAAGATATTTTAAAGCATCCATAATATTTTAAAGGATATCTCCCATAGCCGGGCGTGATGGCTCACGCCAGTAATCCCAGCACTTTGGGAGGCTGAGGCGGGCGGATCATTTGAGGTCAGGAGTTCGAGACCTGCCTGGCCAACATAGTAACACTCTGTCTCTACTAAAAATACAAAATTAGCCGGGCATGGTGGCCTGCACCTGTAGTCCCACCTACCCTGGAGGCTGAGTCAGGAGAACTGCTTGAACCCGAGAGGCAGAGGCTGCAGTGAGCTGAGATCGCGCCACTGTACTCCAGCCTGGTGACACAGTAAGGCTCCATTTCAAAAAAAAAAAGAAAAAGACTACCTCCTATTTTCCTTCCAAAGAGTTACAGGTATTAGAAACTTAGCTAATAATACTCTTCCAAACAGGTATTTTTAAGGCATTAACAATTGATGGGGGCCGTACAGAATTTCTGCAATCTGGAGTAGTTTCCTTGCTGCCTTTGACCTTGGGTTATCCCCAGGGGCTCTGACTAGCCAATGAGTCTTGCTCTGATATGGCACCTGCAAAATCTCTCTCTGGGGTCTTTTACTGCCTAACTTTAGCCCCAGTAATTTGCTAGGTTCTGGCACATGGCCCATGATCTTGACAGCAGGCCTGCCTTTGCTTCAGCTTCACTATTCCAATCTTTGCATTAATAGCTTGTAATACCCTGGTGGCTGTCATTATATAGTGTATATATTATGTGTAATATCAATATGGCTGACCTAGGTCAGTCCTGTCTGTAGGGTTAATTTCATAGGGGATCTGAAAATTGAAGAGCACCAACCCTACAGATTGTGGTAACTCAGGAAACTCAGTGTGGTACCGCAAAACTGAAAATCAGCATGTTGACCTAAGACGGAAATCCATTCAACATTCTACTTCCAGATACTGCTTCTAGCAGTTCACAGAAACAGAAACCACATCTCCTGTTTCTCAACTAAACTCAATTGAGAGTGAAATCTGGCCTCCATGAACTTTTAAACTTAAGGAAAGATAGAAAATCTGAACTTGTGCTCAGTGCTAAAAGCAGTTTGTTAGTTTTCATACTTTGTACATCTAAAGTAATACAATTCCCCGTGTATCCATAAGCACTTACGTATTGAGACTTCCACAAATACTGCTGCCAGTCCGAGCAGTGAACACTTTGCTGAGCATGAGCTGTGGAGGGGAACTATGAAGAAAAAGAGAAAGAGAGAGACCAAAACTAAAACACAATGGCCTTTTGGAGTTATTATAAATAAAAATGTGTAAGTCAGTCACAGAGGTTTCACAGCATAGCTGCCAATGGTAGCATTAAAACCAGAGAACATTTTAAATGGAGTATGACAAGCTCAATCTGAGTGAAGATATAAAATTCTCTCTAAAAAAACCCAAATACCTAAAAATGGACTCGTTAAAAAAAAAAATCAGAAAATTTCTCACCGAATCTGATGAATTTTTAGGGTGGATCCTTTGTAGCTCATTGCTACTGAGCCAAACATCATCTCTCCAAGCATATTGGCATCAGAAGAGCATCGAGAACCCTAAACAATAACCACACATTAACAAACTGTGTTAATTAAAAGCTTATGACTATTTCATATATTGATTTTTATTAAAATTCTTTTTATATAGTTATTCTACATTAATAATTGTAATTCTACACTGTATACGCTGTTCTGCAACTTGATTTTCTTCATTTTAAAATGTCTTCTTGATGTAACCATGTTGTTACATATAAATGTGACTAATTCCTTTTAAGAGCTGTACAATATTTTATTGCATGAAAATACCACCATTTGTCAGACGAGTGCCCTTTACTCACGGGCATTTAGGTCACTTCCAGATTTTTGCTATTATCAATAATGCACAAGTAGGCATTCTTAACCACATCTTATGCATATGCAATGTTTCTCCAGGATAGATAATAAGTGAAATTCAAATAATATGCTGAAAAATTTTTACTACTCCCGTTGTATAAAAGAAGCATCCATAAATAGGGCAATTTATATCTATTTTGTACTTCTGTAAAGACATATCTGCGATCTACAGTTTCAATACTATGCCTATGAAAATCCTAATGGCATTTTTTACAAAAGCAGAAAAACATATTAAAATTCATATGAAACCACAGAAGACCACAATGAGCCAAATCAACCTTGAAAAAGAACAAAGCTGGCGGGCATTACACTTCCTGATTTCAAATTATACTACAAAGCTACAGTAGTGAAAACAGTAAGGTAATGACATTAAGACAGACATATAGACTCAATGGAACAGAACAAAGAGACCAGAAATAAACCTACATGTATACAGTCAACTGATCTTCAAGAAGTGTGCTAAGAATACACAATGGGGACAGGATAGTCTCTTCAACAAATGCTTCTGGGAAAACTGGATATCCACATGCAAAAGAATAAAACTGGTGTCCTATATCATGCACAAAATCAACTCAAAATGGATTAAACGCTTACACGTATGACCTGAAACTGTAAAACTCCCAGAAGAAAATAGGAGAAAAGCTTGATGACATTGGTCTTAGCAATAATTTCACAGATATGACAGCCAAAGCACAGGTAACAAAAGCAAAAACAGACAAGGGGGACTACGTCAAACTAAACTGTTTCTGCACAGCAAAGAAAATAATCAAGGGGGCGAAAAGATAAAATATGGAATGGGAAAAAATACTTGCAAATCATGTATCTGATAAGGGATTCAGCTTCAAAATGTACCAGAAACCCCTACAACTCTATAGTAAAAACTAATAACGCAGTTAAGGTCTTGAATAAACATTTCTCCAAAGAATTCATACAAATGACCAACTGATACAGGAGAAATGCTCAACATTTCTAATCAGAGAAATGTAAATCAAAACCACAAAACCTGTCAGGTTGGCTATAATCAAAAAAGCAAAGACAACAAGTGGTGAGGATGTGGCAAAACTGGAGCCCTTGCACATTGTTGTAGGAATGCAAAATGGTACTGTACTCATGGAAAACAACATGGCCAGTCCTCCAAAAATTAAAAATAGAACTACCATGTGATCTGGCAATTTCACTTCTGGGCATTTTTCCAAAATAATTAAAATCAGGATCTCAAAGAGATGTTAGCACTCCTATGTTCATTACAGCACTATTCACAATAGCCAAGATGTGAAAATAACCCTAAATGTCCATTGACAGATGAAGAGATAAATGAAATATAATAAATACATAGAATGAAACACTATTCAGTTTTTAAAAAGAAGAAAATTCTGCAACACGCAACAACACAGATTAATCTTAAGGATGTTAGGCTAAATGAAATAAGCCAGTCACAAAAAAGATAAATACTGCATGATAAGATAAATACTCCACTTATATGAGGTATTTAAAATAGCCAAATTTACAGAATCAAAGAGTAGAATGGTAGTTACCAGGGGCTGGGGTAAGGGGGAAATGTGGAGTTACCAGGGACTGGGGCAGGGGGTAACTAATCAATGGCATTAAATTTCAAACAATTTGAATAACCTCTAGAGAGCTACAGTGTACATATAGACAACAATTCCTTGTACATTTAAAAATTTAAGAGGGTAGATCTCATGTTCTTACCACAATTTTTTTTTTTTTAAGACCTCCTTGAGGCTGGGCACGGTGGCTCACGCTTGTAATCCCAGCATTTTGGGAGGCCGAGGCGAAAGGATCACGAGGTCAGGAGTTTGAGACCAGCCTGGCCAACATGGTGAAACCCCGTCTCTGCTAAAAATACAAAAAAGTAGCTGGGCGTGGTGGTGCACGCCTGTAATCCCAGCTACTCGGGAGGCTGAGGCAGGAGAATTGCTTGAGCCCAGGAGGCAGAAATTGTAGTGAGTGGAGATCGGGCCACTGCAATCCAGCCTGGGCGACAGAGCAAGACTTCCTTGAAACATTAGAATGTCTTGTTTCCAAAGAACCTCCTGATTAAAAAGTTATTCTCTTTCATTATTCTTTGTCTTCACAGGAGTCAGACAACAGTTAAAGATTGAACTTATCCATTGGGATACTATTTAGATGTCATGGCAAATATCACTATTTACCTGCCAAGTATCTGTTCTCTAATTCTTCCTCATTTTTTGAAGTCCAGTTTGTTTTAGGGAACTAATGTGCACAACTGAAAAAAATTTCATTTCACAGGCTCACTTGAAGATAGGAGATTTAGAATAATTTTTATACTTAAAAGGTTAGTGTTATGGTTGAAGTAGCAATTTTCAGTACTCATTTACATGCATTTGACACAGGCCTGGTCAGTAAGATGTAAATGGAAGTCACTACAGATGGAGATGTCATATTATAACAACAAGGCAACAAGTACACATTAACTCCAAGTAGAAAGATAAGGGAACCATGGTCTCTGAGGGTATCTTGAAGCCCAGTATCATACCTAGATAGTACATTTTTAGGGTTATCATGTCAGGAACACAATCCCTAATTTGTTTAAGCCACTGTTTAGAGAGTGTCCCAATACCATCCTTTGATGCAATTATATAAAATAAAAAAATTAATGGTTTCTAAAATATTTAGGAAAATTCTAATAACCATAAAGTGAAGAGAATCCCCATTTTACAACTGGAGACCAGGATATACAGCTGCACACTGTTTTTCATTTTATCATGTGACTCTTTTACTCCTTTGTCTGTTTACTAACTATCTTAAATTGTCCTATTATTAGGGTTAAGACAATCCCTATGTTTAAATATTTGTACCTTTCTTTAAAAGACACCTTCAAGTAGCAACACATTTTTTTAATACATGGCTATTTTTATATCAGTTTCATATATGTTCATTTACATGTTTGCTTTCCTTCTCAGAGCTATACTCTTAATTTTGGTCTAATAAGAGCACAAACATTATTATTATTATTATTATTATTATTATTATTATTATTATTATTTGAGATGGAGTCTTGCTCTTGTCTCCCAGGCTGGATTGCAATGGCACAATCTCGGCTCACTGCAACCTCCGCCTCCCGGGTTTCAAGTAATTCTCCTGCCTCAGCTTCCAGAGTAGCTGGGACTACATGTGCACGCCACCACACCCAGCTAATTTTTGTATTTTTAGTAGAGACGGGGTTTCACCATTTTGGCCAGGATGGTAACGATCTCTTGCCCTTGTGATCTGCCCACCTTGACCTCCCAAAGTGCTGGGATTATAGGCATGAGCCACCGCGCCTGGCCCACAAAGTATTAAGAAAAAAGTCATTTCTGTCATACCTAGGTTACTAATATAGAAAGCAACTAATTTATTCTTGAGATTTGGTTAAGATCAAATTTTTATTGTAAGACACAGAGGCCTGGGTACTGAGAACATTTCAGAAATGGAGTTGAATAATTTTTTTAATGATAAAATAGCTTTTTTAAAAAAATCAATGCCAGTATTACTTGGCAACCTAAATTACTTCTGGCTAATGACAGACATGGCAGTCTTCCCTTACAAGCTCCATAATGTGTCTAACTCCATTGTTATTTTGACTGAATTTATTTTTATTTATTTTTTTTTTTTGAGACGGAGTCTCACTCTGTCGCCCGGGCTGGAGTGCAGTGGCCGGATCTCAGCTCACTGCAAGCTCCGCCTCCCAGGTTCACACCATTCTCCTGCCTCAGCCTCCCGAGTAGCTGGGACTACAGGCGCCTGCCACCTCGCCCGGCTAGTTTTTTTGTATTTTTTTTTTTTTTTTTTTTTAGTAGAGACGGGGTTTCACCGTGTTAGCCAGGATGGTCTCGATCTCCTGACCTTGTGATCCGCCCGTCTCGGCCTCCCAAAGTGCTGGGATTACAGGCTTAAGCCACCGCGCCCGGCCTTGACTGAATTTATTATTTCTTGTATTAAGCAAGCTATACAAATTTAAACCAAGGCATTTATAGATCTTACTATTATACAAATAAAATAATCCCCAGAAAGCCAAATACAGTAAAAATATTAATAAATTGCTATGTAAATTTTATGACACCATATAGTTTACTATTAAGGTTCTCTTTGTCTGTTCTAACATATATTAAATAGTTACCATGAATGTGACTGGCAAGCTATGTATTTTAATGTGACATAATCTACAACGAAACTTATAATTAAAAGGATGCTATTATCATTATTGCCTTTTTAAAAATGCCTTATTTAAAAGGTCTATTCTAAGTACTCATTCCTGAAACCTAATAATCTGTTAAACCCTGTGTAACTCAAAGAATATGTTCCACTTACCTGAAATTATATACATTTTTAAAAAATTATTATTATGCTTCTTAGTTCTGGGATACATGTGCAGAATGTGCATGTTTGTTAAATAGGTATACATGTGCCATGGTGGTTTGCTGCATCCATCAACCTGTCATCTACATTAGGTATTTTTCCTAATGCTATTCCTCCCCTAGCCCCCCAAACCCCAACAGGCCCCAGCGTGTGATGTTCCCCTCCCTGTGTCCATGTGCTTTCATTGTTCAGCTCCCACTTATGAGCGAGAACATGCGGTGTTGGTTTTCTGTTCTTGTGTTAGTTTGCTGAAAATGATGGTTTCCAGCTTCATCCATATCCCTGCAAAGGACACGAACTCATCCTTTTTTATGGCTGCACAGTATTCCATAGTGTATATGTGCCACATATTCTTTATCCAGTCTATCAATGATGGACATCTGGGTTGGTTCCAAGTCTTTGCTATTGTAAATGTGGTGCAATAAACATACGTATCCATGTGTCTCTATACTAGAACGATTTATAATCCTTTGGGTATATACCCAGTAATGGGATGGCTGGGTCAAATGGTATTTCTGGATCTAGATCCTTGAGGAATTGCCACACTGTCTTCCATAATGGTAGAACTAATTTACACTCCCACCAACAGTGTAAAAGGGTTCCTATTTCTCCACATCCTCTAAAGCATCTGTTGTTTCCTGCCTTTTTAATGACTGCCATGCTTATCTCATTATGGTTTTGATTTGCATTTCTCTAATGACCAGTGATAATGAGCTTTTTTTCATGTTTGCTGGCTGTATAAATGTCTTTTGAGAAGTGTCCGTTTGTATCCTTCACCCACTTTTTGATAGCATTGTTTGTTTCTTGTAAATTTGTTTAAGTTCCTTGTAGATTCTGGATATTAGCCCTTTGTCAGATGGATAGATTGCAAAAGTTTTCTCCCATTCTGCAAGTTGCCTGTTGACTCTGATGATACTTTCTTTTGCTGTGCAGAAGCTCTTTAATTAGATCTCATTTGTCAATTTTGGCTTTTGTTGCCATTGCTTTTGGTGTTTTAGTCATAGTCTTTGCCCATGCCTATGTCCTGAATGGTATTGCCTAGGTTTTCTTCTAGGGTTTTTATGGTTTTCGGTCTTACGTTTAAGTCTTTAATCCATCTTGAGTTAATTTTTGTATAAGGTGTAAGGAAGGGATCCAGTTTCAGTTTTCTGCACAAGGCTAGTAAGTTTTCCCCAACACCATTTATTGTTTTTGTCAGGTTTGTCGAAGATCAGATGGTTGTTGATGCGTGGAGTTATTTCTGAGGCCTCTGTTCTGTTCCATTGATCTATGTATCTATTTTGGTACCAGTACAATGCTGTTTTGGTTACTTTAGCCTTGTAATATAGTTTGAAGTCAGGTAGCGTGATGCCTCCAGCTTTGTTCTTTTTGCTTAGGATTTTCTTGGCTATACAGGCTCTTTCTTGGTTCCATATGAAATTTAAAGTAGATTTTCTAATTCTGTGAAGAAAGTTGATGGTAGATTGATGGGGACAGCATTGAATCTATGAATTAGTATAGGCATGATGGCCATTTTCACGATACTGATTCTTCCTATCCATAAGCATGAAATGTTTTTCCATTTGTTTGTATCCTCTCTTTTTTCCTTGAGCAGTGGTTTGTAGTTCTCCTTGAAGAGGTCCTTCACATCCCTTGTAAGTTGGATTTCTAGGTATTTTATTCTCTTTGTAGTAATTGTGAATGGGAGTTCACTCATGATTTGGCTCTGTTTGTCTATTATTGGTGTATAGGAATGCTTGTGATTTTTGCACATTGATTTTGTATCCTGAGACTTTACTGAAGTTGCTTATCAGCTTAAGGAGATTTTGGGTTGAGACGATCGGGTTTTCTGAATATACAATCATATCATCTGCAAACAGGGACAATTTGACTTCCTCTCTTCCTATTTGAATATGCTTTATTTCTTTCTCTTGCCTGATTGCCCTGGCCAGAATTTCCAATACTACGTTGAATAGGAGTGGTGAGAAAGGGCATCCTTATCTTGTGCTGGTTTTCAAAGTGAATGCTTCCAGCGTTTGCCCATTCGGGATGATGCTGGCTATGGTTTGTCATAAATAGGTATTGATGGAACGTATTTTGAGATATGCTCCATCAATACCTAGTTTATTGAAAGTTTTTAGCATGTTAGGGTGTTGAATTTTATCGAAGGCCTTTTCTGCATCTATTGAGATAATCATGTGATTTTTGTCATTGGTTCTGTTCATGTGATGGATTAGGTTTATTGATTTGCATGCGTTGAACCAGCCTTGCATCCCAAGGATGAAGCCAAATTGATTGTGGTGGATAGGCTTTTGGATGTGCTGCTGGATTTGTTTTGCCAGTATTTTATTGTGGATTTTCCCATTGATGTTCATCAGGATACTCGCCTGAAATTTTCTTTTTCCGTTGTGTCTCTGACAGGTTTTGGTATCAGGATGATGTTGGTCTCATAAAATTAGTTACAGAGGATTTCCTCTTTTTCTATTGATTGGAATAGTTTCAGAAGGAATGGTACCAGCTCCAGCTCCTCTTTGTACCTCTGATAGAATTCGGCTATGAATTCATCTGGTTCTGGACCTTTTTTGCTTGGTAGGCTATTAATTACTGCCTCAATTTCAGAACTTGCTATTGGTCTATTCAGGGATTTGACTTCTTCCTGGTTTACTCTGGGGAGGGTGTATGTGTCCAGGAATTTAGCCATTTCTTCTAGATTTTCTAGTTTACTTGCGTAAAGGTGTTTATTGTATTCTATGATGGAAGTTTGTATTTCTGTGGAATCAGTGGTGATATCCCCTTTATCATTTTTTATTGCATCTATTTGATTCCTCTCTCTTTTCCTCTTTATTAGTCTGGCTAGTGGTCTATCTATGTTGTTAATCTTTTCAAACAACCAGCTCCTGGTTTCATTGATTTTTTTAAAGGGTTTTTCCTGTCCCTATCTCCTTCAGTTCTGCTCTGATCTTAGTTATTTCTTGTCTTCTGCTAGCTTTTGAATTTGCTTTTTCTTCTCTAGTTCTTTTAATTATGAGGTTAGAGTGTCAATTTTTGATCTTTCCCACTTTCTCCTGTGGGCATTTAGTGGTATAGACTTCCCTCTAAACACTCTTTAGCTGAGTCCCAGAGATTCTGGTACAGTGTGTCTTTGTTCAAACTTATTTATTTCTGACTTCAGTTTGTTATTTACCCAGTAGTCATTCAGGAGCAGGTCGTTCAGTTTCTAAGTAGTTGTGTGGTTTGAGTGAGTTTCTTAATCCTGAGATCTAATTTGATTGCACTGTGGTCTGAGAGACTGTTTGTTATGATTTTCGTTCTTTTGCGTTCACTGGCGAGTGTTTTACTGCCAATTATGTGGTCTATTTTAGAATAAGTGTGATGTGTTGCTGAGAAGAATGTATATTCTGTTGATTTGAGGTGGAGAGTTCTGTAGATGTCTATTAGGTCCGCTTGGTCCAGAGCTGAGTTCAAGTGCTGAACTTCCTTGTTAATTTTCTGTCTTGTTGATCTAATATTGACAGTCAAGTGTTAAAGTCTCCCACTATTATTGTGTGGGAGTCTCAGTTTCTTTGTAGGTCTCTAAGAACTTGCTTTATGAATCTGGGTGCTCTTGTATTGGATGCATATATATTTACAATAGTTAGCTCTGCTTGTTGCACCGATCCCTATTGTTGCATTGATTCCTTTACCATTATGTAATGCCCTTGTCTTTTTTTTTTTTATCTTCGCTGGTTTAAAGTCTGTTTTATCAGAGACTAGGATTGCAACCCCTGCTTTTTTTTTTTTTTTTTTTTTTTTTTTTTTT
>NW_012116422.1:578876-595337 GCF_000951035.1 Colobus angolensis palliatus
TTTTTTTTTGCTTTCCATTTGCTTGGTAAATATTTCTCCTTCCTTTTATTTTGAGCCTATATGTGTCTTTGCACATGAGATGGGTCTCCTGAATACGGCACACTGATGGGTCTTGACTCATTATCCAATTTGCCAGTCTGTGTCTTTTAATGGGGGCATTTAGTCCATTTATATTTAAGGTTAATATTGTTATGTGTGAATTTGATCCTGTCATTATGATGCATTGTTGATGCCGTTTCTTCTTAGTGTCAAGAGTGTTTACAATTTCATATGTTTTTGCAGTGGCTGGTACTGTTTTTTCCTTCCCATATTTAGTGCTTCCTTCAGGAAGCAGGCCTGGTGGTGACAAAATCTCTCAGCATTTGCTCATCTGGAAAGAATTTTATTTCTCCTTCGCTTATGAAGCTTAGTTTGGCTGGATATGAAATTCTGGGTTGAAAATTCTTTTCTTTAAGAATGTTGAATATTGGCCCCTCACTCTCTTCTGGCTTCAGAGTTTCTGCAGAGAGATCCACTGTTAGTCTGATGGGCTTCCCTTTGAGTATAACCCAAACTTTCTCTCTGGCTGCCCTTAACATTTTTTCCTTCATTTCAACCTCGGTGAATCTGACAATTATGTGTCTTAGGGTTGCTCTTCTCAAGCACTATCTTTGTGGCATTCTCTGTATTTCCTGAATTTTAATGTTGGCCTGTCTTGCTAGGTTGGGGAAGTTCTCCTGGATAATATCCTGAAGAGTGTTTTCCAACTTGGTTCCATTCTCCCTGTCACTTTCAGGCACACCAATCAAACGTAGGTTTGGTCTTTTCACATAGTACCATATTTCTTGGAGGCTTTGTTTGTTCCTTTTCATTCTTTTTTCTCTAATTTTGTCTTCACTTTTTATTTCATATAGTTGATCTTCAATCTCTGATATACTTTCTCCCGCTTGAGTGATTTAGCTATTGATGCCTGTGTATGCTTCACGAAGTTCTCCTGCTGTGTTTTTCAGCTCCATCAGGTCATTCATGTTCTTCTCTAAACTGGTTATTCCAGTTAGCAATTTATCTAACCTTTTTTCCAGGTTCTCAGCTTTCTTGCATTGAGTTAGAAGACGCTCCTTTAGCTCAAGAGGAGTTTGTTTCTGCCTATCTTCTGAAGCTTACTTCTGTCAACTTGTCAAACTCATCCTCCATCCAGTTTTGTTCCCTTGCTGGCAAGGTGTTGTGATCCTTTTGAGGAGAGGCATTCTGGTGTTTGGAATTTTCAGCCTTTTTATGCTGGTTTTTCCTCATCTTTGTGGATGTATCTATCTTTGTTCTTTGATGCTGGTGACCTTCAGATGGGATTTTCATGGGGATGTCCTTTTTGTTGATGTTGATGCTATTTCTTTCTGTTTGTTAATTTTCTTTCTACCAGTCAGGCCCCTCTACTGCAGGTCTGCTGGTGTCTGCTGGAGGTCCACTCCAGACCCTGTTTGCCTGGGTATCACCAGTGGAGGCCACAGAACAGCAAAGATTCCTGCCTGTTCCTTCCTCTGGAAGCTTCATCCCAGCGGGGCACCTGCCACATGCCAGCCAGAGCTCTCCTCTATGAGATGTCTGTTGACCCTTGTTGGGAGGTGTCTCCCAGTGAGGAGTCATAGGGGTCAGGGACCCACTTGAGGAGGTAGTCTGTCCCTTACCAGAGCTTGAACGCTGTGCTGGGAGATCCACTGTTCTCTTCAGAGCTAGCAGGCAGGAACATTTAAGTCTGCTGAGGTTGCGCCCAGAGCCACCTCTTCCTCTAGGTGCTCTGTCCCAGGGAGATGGGAGTTCTATCTATAAGCCCCTGACTGGGGCTGTTGCCTTTCTTTCAGAGACGCCCTGCCCAGACAGGAGGAATCTAGAGAGGCAGTCTGGCTACAGTGGCTTTGCTGAGCTGCGATGAGCTCCGCCCAGTTCTAACTTTCCAGCAGCTTTGTTTCCACTCAGTTGGAAATGCAGAAATCACCTGCCTTCTGCTTTGATCTTGCTGGGAGCTACAGACCAGAGCTGTTCCTATTTGGCCATCTTGCCAGCCACCCTATATACATATTTTTTTTGAGACAAGGTCTCACTCTGTCACCCAGGCTGGGTTGCTATGGCATGATCATAACTCACCACATCCTAGAACTTCTGGGCTCAAGCAATCCTCCCACCTCAGCCTCCTGAGTAGCTGCGACTACAGGCTCACACTACACACATGGCTAATTTTTTTTTTTTTTTTTTGAGACAGAGTTTCACTCTTGTTGTCCAGGCTGGAGTGCAATGGTGCAATCTTGGCTCACCACAACATCCGCCTCCCAGGTTCAAGCGATTCTCCCGCCCCAGCCTCCTGAGTAGCTGGGATTACAGGCATGTGCCACCATGCTCACGTTTATATTTTTAGTAGAGATGGGGTTTCTCCATGTTGGTCAGGCTGGTCTCGAACTCCCAACCTCAGGTGATCTGCCTGTCTCAGCCTCCCAAACTGCTGGGATTACAGGCATGAGTCACCGTGCCCAGCTCACATGGCTAAATTTTTTAAAAATCACAAAACTTTCAAAGTTGTGCAAAATGGTGTAAGTCATGATGGTGTTGTATGGCACAGTACTATTATGGATTTGTTAAGGTATCATGCCTAAAGGGGAGGTAGAATAGAAGAAGGCGGGGGAACTGTGCAGTAAATCCATCTGGAGTTTAGTAATTTCAGACTCTTTTCACATAGCTTGTCCCATGGATTAGGTACAAAGATCAATTTCTATCGGAACACAATCATTTCATTACCAGTAATCAAAAAGCCAGATTCTATTTTTGATACTGTATAAATATAAAATACTTGTGATTAATGCAAACTTGGATGACACAAATAAATTTACATCAGACGACACTTGCTGAGCATGAGACCAAACACTGATATTACACAAAATGTAATACATTTAGAGAAGTTCCTATGTATTATACTTACTAATACGTTTAATTCCATGTTTTACAAGAAGTCACATTACTTTTGAAAAATAACACTGTGTATTATGTATACTTCCAATCATACTTTAATTTCATACAACTGAAACTGTATTGGTATTTTGTATTTATCTTCATAAATAATGAAAAAGTATGTAAAACAAGAAATTATTCTGAAAACCCAATCTAAATCTGAATTGGGAAATATAAGGAGAAAATACTCATGCAACCTATACCTACAGCTCTCTACTTCTCCTATTCTAAGATTTGTCAAAGTTCATAAACTTACTTATCTGTCACTCCAGCTTCAATGCAAGCCCTATGAAGATAAGGACTAATTGCTATTATATCTCCACAGTTCATTGGATGATGTTCAAAAATATTTATAAATGAATTAATAAATAAATGACATCAATGATCTTACCTGGTACTTAAGACACTGGTCTTTTATATCAGAAGATGAAGTCACAGAACTATCTAAAGAGGAAGAACTGTCTCCTCCAGGTTTCAGTTGGCAGCATTTCCCAAAGACTTTAACTTGAGCATCACTGCAGAGTTTCTGAAATACAGATAACATTTCCATTCATATTTTAACAGATTTTTAACCATATACAAATTTCATCAAAGTATAAAAACCTTTGGAAAAAACAAGAATGAAATAACTCAAAATAATACAACCTTAATATGGCTATTTGCATTTTGCTGTATTTTCTCCAGTATTATTTTCTATTTTTTGTCTTATAACCAGAATAGTATCTGTGGGGTTTGTTATTTCTGGCCAACATTATTACATCCTGAGAATTTTCTAGATTACCATGGCCTACACGATGTTCATTAATACCGATGTAATAATATATTGCAGTAGTTTTCAAATTATTTGGTCTCAAAACCCCTTTATGGGCCAGGCACGGTGGGTCACACCTGTAATCCCAGCACTTTGGGAGGCTGAGGCAGGCGGATCACCTGAGACCAAGAGTTCAAGACCAGACCGACCAACAGCGAGAAACCCCATCTCTACTAAAAAGACAAAAATTAGCTGGGCGTGGTGGCACATGCCTGTAATTCCAGCTACTTGGGAAGCTGAGGTACAAGAATCTTTTGAACCTGGGAGACGAAGGTTGCAGTGAGCTGAGATTGCACCACAGCACTCCAGCCTGGGTGACAGAGTGAGACTCTATCTCCAAAAAAAAAAAAAGCAAACAAACAAAACAGCCCTTAATGTTCTTACAAGTTATCGAGGATCCCAAGAGTCTTTTGTGTACATGGGTTACAATTATCAATATTTTCCCATATTAGAAATTAAAACTGAGACCATTTAAAAAATACTTATTCATTCAGTTAAATATAATAATAAACCCAAGTAAATGTAAGTAACATTGTTATAAAAAAATTACCTATTTTTCTGGGGAGAAATGCAGGGATGAAAGGAGAAATGCAAATGAGACTTTTAGATTTAACTGTACGTAAATACATATGTTTATTCTATTGAAATGAGAATATAGTCATGTAATATTTAAATTTTTAATGAGAGAATGAACTTAAGACCAGATGAATGTGCAGTCTAGTATGGAAGAAAAATGTATTTCTTTTTTTTTATTCCTCTTTCTCTTTTTCCTCCCCAACATCTTTCACTGCTCACAACTACCAAAGTTACAATCCACCAACATCTGTGATATTCCTAAAAGTATTCCATTGCTTTATCACAGTTACCAGTATGTCCATTCTTCCATTTAACAAACCTCAGGCAGGTTTTTAGAACAAATAATCTGACTAAAGTCAAATTTACTGAAGACTGATTGTTTTCTAGTTATCAACATCACCAAAGGCATCATTAAAAATTGCATGTAGTAGTCTCCAATTATCTCTAACCAAAAATTTAAAGTAAAAATAATAAAAGCTTTAGAACTAGATATGAGTTCAAAACCTGGATCCTTGAGCAAGTTAACTGACCTCTCTAAACCTTAATTTGTTACTTGTTTAATGGGAAGAAAAACCCTACCTAACAACACTTAAAGAAATGTCTGTGTGTGTGTGTGTATATATATATTTTACATACACATATATATAATACATATTATATATAATATAGTATCCTAGCTATCCCCACAGAGCTGGGTCTACAGGCATATGCCACCACATCCAGCTAATTTTACTTTTTGTAGAGACAAGGTCTCATCATGTTGCCCAGGCTGGTGTCAAACTCCTGGGCTAAAGTAATCCTCCCACTTTGGCCCCCCAAAGTGCTGGGATTACAGGTGTGAGCCACTGCATTCAACCTAGATATAACTGTTATTAGAAAACAGTTAAAATGAGGGACTAACATAATTGAAGTCAGGGACTTCACTAGATATTTCCATGTATGTTTCAACACTTGATAAAAGTATGGGTATTTTTACTACAGGTCTCCTTCGCCACATCTTAATAACCTTATTACTTATTGATCACCAACAAAATACCAGGCCTTAATGTACATTTTCTCTAATACTCAGCATAGTAGATATTATTAACCCTATTTTACAGATGAGAAACGTGACACTCAAACAGGTTAAATAACTTCATCAAGGTTACAAGAGCTAGTAAATCTGTTATCTAAACCCAGTTGGCTTGACTTATCCACTATCACAAACCACCATTTCATCAGTCAACAAAAGTATTTAAGTACTATGTGTTCTAAGCCAGGGGGTGGCTGCTGACCAGTGCCAGTCCATGGCCTGTTAGGAACCGGGCCACACGGCAGGTGGTAAGCAGTGGGCAAGTGAGCATTACCGTCTGCACTCCACCTCCTGTCACATCAGCCTCAGCATTAGTTCCTCGTAGGAGTTCGAATCCTATTCTGAATTGTGCACACGAGGGATCTATCTCTAAAGAGATACAACAAATAAATGCAATGCAAGATTCTCAACTGGATCCTTTTGTTCTCCAGGATGTTAGGTGGACAACTTGTCAAGTTTTAATGGGATCTGAGGTTATAATATATCAAAGATTTCCTGAATTTTTGCTGTATTGTGGTTACGTAGAAGAAAGTTCATGTTTTTAGGAAATACACATTGAAATATTCAAAGTTGATGGGTTATCAAGTAGGCAGTTTACTCTCATTCCGTTCAGTAAAGCTAAAGTTCTCTGTATTGAACTTGCAACTTATTTGTGATTGTTTCAAAAAGTTAATAAAAATTATAACCTAGTTAGAGAAAGACAGTTGTGTTTTTCAGTAACGTTTATAACTTTTTTTGCATAATTTGAAGGTATTTGTTTTCGTGGGTTAGACATAAAGTATGGCACCACTTATCTGAGATAACAAGGTAAAATAATACGAAACTGAACCCTTTTTCCTACAGTTCCTGCTTATAGAAGTCCTGTGCTTCCATGAGGGATTGTTGTTGACTGCACCTTGTACCCCCATTACAGGACCATCTGCCACTGTAGTTGTTGCTGTTTGGTTTCAGAAAAGCCACGACTTCAAGATGGGAGGGAGTAGAGAAACAACAGCTGAGGAGCTGATGGGAGAATAGTATGTGTGTGTATGTGCATCCTTTTGTACACACTTTTAGGCATGTTTTTATGCTTTAGTCCTAGAAATGAAGTATGCCCCTTTTCTTCCTCTAGCAAACTGCCTTTTGTTTCAGAGACTGGACATACATGGTTACCTCAGCCTGGAATGTCTTTCCAGCTCTCTCAAGTGCTTCCTCTTTCACCTTAACTCCTACGCATTTTTCCCCCATAGTCTAAGCTTAAAACATCACTTTCTTATCTCACTAGACTAAACAAAGTCCTTTCATGGCAATTCACTAAAACATTGTCATCCTTTAACCTCTTCATCTGTAAATTGGAATAATAATGATAGTACTCTTCTGTTTTACATAATTTACTCTTTACATTTAAAGGTAGTAAGTGCTAACGTAAGTTAGCTGCTGCTATCGTTATTACTTTCATTAGACATACTTGAAATATACATTTCATTACACATATTTGTGTAATTATCTGTTAAATGTCTCTTTCTCCTGTCAGATTGTTAGTTCTATGAGGAAAAGGACTATGTCTTTTTTTATTCACCTGTATTCCCTAGTGCTCAACAGCAGTTGCCAACCTTTTTGGCACCAGGCACCAGTTTAATGCAAGACAATTTTTCTGTAGACTGGGGTAGTGTAGTGGGGATATGGTTTCAGGATGAAACTGTTCCACCTCAGATCATTAGGCATTATTTTTTGTCATTAGAAAAGGAAAGACCTGAAATCTCAGTATAGGTTTTCTTGCTGTTATTTTTAAGAGATGAGTTCTCACTATATTGCCCAGGCTGGCCTCAAATTCCTGAGCTCAAGCGATCCTCCCACCTCAGCCTCCTGAGTAGCTGGGACTACAGGCATGTGTCATCACGCCCAGCTTCAATACAGTTTTGATTTTCATTTTCTTAATTATGGATAAGGGAGAGGATCTTATAAATGTAAGATTTTATTAAACGTGTAATAGCGATTTGTATATCAACACTCTGCTCTCGTCCTTCACTCAATTATCTACTGAGTGGTTCTTGATTTCTAGGAACTCTTTATATTAACAGTTGGCATTTTATATTGTCAAAGTGCTTTCCCAGGTTGCCATTTGTCTTTTAACTTTCCTTATAGTGTTGTTTTGTTTGTTTTATCACGCAAGTTTAAAAAAAAAAAAGGCTGTCAAATTTGTCAATCTTTTACTTTATGGCTTCTGAATTTTAACTCATAGTTAGAAATATCTTTGCTTGAGACAGAGTCTCGCTCTGTTGCCCAGGCTGGAGTGCAGTGGCATGACTGCAATCTTGGCTCACTGTAGCCTCTGCCTCCTGTGATCAAGCAATTACTGTGTCTCAGCCTCCCTAGTAGATGAAACTACAGGCGTGTGCCACCACACCCGGCTAATTATTGTACTTTTTTTAGCAGAGACGGGGTTTCACCATGTTGGTCAAGCTGATCTTGAACTCCTGACCTCATGTGATTCAGCCTTTCAGCCTCCCAAAGTGCTGCGATTACAGGCATGAGCCACTGCATCTGGCCTTTTTTTTTTTGGCAGGCGGGGGAGAGGGCCTTGCTTTGTCACCTAGGCTAGAGTGAAGTAGTGTGATCCTGACTCACTGCAACCCCCACTTCCTGGACTCAAGCAATTCTTCTGCCTCAGTCTCCCAGTAGCTGGGACTACAGACACTCAGCACCACACCCAGCTAATTTTTATGTTTTTTGTAGAGACGGGGTCTTCCTATGTTGGCCAGACTGGTCTCAAACACCTGGCCTCAAGTGATTCACCCATCTTGGCCTCCCAAAGTGCTGGGTTTACAGGCGTGAGTCACTGCACCCAGCCTAGAATACCTTTTTCACTGCACAGATATATAGGAACTCCCTCATTTTTTCTTTTGTAATGTTATAGTTCTATATTTTTATATTTAAATGTTTGATATAGTTGGTGTCATCCTGATGTACACTGTAAGATATGAATCCAAATTAAGGCTGGGCACAGTGACTTATGCTTGAGCCCAAGAATTTGAGACCAGCCTGGATAAAATAGCAAGACCCCATCTCTAAAATAATAATAATAGTAAGTAGTAATAATATGAGTCCAAATTAATCTTTCTTCCACACGGCTTAATTGTCTCAACACCATTTAAGATGATGCCTTAATCATATACCAAAATTCCTGCATGTATTTGGATGTATTTCTGATCCTCCATTTTGTTCCATTAGCCTATCGCCTATTTATGCGTCAATAACACACTGTCTTACACACTGAGACTGTGAAGTATATTTTCAAATGTGACAGGACTGCCTCATCCTCACTGCCCTTCTTTTTCAGAGTTTTCCAACCAATCATTGCTAATTTTTTTCCATCTGAACTTTAGAATCCACTATTTAGTTTCAGACACTACCCCCACCCCAAACACAAAAATAAGGATAACACTGTTTCTGTGATAGCATTATTTTACAAAGCACTTTGGACAACTTTATAACATTGACTACTGCCATAGAATATGTTTTGCCTTTCCATTTGTGAAGGTATGCTCTTACGTCCCTTAACAAGAATTTTTTTTTTTTTTGAGATGGAGTCTCGCTCTGTCGCCCAGGCTGGAGTGCAGCGGCGCGATCTTGGCTCACTACAAGCTCTGCCTCCCAGTTTCACGCCATTCTCCTGTTTCAGCCTCCTGAGCAGTTGGGTATAGGCGTCTGCCACCACGCCTGGCTAATTTTCTGTATTTTTAGTAGAGACAGGGTTTCGCCGTGTTAGCCAGGATGGTCTCGATCTCCTGACCTCGTGATCCTCCTGCCTCGGCCTCCCAAAGTGCTGGGATTACAGGCGTGAGCCACCATGCCCAGTCTAAGAAGACTTTTAAAGTTCTAAACTTATAGATTTTGTTAAGTTTACGCGTAGGCAACTTTGTCATTTTAATATCTATTTTAAATGAATGTTTCACTTTTATGTGTTCAAACTGGAAGCTATTTGCATATATTGAGCTTACTGATTTCTGTATATTAACTTAAATCCAATTATCTAACCAAATACTATGTGCAAATTTGATATCATAAATAAGACTCACTATTCAATTAGCACTGTATGATGCTTCAGAGTATTTTCCATATCTTAAAATCTATATTCACCTTTCCAAAGTTACCTGAATTTACTGATGTACAACTTTATCCTTGTTTGCAATCAGTGAAAGGTGATACATGTGAATGGTCATATAACCTCACTGGGAACTCATGAAATAGCATTGCACTGTTGCTGACATAAAAACAATGTCTAGGATAAGGAAAATAGCGTGATAAAATCACAATGGATCCATTTGGCTATGTTAGTGTTCATATCGAAACCACATCTCAATATTTTTTTCTAATATGGGAAGGTTCTTCTGTCAGAAGTGTTTCAACCAGAGCAACTCCATCTTGAATAGGGGTTGGGTAAAATGAGGCTCAGACCGACTGGGCTGCATTCCCAGATGGTTAAAGCATTCTAAGTCACAGGAGGAAATAGGAGGTTGGCACAAGATACAGGTCATAAAGACCTTGATGATGAAAAAGGCTGCAGTAAAGAAGCTGGCTAAAATGCACCAAAACCAAGATGGCGACAAGAGTGACCTCTGGTCGTCCTCACTACTACACTCCGTGACAGTTTACAAATGCCACTGGAAACGTCAGTAAACTACCCTATATGGTGTAAAAAAATGGGAGGCACGAATAATTCACCCCTTGTTTAGCATACAATCAAGAAATAACCATAAAAATCCACCATCAGCAGTCCTCGGGGCTGGTCTGCCTATGGAGTTGCCATTCATTATTCCTTTACTTTCTTAATAAACTTGCTTTCGCTTCACAGACTTGCCCTGAATTATTTCTTGCTCAAGATCCAAGAACTCTCTCTTGGGGTCTGGATCCAGACCCCTTTCCAGTAACAATTCTTTAAGATCACTACACATATTCACTTTAATTGGGTTTTATAATTCAACAGTCATTTTTCATAAAATATAACAGATCTGAAAAGACGAGTTCTGAGAAAGCTATACACTTGATTAACAATCTTATTTCAACTTACATAAGACACTATTTGAGCATGCAAAGTACTTTGGTTTCTGAAACATAATCAAAGCATTTATGTAGTTCACTTTGTCTAGAATTTAAAATGAAATAAAATACATAGCTTCCTAATTTTCTCCCAAAACCCATTAAATATACTCTACATAAACAATGTCTGTTTTGCATGGAAATATAAAAATGATCTGCTTATGTTAATAAACTGCTGTTATAGTCCTTCACTGACAATTCTTTGGTTCAACCAAAAGCAGAAATGGATCAATATTCCACTGTGAAATATTGTCTTCTCTCCCACTCCAGATAAAAGGTACTCAAAGTGAGTTATGATAATCTATAATCTTTACAAGGAAAACTGCCATGTGTCTTACACATTTAAAAGGACTTCAATAAGTATTTTTACAATGACTATTTTTTAATGCTGAAATAGCTTCAAAGTAAACAATCAATAGGATTTTGATTTAACTAGATACACTCAAACATATTGGGTGGGCCCAAATATTACTATCTTCTACTCCTACCTGGCAACTTTCGAATGACATTTTTTCAAAAATAATCTTAAAATTCAGATTCAGGCTGATAACAAACTGTTCCAAGTAGCCTGAAGAGGGAGGACTGCTTGATCCCAGAAATTCAAGTCCAACCTAGGCAACATAGCAGAACAGACAGACGCTGTTTCCAAATGAGAAAATGTTTTAATTTCTTTTTTGATAAAGGGAACAGAGTAAAACAATTTTGTAAGCTTCACATTCTAAAGCTTGACTTTCTGTTTATAACTCATGGTGACATCATGTTCTCATTTTTTTAAAAAGAATGTTTTCAATAAAAGTTTTGGTAAATAGGCCGGGCGAGGTGGCTCACGCTGGTAATCCCAGCACTTTACGAGGCCAAAGCAGGCGGACAGCTTGAGCCTAGAAGTTCGAGACCAGTCTGGCCAACATGGTGAAACCCCATTTCTACTAAAAATATAAAAATTACCCAGGCGTGGTGGTGCACACCTGTAATCCCAGCTACTCGCAAGGCTGAGGCATGAGAATTGCTTGAGCCTGGGAGGCAGAGGTTGCAGTGAGCTGAGACTACCACTGCACTCCAGCCTGGGCGAGAGAGCAAGGCCCTGTCTCAAGAAAACAAACAACAACAACAAAAAAAAACCCTGTCTCAAAAAAATAAAAAGCTTTGGCATATTGAATGGTCAAAATAGTATTTGTAGTCCTTATTCTCTCTTGTAAATTGTTTTAAACTAAGGAAAGTTTTTTAAAACTAAGAAAGAAGAACATGAGAAGTAACTTCAACATTTACCCTAGCAAAATAGAACATTGTACAAATACAGCAAAGCTGAATAATTTACTTTCATCCAGCAAACTGCTAATGCTTAAACATAACGTCATTATTATGTATGAACCCAAATTATAATGTAGAAAGTTTAAAAAAATTTACAACACAATGTCCTTCTTTCCATATATAGAACCCAGGACAAACAATGAGTAATTCAATATGTACAGTAGTGTTCAAAAGGAAGACATAAAATCTTCAGGAAGTATTCACAGGATTTTGAAAATAAACTTCCTAACAGTAATTACAACTGATCAAAATATGTCCTAAGTACTTACCACATGTAAGGCAGTGTGCAGTGTAGGAAATAAAGGTGAGTAACAGGACAATTTTTTATTTTAAGATTTTTTTTTCCCAGTCTAGTAACAAATACACATACAAATACAGCTATTATATAGAAGGCTATGAATGTGAGTAACGAACTATGAGAATTCTGATGGAGGAGAAAATAAATCTACCTAGAGAAAATCAAAAAGGATTCATAAAGTTGTCATAAAATAAACCCTGAAGGAGGATACATTTTCAACTAAGGGAGATAGTACACAGGATAAAGGCATAATAAAATAAATGAGACCGGAACTAGTCAACAATGTTTGATTTCTAGACACTGATGAATTTCTAGAAAAGTTTTATAATAAAAAGAAGAGTAGACTTATAGGCAAATTTCAGAAAGTTGAGTAATAACTGGATAGTTTGAGAAGAGAGTCAGTATATTACTACTGAGACACCAAGAGACAGAGAAGATAAGGAGAGACCAACAGATAGAGGGACTGAGAAGAGACACTCTAGAGAGCCTGAGGGATAGAGAGAAAAAGGGAAAATGAGAGACACCAACAGACACCAAGAAAGATGACTGAGAGGGACAAAGAGGCCAGGGATGGGAAAAGAGAGAGGACACTGTTATGGACTGAATGCTTGTGTCTCCTCAAAATTCACATGTCGTCCTAACCCAACATATGATATCAGGGAGGTGGGAACTTTAGGAGGTGATTAGGTCATAAGAATGAAGTCCTCATGAATGGGGTTGGTACCCTTATAAAAAGGACTGTGAAGAGTTCTCTTGCCTTCGTTCCACCATGTAAGGGTAGAGTGAGAAGTCAGCAGTCTGCAACCCAGGAGAGAGGCCTCACAAAAAACCCAAATATGCTAGGAGAAACAAAAGTTTCTTGTTTAAGGCACCCAGTCTACAGTACTCTGTTATAGTAGTCTGAACTAGACAAACACAAACCTGAAGGAAAAAGTAAAGAATATTTTGTTAGTGTTGGGTAAAGAGGCTTTGTGAATGTTTCCAAGCAAAGAGAAAAGCTGAGAGGGAAGAAGGAATACATCAGCAGGAGAGAAATTAATGAGACTAATGAAGCATCATCCCAGAAAAGGTATGCAGGGAGAGTTCAAAAAACAGCATGAGTCAATTCTTACAGGGCTGTTTAACATAAAAAAGAAAAGCTGCACAAACACACAATGAATAGCATTAATCAAAATTAAGAGTAAAGGAGAGGTCATATGTTGAAATTCAATAGGATACTATCAAATACAAAAAAAAAAAAACCTTCAATAAATGCTTGCCAAAAAAGTAATCAAAAATAATCGAGATAATTAAAAAAAAAATCAGCCTCAGCCAAGTTCTGCTGAGCTGTTGTTAGCAATCTAAATACAAATAAGACATGCTTATCACATTTGTAGTTAGCCTTGGATTTCAACTGTGTGCTTGACCATGTCCAATTCTGTGACTCTTAAGCATCAAACCACTCCTCAGCTATTCAAACCAAAATGTTAGATTCACCAAACATTTCCTTCTCCCTCAGCCCCAACATCCAGTTATTTTCTTCTGTCTCAGCCCCAATTATCCAGTTTGATAATACTGAAATTATCAAAATATTCAACATTAAAAGTCAACCAAATCAATAATGATGCTCACCGATACTGATATGTCCTCATTTTTCCTCTTAACACTGGAGTCAAACAAAACATTTCTCCCTCGTCTTTCACAGTCTTGATATACAATCAGTCGAATCTGGCTTGGATCAAACTCTGGTAAAGGCCAACTTGAAAGAAAAGTAAAGATCCATTAGAGTTACATTAATAAATATTCCATATATATTCTTAGAAATAAACCTATATAATAAAAGCCCAAAATTATCTTATTGTTAAATAATATATAGATCTTTATATAAAATATCACCAGTTCATGGCTGAAAACTTTAAAGTAAAAATAAAGGCAAAACAAAATTATTTTTATTTAAAAATAATAGTAGTAACTATCACTTAGTATATATATAGTTATCCCATATCATTTTTAAAAGCATTAACTTAATAAATATACATAAGCATATTTAACATAATGAAAATAAGTACTGATTTCATATGATGGACCAAGATGACATAATAAGGTTAACCCATTATTTTTAAGTAGTTTTGTTACTATTTCTCCAATATGGAAACGTGAAAAATAAAATGGCTTTCGTTTAAATAATAGCAAAGGACTCACAAGACAAAAAAAAAAAAAAAAAAGTGGAGAGCAATCAAGTATAGTGAAAATTCTCATATGCTGTTGGTATGAATATAAACTGGCACAACTCCTGGATGCAGTGGCTCACACCTGTAATCCCAGGACTTTGGAAGTCCAAGGTAGCAGGATCACTTGAGCCCAGGAGTTCAAGACTAACCTGGACAACATAGTGAGACCCCATCTCTACAAAAAGTTAAAAAAATTAGCCAGGCATGGCAGCATGCATCTGTAGTCCTAGCTACTTAAGAGGTTGCAGTGGGAGGATCACTTGAGCCTGGAAGGTCGGGGCTACAGCAAGCTGTGATCGTGCCACTATACTCCACCCTAGGTGACAGAATGAGACCCTGTCTCAAAAAATAAAAATAAAAAAAAAATAAATTGGTACAATCTCTTTAGAAAAGTTTTTTGAAAATGTATATATATATATATATAAAGTGTGTGTATATATATCTGCATGTGTGTGTATACTTTATTATATATGTGTGTGTATAAATATATACACACAAACAAATCCAGTAAAAATGAAGTTGATACCAGCAATTCCACTCCAGAAAAATTTATCACAATGAATGAATTTCAGCTATAGGCAAAAATGGATAGACCACAAGCAAAAGAAGTCAGACAATGACTCTCACACACACACAGATAGCTACTGTATTTTTCCACTTATATATATAGAGGTTAAAAACAGGCAATGTTTGTCTAGGGGTGCATACTTAGTTTTTAAAATATAAAGAAAACAAAGTAAGTAACGACCTCCAGAGTTTGGAGAGTAATTACTTCTAGGAGTAAGGTGGAGGGAAAAGTGTAACCAGAAAAGGGACATAACAGGTGAACTGGGGCAATGCCAATGTTCTGTTTTGACCAGATAGTGCTGACAGGGATCTTTACAGTATGTATTTAAACAGTATATCACATTTGTTTTATGTACTTTTATATATCCATTACATTCCACAATTTAAAAGATTAATGGGGTGGATGAGGTAGGGAAGAAGGGAAAGAGAAAACAAACCAAATGACAAATATCTGGTGAACTGAACACAATACAAATCACAGGACAGCTGCTAAGAAAGGGGAGAACTGATATGCCAGGAGCTGTTTCTTATTAGTTACAACAGGCTATTCATTTTTCAGGAGTTACATCCATATATCTCACGACACTGAAGTTTGGGGTACAATTGATGCTGTCACCCAGAGAGTGAGCACAGAACTCAACCATTACGTTTTTCAACTCTTGCCCTTCTGCCTTGCTCTACTAGTCCTCAGTGCCTATTGCTGCCATCCTTATGTCCACGAGTATCCAATGTTTAGCTCCCACTTATAACTGAGAACATGTGCTATCTGATTTTCTATTCCTGCATTAATTGACTCAGGATAATGGCCTCCAGCTGCCTCCGTGTTGCTGCAAAGGACAGGATTTCATTCTTTTTTATGGCTGTGTAGTATTCCATAGTACATATGTACCACATTTTCTTTTCTTTTAGTCAATTGTTGAGTCAATTTACTTAATAAAATATTATTTAGTCAATTATTATAGTAGGAAGAAAGGGTAAAATCACAAAATACAAAAAAGTTTAAGACAATTAAAAGGGTCACTATATTCTCTTGCATTATAACTATTCAGATGAATAACGAAGGAACAAAATATCATTTAGTCAATTTTTGAGAAAAATACCTGATTTTATGTTCTAAGGCATTTTGTAAAATAAGAAAATGATTATGCTAACTAGATATAAGCCTTGAAAATGAATACAGACATTTACTGATTCAAATATAGACTAGTTAGACCAGTTATCTAATTAATTTGGAACAAACAATAAGTTAGGACAGTAAATAGTAAAATTTCACAAGGGTCTCTGTATGAGTGAAACTGCTCCTTTAGGGTTTACCTTTTTAACAGGGGAACTAAAATATGAATCAGTTTTTTGTCTTTTAAATTTTTTTTTATACTTTAAGTTCTAGGGTACATGTGCACAACGTGCAGGTTTGTTACATATGTATACATGTGCCGTGTTGGTGTGCTGCATCCATTAACTCGTCATTTACGTTAGGTATATCTCCTAATGCTATTCCTCTCCCCTCCCCCCACCCACAACAAGCCCTGGTATGTGATGTTCCCCTTTCTGAGTCCAAGTGCTCTCA